>NC_064924.1:12896980-13260730 GCF_023897955.1 Schistocerca gregaria | reverse complement strand
TGCAAACATTTTCTTTGTTTCTGGGGGGACCTTGTGTGTCCCCACTCCATGGACAATAATTTTGTCTCACAATTGACGTGTTTCACCCAAGTCTCATCACCGGTTACAATTTGATCCAGTAATGAATCACCATGTTTGTGGTAGGCCTCCAGAAATGTCAAAGTTGCCCCCATTCACTGTTCTTTATGGTGCTGTGTAAGCATTTTGGGCACCCATTGTACATGAAATTTGTGGTAGCCTAGCTTTTGAGTGACAATTTGAAACAACAAAGTCCATGAAACTTGCGGAAAAGAAAGCTCCACTATTGTGAAGCGACCGTTTTCAAGAATCGTTTAACCAACTTTAGTGAGAGGATCGTCAGTCACAATGCTTGGGCGTCCACTATTCTCTTCATCATGAATGTTGGTTCAGCCATTTTTAAACCGGATGCACCATTCCGGATGGAACATGCACTCATTATGTTGTTTCCATACACTTTGCACAGTTCACAATAAATTTCTATAGGTTTTAGCTTTTTTGCCAACAAAAACAATATCACAGACTGCACCTCACAACTGGCGGGATTTTCGATTGCAGCACACATTTCAAATTCGAATATTGAAAAAACCAGATGCGGAGAGATGTCCCTGCTGTCACAGATGGCTGCCAAATGAGCTGCCAAGCATGCACATACAAAAATACAAGTGATTGGCGTACACCTAGAGGCATCAGATGGAAACATTACCTACTTTCTGAATAGCCCTCATATTATATGCATGATTGAAGGTTTGTGGGTTTATGTCTGGTCTTATATTATGTACTGAATGCCTCACTAGAGGAAAATGAACTGTTTAATTTGACAGAGCATTACTCTTGATGGAAGTCAAGGTTTATTCACATCCATATGACCAAAAAAAGATTCTTTATTAACTGATGAGTCCACATAGTGTTAGGCAAAACTGAGTAACGAACAGCTGTTGTATGAAGACATCGATAGCTTTCACAAAATTTATAAGCAAATGTTTTAGTGTCCACATATGATCATCAAATGTGTGAAGCTAGGATGTTGCAACCAATAAGGGTAATTCCAAAAGATTGTGTTAAGAAATTTGCAAAACTTAAATGATAAAATTTGGACTCCATGGAGTCCATTGTTATTTGTCGCTCCAAAAGAGGAAGCCTTGACAATTTTGTGTAATGACAACAAGCCATGAGACAAATTGGTCAGAGGTGCAGTTAAAATAACATTTTATCGAAAATGTAAAGGGTATGGAACACAGGTGTCCATACAGTCTGAAGAAATAATAAAAATCAATATGACCAGTGAAGACATAGTGCCAGCTTGAAACATGGAGATATTAAAGGGAACAGCCATGGGTACCAGGATGGCCCCCTCATATGCCAACCAATTTATGGGTCACTTAGAGGAAGCCTTCTTGGTTACCCAGGCCTGCCAACCCAAAGTTTGGTACAGATTTATTGATGACATCTTCATGATCTGGACTCACAGTGAAGAACAACTCCAGAATTTCCTCTCCAACCTCAACTCCTTTGGTTCCATCAGATTCACCTGGTCCTACTCCAAATCCAATGCCACTTTCCTCGACATTGACCTCCATATGTCCAATGCCCAGCACCACACATCCATCCACATCAAACCCACCAACAAGCAACAGTACCTCCATTATGACAGCTGCCACTCATTCCATATCAAACAGTCCCTTCCCTACAGCCTAGGTCTTCGTGGCAAACGAATCTGCACCAGTCCTGAATCCCTGAACCGTTACACCAACAACATGAAAACAGTTTTCGCATCCTGCAACTACCCTCCCGACCTGGTACATAAGCAAAGAACCAGAGCCACTTCCTCATCCCCTCAAACCCAGAACCTCCCACAGAAGAACCCCAAAAGTGCCCCACTTGTGACAGGATACTTTCTGGGACTATATTAGACTCCGAATGTGGCTCTCCAGCAGGGATACGACTTCCTCAAATCCTGCCCTGAAATGAGATCCATCCTTCATGAAATCCTCCCCGATCCACCAAGAGTGTCTTTCCGCCATCCACCTAACCTTTGTAACCTCTTGGTTCATCCCTATGAATTCCCCAAACCACCTTCCCTACCCTCTGGCTCCTACCCTTGTAACCGCCCCCGGTGTAAAATTCCATGCACCCTCCCACCACCACCTACTCCAGTGCTCCGGAAGGTGTACACGATCAAAGGCAAAGCCACGTGTGAAAGCACCCACATGATTTACCAACTGACCTGCCTACACTGTGAAGCTTTCTATGTGGGAATGACCAGCAACAAACTGTCCATTCGCATGAACGGACACAGGCAGACAGTGTTTGTTGGTAATGAGGATAACCCTGTGGCTAAACATAGTAAGGTCATCCGAAGACCAGTATCAGTTGCAAAGCGATTTAGAAAAGATTGCTATATGGTGTGACAGGTGGCAGTTGATGCTAAATAACAAAAAGTGTGAGGTGATCCACATGAGTTCCAAAAGAAATCTGTTGGAATTCGATTACTCGATAAATAGTACAATTCTCAAAGCTCTCAATTCAACTAAGTACCTGGGTGTTAAAATCACGAACAACTTCAGTTGGAAAGACCACATAGATATTATTGTGGGGAAGACAAGCCAAAGGTTGCGTTTCATTGGCAGGACACTTAGAAGATGCAACAAGTCCACTAAAGAGACAGCTTACACTACACTTGTTCGTCCTCTGTTAGAATATTGCTGGGCGGTGTGGGATACTTACCAGGTGGGATTGACGGAGGACATCGAAAGGGTGCAAAAAAGGGCAGCTCGTTTTGTATTATCATGTAATAGGAAAGAGAGTGTGGCAGATATGACACGCGAGTTGAGATGGAAGTCATTAAAGCAAAGACGTTTTTCGTCGTGGCGAGATCTATTTACAAAATTTCAGTCACCAACTTTCTCTTCCAAATGCGAAAATATTTTGTTGAGCCCAACCTACATAGGTAGTAATGATCATCACAATAAAATAAGAGAAATCAGAGCTCGAACAGAAAGGTTTAGGTGTTCATTTTTCCTGCGCGCTGTTCTGGAGTGGAATGGTAGAGAGACAGTATGATTGTGGTTCGATGAACCCTCTGCCAAGCACTTACATGTGAATTGCAGAGTAGACATGTAGATGTAGATGCCTTGGCACAAGGCCAGCACATCTTGGCACAGAGTTACACCGTCCGGGTTATGTGGATACTTCCCACTAACACCAACCTATCAGAACTCTGGAGATGGGAACTTGCCCTTCAATATATTCTCTCTTCCCGTTACCCACCAGGCCTCAACCTCCACTAATTTCAAGTTGCCGCCGCTCATACCTCACCTGTCATTCAACAACATCTTTGCCTCTGCACTTCGGCCTCGACTGACATCTCTGCCCAACACTTTTGTTTGGTTAGTTACATCATCTTTGTTTTTAGATATATTTTTCCCACGTGGAATGTTTCCCTCTATTATATTCAAGTCAATGGAAAAAATACAGACTTTGAGTTAATGATGTCCAAAATTCTATCTTTTCCTAGCTGTGGCGAACATATTATGTGGCATACCATTCTTTCCCTGCAACAAGCACAGGACAGCTGAAAATCTCACTCTTTGTCTGCAGATAAATCTAAATACTCATCCTCATTTGTAGATGTCTTCATAGTTTTTATTGCTTTGTAGAATTTGTTATAAATATGTGGTATCCAGTTCAGTGCAGATATGAGGTCTTGTTTCTTCTTTGAGTCAATTGGAACTGACCGCAGAATACTTCTTTTGAAGACTGGTTCCTTCTAAGGTGGTAGGGCGACCTCCTTTGTGTAAACTGACTTTCTGCCAGTCTTCCCCATGAAATGTATTTGATACGAACAAGTTTCATGCTTCATCTGCATTGAGGAGGAGCCGTACAGCATCTCACATAACACCTTGTGCCCTTATACTGAGATATAATTATGACTAAATGTAGATCTCATGTCACTCATGCATACAAAATATTCTGATCACATAACATGGACACAAAATGGTTGCGTTTGGTCACACTTCTTCAACATGTCCACCCAGTCTTGAGAGACATATACAAACTGCACATGTCAGCAAACATACTGCTCCACAACAGCAAAATCTCGATCGCTTGGCAACATGGAATGTCCAGGAAGTGGGAAGTGGTGCTCAATGGGGGAAAATCTTCCTTTTTCTATAAGCAGCATCCAAACAAATACAACGTTCCAGTTTTAATTTTGCCCAGAGCAGTTGTCTGAAATTGCAATCAGCTTATTCCCTCATATATTGTGATCTTGAAAATACTTCAGTAAGTAGCTGCTTATTTCCTCTGAACCCCTTGATGCTACCATTTCATCCCAAACAAAGAAATGACCTGGTGACAAATTACAGGGATGAATGCTGAAGTTATATGTCCACAGTTTTCTCTTATAGAACATTGGACCTGTAGTAGATTGAAAGTTGTAACATGAAAGTCATTATCAAAAACTTCCTTCTCTGTTTGCACTTTTATATTATCTTGGCATGCCTGGGCTATTATGAGATGTTACTCCTTCTGTATATTAATTTCTCATAATTTTTCCAGATCATTTTTTGCTTCCAACAGTTGAATTTCATTTGAATCACATGTTGGGCAAGTATCTGATTTTGACAGTTTGAATGAAATATTGAAATCCTGAATGAAAATGTGATGCTACTTATCAAAAGATACAGTCTTCACTTTGATATCAGGACATCTTTATAATGGTTGTAGCAACTCTGCATGGAATGTTCCATCGACACATAGAATTTTTGCCATTATCTTTTCTACTATAGTGACTTTTGTATTTCGCAATACCTTCTATATGTTTTTTGACCAATTGCACGTCTTCCTCTGAGTAGGCATGTAGTCTGTTCTTGTGTTTGCTCTTCTATCTTCTGGTGGAATAATAGCCCCTGCTCACATTTTGGATTGTGTGTTTTCTACTCTACTTCTTTTGTGCTGCAAACCACGGATGCTTAAAAACAAAATTTTACAAGCATCAGTGCTTCTGCCATGTTTTGTAACACTGTATTGTACAGTGTTGTTACACCTGCTAATTTCATTGCCTGTATATTTTATTTTTATGGGTTCTAGCTGCATGGAACCAAAGAAATAACCATTTTCTCTATCAAAGTCCCCAATGTTCCAGAATGACTTGTTTATACTCTATATAAGCTTCTCCCCAATCCGTTCAAAACACTTTTCCGAACATTTACAGGAAATTCCAATTAAAATTTCTTTTGTAGTATATTCAAGTCCACTATTTCTTCCAAGTTTCTTCTGTTGTTGTTTGTTCACTAGCTTTTTTCTTTTTCTCGATATTTTCATTGTGACATCTTTAATCCTAGGGTCAGTTCTGTTGCAATCCCCTTCATTCTATTGAAAAAATATTTTTGCATGGATAGTGTAATATTAAAAAAATATTGTTAACCAATAAAATGGTAACCTCATCAACAACAACGAGAAAATTTCTTTTTGTAAACAGAGGACAATGTAGTTGCATTAATAGATGTGTTGACTCTATCTTCATATCAAGATCTTTTAAAAAAGTTGAATATGGAAATAAAATAGTAACCTAACAAGCTAGCACAAAGATAATGATAACCAGCAGTTAACAATATGATTTGGAAAACAAAACTTACTTGTCTTGCAGTAGAATTAATATGAGTAGAATCTTCCATCTCCTCATTTAAATTGAAATCTGGATCATTAATATCATCATCGAAGTAGTCAGCGTCACTGGAATCACCACACAATTCACTTAAAATTACAAAAATATCAAAACTTCCCTCACTACAATCTGCTGCTGCCTCCATTTTGAATTTGTGGATTACCGTTGTTTCTCACCAGTGTATGTGGGTTCCCACAGAAACAAATCAACATTGTGTTGCAATCTGTCATCAATATGATGAACTTGTTACACCACCTAGCGTAGTACAGGTTAACTGTTGTCTTACTGTACTTGGTTTTAAAAATTCAAATTTGAGGGTTACCATTGTCTTTCCCCACACCCTTCAAATACAGCAACGAAATCAGTCTATTAATAAAATTATCTAATTGCTTGTGTCTGTGTATGTATGGATGGATATGCGTGCGTGTGTGTGTGTGTGTGTGTGTGTGTGTGTGTGTGTGTGTGTGCGCGCGCGCGCGAGTATATACCTATCCTTTTTTCCCCCTAAGGTAAGTCTTTCCGCTCCCGGGATTGGAATGACTCCTTACCCTCTCCCTTAAAAACCCACATCCTTTCATCTTTCCTTTTCCTTCCCTCTTTCCTGACGAAGCAGCCGCCGGTTGCGAAAGCTCAAATTCTGTGTGTGTGTTTTATTCATCGTGCCTATCTACCAGTGCTTTCCCACTTGGTAAGTCTTGGAATCTTTGTTTTTAAGATATTTTTCTCATGTGGAAGTTTCTTTCTATTTTATTTAAATTATCTAATTGGATAGATAAAAAAATCTACTCACCAAGTGGCAGCAGAACACACACATAAAAGACTGTTGTGATTGGCAAGCTTTTTGAGCCAGTGCCTCCTTCAGGCAGAAGGGTCGAAGGGGAAGGAAGAAGGGTGAAGGAAAACAACTGGAGAGGTTTAAGAAAAGGGGTAGATTTTGGGAAAGTCACACAAAACCACGGGTCAGGGGAGACTTACTGAATGGAATGAGAAGGAAAGAGAAGGAAATAATTTGGTAATGTTACTCATCCCTGTCTTACCTCTGAGTTTAAGTATAAACCATTATGCTATACATTGTTTGTGCAGATACTGCAACTGTTTTAGAGGATGTTTTAAGTATATGTGGAAAGGAATGGACAGAGTCTCACTACCTTTGCCAGCTCCATGCAGAGGTCAAAGACAACAAAAGGCTCTGCAAAACTCCCTTAGTACATAAGAATTTTGTATTATGAATCACATAGGGAAAATGTATACAAGAATATTGTAATTTAGTGTCCTTGTTCTGATTTATAATTGTAATCATGATATGCAATGTTCTGTAGTGACGCAATCATGAACATGTAATGTGAAGAAAAAATAAATGAATAAACAATGATGTGTAAATGTACATGTAATGTGAAAAAAGAAAAAGAGAGAGAAAACAAATTTTTACTTTGTATACTACCTGTAATGTACAAAACAAAAACTTTTGACCAATAATTTTTACTGATGCTTTTACGTGTATGTACCTACGTGTTTGTAAAGTGCAGTGAAAAATGAAATGTTCTATATGAATGTCTATATGTGTGTCAAAGTGAAATGAAAAATGAGCTTCACAAAGTGCAAGATACAAAAAGGACTAAAGTGATAAATGCCATGTGATTGTCAATAAATTTTTCCCACAGGGGGAGATATGATATACTGACGGTGCAATGACTTGTACTTTGTTAAACTTAAGGCTGTTGGAAGACAGCAATGACACTCCAAAAAAGGAAATCAGAGACACAATGCAGAGAGCAGGCAAAAGTGGAAATGTTTAGGTTACTAGAGGCAAACAGTAATGGTAGAGGCCTGCAAATTGTAGATGCTCAGGGTAGCTGTCCAGGGGAGAACTAACTAGTAACTCCACTTGCTGTCCAGTTGTTATAGCAGAACTTGGTCACAAAAAGGCATATCTTAGCAGAGGCAGCAAGCTGGATATTTGCCCCTGTGAACCACAATGTCAGTGGGTTTACACAGGTAACAGTGCTACAACAGCGGTGCCCTCAAGAGAGTCATCCAAGTGGGGCCAAATGATGTAAAACACTGTTATTGCTAGCCACAAGATAAGTGAAGTTTAGCTTTCAAATGCATGCTGTTGCTACCAAACTTAAAGTTTCTGAATGTAAAGTCGAGACATACCCCACCTATAGAGAAGGAGAAGGGGAGGAATTTGAATATGGTTGCCAGAGGCGTTCTGCATGTACAGAGCCACTTGTCAGATTGACTGAAGCCTGTATAGTGGCAATGGGTTAGTGGGTTGACTATAGGAAGGGAGAATTCCTTATGAACCGATGTTTTTGTATTAAGACAAAATTCGCAGTCAAATTGTTGGGGCACTCATCACCAGCCTCAGACAAGCATTCAGAAGTCTGATTTTCCCTCACTTGGAATGCTGCTCTCACAGTTAAAAATTTACAATGCTGCTATAATTGCTGTTTCTGTTAGCTCTCATCCCATGGACCCAGACAGTCTTTTGTAGTGCAATCAGTTGCACCCTTTGTTTTTTCTAGTGTTTAGAATTAGCCTTCAGTGTAGTAGTTAGCCTGATTGTACATAAATAGTGTTAATCAGGTCACCGAGTTCCTCCAAGTCTCGCACTGAAAACATCCTCTCAAATCTTAAAATCTGTGCCTCATAAGTGTTTTGTTGGTTTTGTTCTCGGGCATAAAAACAACCAGGGTCACATTCTCCCACGTAAAAACTGTAGAAGATGAAGACAGAGAGGAGTTAAAAAACGACTACACATCAATCCCAATCGAAGTATGAAAAGACAGCTAAAGACTGGGATGTGGAGAAAGGTCTATAAAATACACCATAGTTCCAGAACTAAAATTTAAATGGCCTTCGCCATATTGCTATGATGGATAAAAAGTAAAACACAGCTGACAGCCTAAGCATCATTTGCTAAAGCAGTCAATAACTCAGATGGAAGACCCAAGCGGGAATGTAAAAGGTTAAAAAAATGGGCATTCCATCAGGATATGGTGAACAGTTAAAACTTGGGCACAATGTGAACCATTTGTGGGGGAGCACCACTTAACAAATGATGATGGCTAAAAAGGCAGTGCCCAATATGCAACCTTGTTAAAATAACCTTCTCGTGGTGGGAGAGCCTAGAGGGGGTTCTCCAAGCCATTGGGCGAAGCTTAATAACCTGGAGCTTACTCTCATGAAGTGAGGACCAGTGACGATGTCAAGTGACAGCACCAACTGACAGCTGGAAACACAGAGATCATCAGAGGGAATATAGGAACTGATGGGCTGAGGTACAAGTGCTGCAGCCTTGGAAGCAGTCATGTTTCCTGACATGACCAGGAACTCACATAGACAGCATAGTGACCCCATCAAGAGTGAGCAAGTGACAGTTTCCTGGACCCGGTGCACTAAGGGATGGGCAGTGTACAGCACACAGAGGCTTTGAAGAGTGCTGAGAGAATCTGATCAGATGACACAACTGAAAACCCTGTGTCGCTGGATGTACTTCGTGGCCTGATACTGGGCAAAGAGCTCTGAGCAGTGTGCTGTGAGCCGATACCAGAAAACATTGGTGCAAATGACAAAGGCACCCCCAATACCACAGTCAGTCTAAGAGCCATCAGTGTACAAAAAGGTTCAGTCATGAAGTTTCATGCTGCCAGGTAAGACATGTGGGAAGACGAAGAGAGTTTCCTATTGAGGAATTTCGTAGTTTCAACAAATGGAAGAGCATCAGGCCCAAGGTGTAAAGATGGTGGGAGAAACCAACTGCAATGCCAGAAATTCATACAAACAGTCTTGTCACTGGAAAGACGAATTCCATTGTCGGTGCTCTATGAGTAAATATGATTGAGACATTGCTGAAGGCGCCACTCAATGAGACAGGTCTGTGGAGAAATGCAATAGATGGCAAAACCATAAACAAAAGGGAGCCGGAGATGTCCAGTGAGAGACAGGCCATTATAGTGTTAATGGTGATAGCAAAGAGGATGACGCTCAGGATGCAGCCCTGAGGCACACCATTTTCCTGGATAAAAGTGTCCCACAAGGCAGAACCCACATGGACCTTGAAAACTTGGCCTGTCAAAAAACCCTGAAGGAAATGGGGCAGGTGGCCACATAACCCCTATGTGTAGAGAGTATGTAGGATATCAGCCCTTTAGCACATGTTGTAACGCTTCCTCCAAGGTGTGATAGGCTTTCTCCAAATCAAAAAAAAACATGGGCAAAGTATGGGATTTCTTCAGAAAACCATTCATTACATGGGTGGACAAAGTGATGAGATGGTCAACTGCAGAACACCGCAGTTGAAATACACACTGTGCAGTTGATAGTAAATTACGAGACTTGAGCCACCATACCAGTTGGGTATGAATCGTGCATTCCATCACCTTGCAAACACAGCTGGTGAGAGAGATGGGGTGGTAGCTACAAGGCAGGTGTTTGTCGTTACCGGGCTTAGGTATTTGTATGAGCTGGCTTCATGCCAGTATCTGGGAAACGTGTTCTGTGCCCAGAGGTGGCTGTACATATGAAGCAGAAAGTGCTTACCCACAAGAGAAAGGTGCTGCAACATCAGAATGTGATCATCACCTGGCCCTGCAATGGAGGATCCAAATGAAGTGAGAACATGACCTAGCTCCCTCATAATAAAAGCAGCATTGTAGCACTCATGATTCTGAGAAGAGAAGGGTATTACCCAAGCCTCCTCCACTCATTTCCGATGGAGGAAGGCAGGGTGATAGTGGGAGGAACACGAAATCTTCACAAAATGGTGGCACAAGGTGCTGGAGACAGCAATAGGGTCCATTATGATATCGTCTGCTACTGCCAGGCCAGAAATTGAGGAATGGATCTTGCTTGCAGAGAACCATCGGAGGTTGGTCCACACAACAGACAAGGGAATGGAACTATTAAAAGAACTAATGAGTGAAATCTAGCTAGCTTTTTTGCTATCCCAAAGATTGCAATGACACTGTACATGCAACTGATGATACATGCAGAGAACACATTTCCATATGTGAATTGCATTGCAGTTCACCTCAGTCCACCAAGGGACGTGGACACAGCATGATAAAGAGGATGTGTGAGGAATGGAACATTCTGTGGCAGTAAGGATAATGTTTGTAACATATTCCACCTGGTCATCACAACTGGGGAAATTTTGTTCATTGAAGGTCATCAGGGAGGAGTAAAGGACCCAGTTGAACTTAGTAAGCTGCCATTTGGATGAGCATGTAGGTGGGGTAGGAGTCAGAAAATGGATAGCATATGGGAAATGGTCGCTCGAGTATGTGTCTGAGAGAACAGACCACTCGAGTTGAGGGCAAGCTGGGCAGTGCAGAAGGATTGGTTAAAATTGGAATAGGTGTGGGTGGAGTCTGAAAGGAACATGGGTGCTCCTGTGTTAAGGCAGAGGAGGTTAAGTTGATTGAGGAGGTCAGCCAAGAGGGCACCTCTCAGACAGGTTGGCACACATTTAAGTCACCAAGCAGCAGAAGGGGGTGAGGTTGCTACCCAATAATCTGGAGAAAGTCTGACCTGGTAACATCAAATGGTGGAGGAATATAAACGGTACAAAGGGAAAAGGTCAAGTGAGGAAGGAAAAGGTGAACTGCAACAGCTTGAAGACGGGTAGTCAGAGAGATGGTTGACTATGCATGTCATCCCGTATGAGCAGCATGACTTCCCAGCGACACAGAGGCCAGCTGGGTGTAGGTATCACGTGGCGACACTGCCAAAGAGGATGTTCGAGTTGGCAAAGGAGAAGATCATTTGCCATTGGTGGACTCCTTGGAGCCTTTCTGGATAGCAGAGGAAGACTTGGGTGTTGGTTGGCTGGAGAGATGGAGGAAGTCTTCAGGAGAGTACTCCTCCTGTCCTTTCCAGACTGCTGGCTGTGTAGCTAGTGACTTCACCCCTTGAGGTGAGAGTTTGATGGCTTGTTGCACAGCTGGACAAGGGGATGGCAATGCCATCTTCACAATGGACGATTTCACAACTCAGAGCTGAATTTGAGGCTGCATGTCTGCATGGACCGAGACATATCAAGAACAGTACTATAAGTGCCAGACAGTAGAACACAGAGTTTGCGACTAGCCAGTAACTTATGAGTGACCGGGTAAGGAACATTTTCTTTTATCTGGACGTCCTGGACAGCCTGCTCATCGAGATACACTAGACAATCTCGACAGGTGGCGGCATGGTCGCCGTTGCAGTTGAGACAGCACAGAGAAGGAGGCAGACAATCGCCCTGGTGTGCATCCCTACCACAGGTTACACATTTGGCCGGGTGTTGAAATGATATTTGAGTGTAGTTGAAATGCTGACACTGGTAGCAGCTCATTGAGGTCAGAATGTATGGTTGGACTGTGATAACTTCATAGCTGACTCTGATCTTAGAAAGAAGTACCACTCTATCAAAGGGGAGAAAAAGAGTGTGTGTGGGCACCAAGGAGGAATCTACCTTTTTCATCACCCAATGGATGGATATGGGACCCTGATCAGAGAGGTATGTTTGGATTTTGGCCTCAGTCAGACAGTCAAGCAGACCAGTGTAAATAACATCATGGGAAGAATGCAGAGTTCTATGGGCCTCGACAGGAACAGGATAGCCATGAAGAAGCGAATTGGCAAGCAGTTGTTGTGCTTGAGAATCAGAAATAGTCTCAGAAACAAAGTGCCATCCCATAAATGAGAGCAGGATTTCACAGGGCCAACAATTGCATCAACACCTTTTAGAAAAGACTTCCTAATGCTTAAATCTACACTCGATGATAAGAAATTTCTCCTCTTCAGAAACGCTTTCCATGCCATACCCAGTCTACATTTTATATCCTCTCTACTTCGACTATCATCAGTTATCCTGCTCCCCAAACAGCTAACCTCATCTACTACTTTAAGTATCTCATTTCCTAATCTAATTCCCTCAGTGTCACTTGATTTAATTTGGCTACATTCCATTAACCTCGTTTGCATATGTTCATGTTCATATTATATCCTCCTTTCAAGATAATATTCATTCCGTTCAACTGCTCTTCCAGGTCCTTTGCTGTCTCTGACAGAATTACAATGTCACTGGCAAATCTCAAAATTTTTATTTCTTCTCCATAGATTTTAATTCCTACTCCAAATTTTTCTTTTGTTTCCTTTACTGGTTGCTCAATATGCAGATTGAATAACATCGGGGAGAGGCTACAACCCTGTCTCACTCCCTTGCCAACCACTGCTTCCCTTTCATGCCCCTCGACTATTATAACTGCCATCTGGTTTCTGTACAAATTGTAAATAGTCCTTCACTCCCTGTATTTTACCCCTGCCACCTTTAGAATTCGAAAGAGATTATTCCAGTCAACATTGTCAAAAGCTTTCTCTATGTCTACAAATGCTAGAAATGTAGGTTTGGCTTTCCTTAATCTCTCTGAAACTCTCTACAGCCTCTGGTTCCTTCAGTTTGTCCAGGTCACATCTTCTTAAACTACTACCTTTTTGCAGTTTGTTCAGTTTTAATCAACAGTTCATAACCAATAAATTGCGGTCACAGTCTACATCTGCCCCTGTAAATGCCTTACAATTTAAAAGCTGGTTCCTAAATCTCTGTCTTACCCTTATATAATCTATCTGAAATTTTAAAGTGTCTCCAGGCATCTTCTACATAAATAACCTTCTTTCATAATAAGATTTTCACTCTGCAGCAGAGCATGCGCCGATATGAAACTTCTTGGCAGATTAACACTGTGTGCCCGCGAAAGGCAAATATCCCGAGTTCAAGTCTTGGTCTGGCACACAGTTTTAATCTACCAGGAAGTTTCAATCTTCTTTCATGATTCCTAAACCAAGTGTGAGCTATGATTAGGTTATGCTCTGTGCAAAATTCTGTCACGTGGCTTCCTCTTTCATTCCTTACCCCCAGTTCATATTCACCTACTACTCTTCTTTCTCTTCTTTTTTCTACTATCGAATTCCAGTCCTCCATGACTATCAAATTTTCATCTCTTTTAACTGTCTGGATCCTTCTTATCCTGTATGGTAAGTCTCCCCTGACCCATTGTTCTCAGTGACTTTCCTGAAATCTACCCCTTTTCCAAGACCTCTCCAGTCCTTCACGCTTCTTCCTTCCTCTTCAACCCTTCTACCTAGGAAGGAGCCACTGACTCCAAAAGCTTGCCAATTACAACAGTGTTTTATGTGTGTGTTCTGCCATCAATTGGTGAGTAGATATTTTATCTAAAAAAAAAAAAAAATGGTTCAAATGGCTTTGAGCACTATGGAACTTAACATCTGACGTCATCATTCCCCTATAACTTAGAACTACTTAAACCTGACAAACCTAAGGACATCACACACAGCCAGGCCTGAGGCAGGATTCAAACCTGTGACCATAGCACTCACGCAGTTCTGGAATGAAGTGCCTAGAACCGCTCGGCCACACTAGCTGGCACATTTTATCTATCCAATTAAACAATCTATTCATTTCATAATATTGTCATTATTTGATCACGGATTTTCCATTGTGTTATTTTTTTTAAAAAAGCTGTTACACTAAAATGAAGAACATGTTGATCCCTCATGTCTGTATCAATGATGTACCAGTTTGTAGTAGTATAGAAACCAAATTTTTTAGGACTATAGCTGCAAAGCAATATAAAATGGAATGAACATATTAAATACCTTAATGCAAAATTGAGCAAGACATGGCACCTCTACTCCTCACTAAAATCCTACTGTAGCAAGGAAACAGTAATGAATGCAATCATGCCTACTTTCATCCTCACCTTAAATATGGGATTCCTTTCTCGGAAACTGTAAAGCAGCTGTCAGCACTTTCAAACTGGAAAAACAGTGTCATTAGAATCAACTTTGGATGCAAATCTAGAGACTCATAAACCTCTATATAAGATTGCAGCAGAGGCATTACAGAAAGCCTTAACTTATTTAAAATAAATGTAATAGATACGTTAAGCACTGCAGATTAAAAAAAAAAAAAAGAGTGATACTCATGATTACTTTACCAGAAAAAACAAAAACTTACATATGACCCAAATCAACACATTCTTGTGCCAAAATGGTACTTTCCACAAGGGAGTTAAACTTTGTAAGCCTCGTAATGACTGGGTGTTGCGTGATGTCCTTAGGTTAGTTAGGTTTAAGTAGTTCTAAGTTCTAGGGGACTGATGACCATAGATGTTAAGTTCCATAGTGCTCAGAGGCATTTGAGCCATGAACTTTGTAACAAACTTCCCAAAAAGATAAAAACAATTACTGAGCTCAAAATCTTTGGAAAATTTTTAAAGTCATATTTACAGCATCAGTGCTTTTATTCAAATGAAGACCGTAAATTTATGAAGAGTATTATATAATACTTAATGTATGAAGTGTACTATTTCTAATTTTCAATAAATATGCAAAGAAATCACTACCATCTGTCTATTTATAAGCTCACTTGTCCAATGTCTTATGCATATATTGCTTTATATGAACAGGACCAATAAAATACAAGCTACAATCTGGTCAGATGCTGAGGGCACTGACTTGTGCCTTGTGGTGTCCTCTTAAATTATTTTTCAAGAGAGACATTAATATCAATTCCTTCAGAAACTGATGCCAAAATCAATGATAATTACATACTTATTTTACTTTGCTACTGAAGACCGCAACTAAATGAATACCACTCCAGTTACAAACATTTCACAAGCTAATAAATGCCATTTACTATTAATAGCAAGTTGTTGTGACCGTATGTACTGATTATTTACACATTTAACACAACATTTAACACTTATCTGAGCAGACTACCTTACAGACTGATGAACAAACTGTCCAAAAGAAAACACAGTATTTTAACATTACTTACTGTCGAGTATATTTTATGAATAAGTCACCCAACAGTCTTAATAGGCTGAAATGTTGTCGTCACATTTTCTTTCCACTGCTACAATAAAAAAATAAAAATAATCCTGCACTTAAACTACTTTCCAATCACCTACAAGGGGTAGTCAAAGTGTTAAGTATCATCTAAAAATAATCTAGTTGTGACTGTCACGAGACTGTAATAGTGTTAGTCCTTCTCTATATATTCACCTTCCAATGCAATACATATTTCCCAATGATGGATGATCTGATGGAGACCGTTGTCATAGAAGTTTTCATTCTGGCCATTCAAGAAATGTTCCACGTCCATAGTCACCTCATCGTCGTTCTCAAAATGTGTGCACACAATATTTTCTCCATCTTAGGAAAGAGGAAGAAGACTCCTGGGGCCATGTCAGGAGAATACGGTGGGTGTGGCAAAATCTGATAGCCCAGATCAACAGCGTGTGATTGCGTGTCCTGGTCGGAGTGAGCTGGAGTGTTGAGCTGGGGTGTCGTCATGGGGCAGAAACACCCCTTTCGACAGCTTCATGTGATGCTTCTTCCTGAAAATGTTCCTTAACTCTGTCAGGAGGTTTTGGTAGTAAGTCCCTGTGACAGTTTTCCCCCAACAAGCATAATCTGTCAGCAGCACACCATGACAGTCCCAAAATACCCTCAGTAACACCTTGCCAGACAACTGTTGCATTTTTGCCCTTTTTGCTGGCAGTAGTTCACCTTGTTTCCATTCCTTGTTTAGCTCCTCTGTCATGGGATCATAGTGGTACACCCAACATTCATCCACAGAGATTAGGCGGCTAAAGAAGTCAACCGGATAAGACCGACACAATTGCAACATTTCTGCTGCCGCCTAAACTCGGCATGCTTTTTGAACGGGTGTCAGCTGTCTCAGAACCCAGCAGGCAGCTATCTTTTTCATGTTCAAAACGTCATGCAACATGTTGAAAACTGATCTGTGACTGATTCTGACTTTTTCTGCTATTGCCTCATCTTCAAGCACCAGGGCCTCCACTTCACTTGTGATTCCCTGTTCGTCAGTGAGAGAAGGCCTGCCACTCCATTCTTCATTGTTCAAACTTGTCTGACCACTGTGTCATAAGACGGTGCATTGCTGCCGTACACTTTCACCAGCTCAGTGTGGATTGCTGCAGCACTGTTTCCCTTCAAAAGTAAAACGAATTACCGCACGGTACTCAATTTCATCCACAGGCTGCGCCATTTCGTGTCAGCTCTTCTGGTGGTGCGCTACAGTACTGCAGTCATGTACCTGCAAACAAACAACAAACTAATAACGTAACTTTTTTTTGAGTAGATAAGTATAACTTTATCACCAACTCAAATAAATGCCTTCACCATAAATCTTGCTAAATAGATACCACTTTTAACGAATCTGATTCAAATTTGTTTAGAAGATTACAGCATATAAACACATTTCCATAACTGTAACACATAAATATTCCCACACAGAAGGTGTAATTACATAAATGATGAACACTAACTTCACTTAACGAAGGTTTATTCAGCACTTGCACATACAAGAGCGCGGAGCGAATTACCTCCGGCCAGAACACATACATATATAAATACAGCTATAGAACATTCCAGTACAATGATCCTTGACATTTGTAGAGACTTCTAGAATATACTAAAACTGAATATAGAAATTAAAATTGTACAGTCCACATGAGTTTTGAACTCGTAACCCTCCATGCAACAGTTTAGTAGCATATCCACTACACCACGGTGCTACTCAGCTTTGTCTGTGACAATATGACATACTAGTCCCAAATGTGTCATCGTATATACCTCAAGTTTAAATATGCAATACACAATAAATAATGGCATGCTATACCATGGCTTCCCATTGTAACTTATTCCTACATGCAGAAACAGTGAGGAAGCCGCCAATGAGACCATAAGATAAGCAAGTTCAGATTAGTGAAGGAAGTATGATATGTTATTTACAAAGGAACTATTCTGGCATTTAAATAAGAGAAACTATTTTCCACTTTTGACAGGTTCTGTGTGAAAAACCTTACTTATTCCTTACATTTAAAACACAGTGCAAGGTGAAGGGTGACTTAAAAGTGCTACAAAATAAATACAAGTGCTTGGTTACCACAATCACAGGTGGAAACACAAGCGGCCAAAAACACTGCTAGCTAGGGCATAGCCACCTGTGGTAAACTAACATACACAAAAAGCGACAAACATCGGTAAGCCCCTGCATATCAGCAACACTGACTGGCAACCACCAGCTGCTACTAGAGCCGACCAACAGGCCACACCAGGGACACTGACGAGCTCGCCCACAGGCGCACAAACAAGCTGCCAACATTCCCTCACACTGTGCTCCCGGTATATGACCTATCGGACACAAGATCGATAACAAACCTAACTGTTGCAGGTTGCTGACGCTGAAGGAGGACTCTGTACCAGCAACCAGCGCCAGCCGCCGAGCAGCACAACGCCAAGGTATCGACAAGCATGATACCCACTACTAACAAAGCCTATCCTTGCACAACCTATCGCAGGCAGCAAGACAACCGCTACTGCTCTTACCACCTGACCTAACTATCGCAGAAGTTTTTTTCCCTTGGCTCTTGCCTTGGCACTTTTTCTCCTCTGCCCTTAAAACTGCTACCCTTTGTCAGATTTCGACCAATCTATCTCCAGATGAGCGTGTATTAATGGTTAATCTTAACCAGACATACGCAAACATCGCAGTACCCACATCCTGCGACACCTCACTTTAGTGAATACTAACCCTTATGCAGATATGGCAGTAGACCTTTTGTGTTGGCCATCATGCCGGTGTGGGCGTGGAGGGGCTCCACCTCTAAAAAAACAGATGCAGTATGTCATTGCCACAAAATGTTTCCATGTCATTAGATCATACATATTATAAATTTCTTCCCCTTACACTTACTACAGTTAATGTACAATATGCTGTACACTGATGGAAAACAATTCACAATGCTAAGGAGGTGTTGTGACATAAATGATACTTGGTTGGCATGTTTCTGCATCTGAAAGATGATGTCTATTTAAATTTCATGCCACTCGCATAGGAGTGGCACTCGTACCGCCACTGACCCCAGCCCACTGCCATTTCAATGGCATTATGCAAAGGGGAGGAGGGCACAGTGGAGATCAGTTGTTTTCTGATGAAAGCTGGTTCTATCTTGGTGTCAGTGATGACAATGTGCTGGTCAACCTGTCTGTGTGCTAGACACACTGGACCTACACCTGGAGTTATCATCTAGGGTGTGATTTTGTATGACAGCTGGAGCTCTCTTGTGGTTATCCCACACACCTTGGCTGCAAATTTGTACATCAATCTGATGACTCAACCTGTTGTGCTTCCATTCACGAAAAGCAGTCCAAGTTAAAATTTATCCACCAACTGCCGTTGTAACCCAACATGCTCTATAGAGTGTCAACATGTTGCCTTGGCCTGCTCAATCACCAGATCTATCTACAATTGAGCACATACAGGACATCATTGGATGACAACTCCAGCACCGTCCAAAACCAGCATTAATGATTCCTGTATTGATTGACCTAGTGAAACAGGCATGGAACTCCATCCCACAAACTGACATCCAGCACCTGTACAACACAATGCATGCACATTTGCATGCTTGCATTCAACATTCTGGCAGTTACACTGGTTATTAATGTATCAGTATTTCACATTTGCAATGACTTATCTTGTACTTACATTATCCAATGATCTTGCAATGTTAATCACTTCAATATGTAACCTAGACAAATACACTCCTGGAAATGGAAAAAAGAACACATTGACACCAGTGTGTCAGACCCACCATACTTGCTCCGGACACTGCGAGAGGGCTGTACAAGCAATGATCACACGCACGGCACAGCGGACACACCAGGAACCGCGGTGTTGGCCGTTGAATGGCGCTAGCTGCACAGCATTTGTGCACCGCCGCCGTCATTGTCAGCCAGTTTGCCGTGGCATACGGAGCTCCATCGCAGTCTTTAACACTGGTAGCATGCCGCGACAGCGTGGACGTGAACAGTATGTGCAGTTGACGGACTTTGAGCGAGGGCGTATAGTAGGCATGCGGGAGGCCGGGTGGACGTACCGCCGAATTGCTCAACACGTGGGGCATGAGGTCCCCACAGTACATCGATGTTGTTGCCAGTGGTCAGCGGAAGGTGCACGTGCCCGTCGACCTGGGACCGGACCGCAGCGAAGCACGGATGCACGCGAAGACCGTAGGATCCTACGCAGTGCCGTAGGGGACCGCACCGCCACTTCCCAGCAAATTAGGGACACTGTTGCTCCTGGGGTATCGGCGAGGACCATTTGCAACCATCTCCATGAAGCTGGACTACGGTCCCGCACACCGTTAGGCCGTCTTCCGCTCACGCCCCAACATCATGCAGCCCGCCTCCAGTGGTGTCGTGACAGGCGTGAATGGAGGGACGAATGGAGACGTGTCGTCTTCAACGATGAGAGTCGCTTCTGCCTTGGTGTCAATGATGGTCATATGCGTGTTTGGCGCCGTGCAGGTGAGCGCCACAATCAGGACTGCATACGACCGAGGCACACAGGGCCAACACCCGGCATCATGGTGTGGGGAGCGATCTCCTACACTGGCCGTACACCTCTGGTGATCGTCGAGGGGACACTGAATAGTGCACGGTACATCCAAACCGTCATCGAACCCATCGTTCTACCATTCCTAGACCGGCAAGGGAACTTGCTGTTCCAACAGGACAATGCACGTCCGCATGTATCCAGTGCCACCCAACGTGCTCTAGAAGGTGTAAGTCATCTACCCTGGCCAGCAAGATCTCCGGATCTGTCCCCCATTGAGCATGTTTGGGACTGGATGAAGCGTCGTCTCACGCGGTCTGCATGTCCAGCACGAACGCTGGTCCAACTGAGGCGCCAGGTGGAAATGGCATGGCAAGCCGTTCCACAGGACTACATCCAGCATCTCTACGATCGTCTCCATGGGAGAATAGCAGCCTGCATTGCTGCGAAAGGTGGATATACACTGTACTAGTGCCGACATTGTGCATGCTCTGTCGCCTGTGTCTATGTGCCTGTGGTTCTGTCAGTGTGATCATGTGATGTATCTGACCCCAGGAATGTGTCAATAAAGTTTCCCCTTCCTGGGACAATGAATTCACGGTGTTGTTATTTCAATTTCCAGGAGTGTATATTACCGAAATTTGGTTACTGTACATTAATTATTTTTTGGTGCTGCAATTTTTTTCTCATCAATGTATGTATGCTTGAAAGCACAAAACACACCAGTGGAAAAGCACAGCCAGTGACAAAGTCCAGTAAAGAAATGACACAGACAAAATCCTGTGAGCCACTTTTTCAGACAACTTTCAGAGTGCATGAAAGAGTAATCATTACTTGAAATATTATGAAAAAACAGTACTATCTGTATTCTAGATCTGTTTTTGATAACAAATAAGAGTTTTATATGAATGTGAGGCGATATTCTTTCAGACACGTCCAAAGGAACAGACATCATGTGGAAATCGCAGCTGTGATATATTATATGTAAATTGAAGGTGAAGAGGGCAGACAGGAAAGAAAAGGGAAGTGACTATCAGTGTCAGCTGCATTGGGACTAAATGTGGAATCAGTAGCAACAAGTTAAAATGTATGCTGGACCAGGATTTTAACTGGGTATCTCCTGCTTGCTAGGGACATACGTTAACCATGTCCCTATCATCTTTATCGTAATGGCACAGATTATCTGACATGCCTCTTCACCAGCCCACACTCCCATTTAGAGCCACCTCTCTGCAGTCCCTGTCGATGTCCTCCATGCTCGCAACTGTCAGTTTCCTACAGGAGGTCGGATATAATCATGCTTCCACAATGAAGAGTTGGATTTACTGCTGCAGAGGAATGTTGGACAAGGGTGTAAACTGTCAGGATGTGCTGTTTTAAAACTCATCCAAGTTTCCCAAGTGATTTCCTCTCGGTCTGTGTCACTGGGTCCTGCAATGCTGAGGACACCACTTCGCTGTCTGTGAAACAGCTTGGCACAGAATGGCTGCCTCAGCAAACCATGCAATGCACAGCTGTGTGTCAGCCTTGTATGGCTGCGGAGTTGTGATGACATCAGGAGGCATCTGCAGTCGACTCAACGGTCTCTGTCCCCGTTGTCTCAGCACTGCTCGCGGGAAGCTGCAAGGCAGCCCATGTTGGCTTCCTCGCCGGTGTGGCTAGGTACACAGCGACAATAAGTGCCCCTGATCCGGCGTCTGAATCTACAGCCCTCACCTCGGGATGCCTTCAGCGTGCGTTGGGAGCCAGTGAGACTGCCTGTAGTAGTGAGCCGTGGCATGGCCTGCCGCTGGCTGGATATGGACCCAGCATTGGCCTCAGAGGGTCAAACCAGTGACCCGCCATGGACTGGAATGCTGGCGCCCCATCGGCTGCTGCGTGTAGCCAGTGGTATGATACACCCTGCTGTTCAGGAGAGCTGCTACACTTGAATGCATTGTTGGTGAACCAGCGCCTATTTAAATGCCCTCAGTATCCAATCCATTGGGATTTGGACTACCGTCGGTTATCTCTTGGAATTGGCTATCTGCCTGATCAGAATGAAAACAACACACAAAAGAGTTAAAGCTGCGATGGCACTTGGCACAGAGGTGCTCAAAACAATTGTTACTTGGCGTTGTCTTTCCCTATATTAAGCAACATGCTGCACAAGCTTTTTGGCTGATATGCGCCCGTCTTGCTCTGAAATTAACTGGTTTACAGATCTCAACATACTTGACTCCAGAGTTTGATTTAACAAGGTCAGATTCTGCGTTGGCAATAGCTCTCAAGTTAGTTCTGGCCAGTACAGCTGTGGTTGTGTAACGTTCAATTGAGTGACTTCTGAAATTGATGCTGGCAGATGGAAGGTTGGTCTTATTATGTCACATGCAGTTCCATTGATTAAAATGGAACTCCCCTTGAGCTCTATACGATTCACTTCAGCAAATACTCCCTGCTCAAAACAACTTGTTACTACTATTAATTTTTCATAGGTGGAGAAGATCCAATGCATCCTGACCCATTGCAAGCTCAATTTTGGCTCTATGATGTCCCTTGGACAGTCTTTTTCTTTCCTCCTGGCTAAAAGTAACTGCACCGTGCATGTGTATGGATTGGTGCTTATCATCCTGGCTGGGCATACTGTTACCTTCCCTCTATGGCACCTCCATAATTCCTCCCTTGTCATCTTGGTGTACCGGCTGTTAACTGCCGAGATCAGCAATACTTCCTCAGTTTTTACTTCTACAAACTTGTTCAATGCTCCCCTCTTCACTGGCCTGAGGACAGGGATCACCATCACCCTTCCTCCCTCTTCAACCAGACTGCTGTCCATAGCAGGCTCACAATACTCCAGAACATATGAAAATACAATGCTTTCACAAAACCAATGACACATAACAAAAAAACAAAACAAAAAATCTACAAAACTCTACTACTTTCTGGATTGCAAAGCATACGGTACATCATGCAGTACTCTGTCTTTCTGGTTTCCTCTGCATGGAACACCTCTCTCCAATCTCTTTCTTCCTCTTCCCTTCCTGTGACATGTCTGGAATTACATCCAGGCAACCCTTAAAAGGCCCTAATGGCCCAACATGTACTATAGTCGTTCTAGTTGGCAGCTGAAGCTTAAAATTAATGGGGAATGTAGTTTCAACTACTTGGTATGGTCCTTGATACCTCATGAAAAAACTACTTCGTTTTCCCTTTTGGTGTATAGGAGCAGGCTGGAAGTCATTACCCATTGCCCTACTCTATACTGCAGTAAACTTCTTTTCTGATTCCCTGTGTCTTCCTGCCTTTCCAAAGACTTCATGTTCACCTTTTGTACCTATTTCCAAATATCCCAAATTGTTCTCACCAACTGACATACAGATTCACTGGTCCTTCCTTTCTGTAGCTTCACTAAATCAAATGCTGATAGGATTTTTCGTTCGCACACTACCTCAAACAGAGACAACCTGGTATTGGTATGGAAGTTTGCACAGTATGCACATACAGTATGCTTCAAATACTCATCCCACTGACGGTGATGAGAATCTACATAAAAACTCAGCATCTTCCCAATTGTTCTGTGTACCCATTCTGTTCTTCTGTTCGCCTGTTGGTGCAATGTGCTTATCATCATCTTCTTTACTTTCAACAATTTACACAGTTCCTTCATTAAATCTGACATGAAGTTGGTCCCTTGGTCAGTAATAACTGTCTCCGGTACACCAAACTTCAAAATACAGTTGTTTATTAACGCTTGTGCGATCATTACTGCCTGTTGATTTGGCGTAGCCACTACCTCTACATACCTCAAAAAATGGTCTATTATTGTCAGAATGAATCTGTTCCCTGATGGTGTTCGACTAAAAGGTCCTAAGACATCAATTCCCAATAAAGAAAATGAACATGATGCTTCTGGCAGTTGTTGTAGCTGTATCTGTTTCCGACTCAAATCTGCTCTCTGTGCACATGGTATACAATTCTTGACATACTGATCCACATCTACTTTCCTACCTGTCCACCAATGCCTCTCCACCACTCTCCTACTTGTCACTCTACAACTGCCATGACCAGATAACACGTGATCATGTGCTTCGTTTAAAACCTCATCTCTCAGTTTTGCTGGTGCTACTACCCTTGGCCCTAACTTCGTTTTCCTGCACAAAAGACCATTGTACATATTAAATTGTGGCTGTGCCTGATAAAATTTACAATCATTGTCAGTGTCCTGTAATTCTTGCCATATTCCTAGGTCATAAACTATGACTTCTACTTTTGCCACCTTTCTACTCAGTGCATCCACATTACCAGTCTTCTTCCCAGGCTTGTGCACCACCTCGTAGTCAAATTCACTAAGCATCACAGCCCACCTAGCAAGTCTAGTGGACAGATTCTTCAACCCTAGCAACCACTTCAATGCAGCATGATCTGTCACTACCCGAAATCTTCTTCTATATAAATAATATTTAAAATATGTGATTCCATAGTTTACTCTAAGCATCTCTCTCTCTCTGTTGTTGAGTAATTCTTCTCTGCTGCATTCAACTGCCTAGACGCATAGGCTACAGGATGTTCTTCCCATCAATTTCCTGACTAAGAACGCACACTAATGCTTGATTCGATACATCGCATGCTAGAATAAATTCCTTTTCAAAATCTGGAAACACAAGAACCGGACTTGATGTTGACAAATCTTGTAGTTTGTCAAACGCTTTCTGACACTCTTTTGTCTACTCAAATTTCACACCCTTCAGTAACAATCGTGTCAATGGCTGTGGCAAATCTGCAAAACCCTTCACAAACTTTTGATAGAAATTGCAAATTCCAATGAATGACTGCACTTACTTAACTATTTTCAGCTCCTGAAAATCCCTTACAGCCTGCACCAACCTCGGATCTGTTTCCACTCTGTTCTTACTGATGGTATGACCTAAATATTTCACTTCTTCCAATGCAAAATGACACTTCTCCAGGCTCTACATCAAACGAGTTGCTCTTAACTTCATAAAGATTTCCCTTAACCGCTGTCTATGCTGCTCCATACTGCTTGAAAACACTACAATGTCATCCAAACAAACAGGACACTGCCATGGTTTCAAACCCCTCAACACACTATCTAGCAACCTCTGAAATGTTACTGGAGCATTCTTCAAATGGAATGGCATTCTAATGTATTGGCAATGGCCACCAGGTGTAGAGAAAGCAGTATTTGGATGATCCTCTGGAACCACCTCTAACTGATGATAGCCACTTGTCAAATCCATCATAATACTGGCACTGTCCTAACTGAGCCAAAGTATCTGATATGTTTGGAATGGGGTATGTGCCTGTTACTGTCTCATTATTGAGGTATTGGTAGTCACAACAGTTCCATTCATAGGGTTTTTAGGCACAACGACAATGCCTGCTCACCAGCAACTATTATTATGCTCTAAGCAAGCTGCTGATCAATGAAATCCTCCACAATCAGCTGCAAACACCTCAGTATTCTGTATGGTTTATGGTAAACAGGTCTTTGTTCCCTGTTGGTATCCTATGTTGAACTAATGGAGAAGCTGGTAATGACCCTTGCGGAAAAAAAAATCCTTAAATTCCCACAACATATTCTCTTCCCATTCCACATGCTCTTTTTCTCCTCCTTTCAAATGCTTAACTTTGTTATGCAGTGCAGTTCTATCGGCAGTTAGTGGTTGATCGCTACGCCTACCTCTTGAAAACCAGTCTTAGACATCTGGTACATCCAAATTCGCTACTAAAACTCCTTTTTCCAAATTCATGTCTAATGTCTACAGCGCTAAAATTATCCACATTCACGGGGACTACTCACCCGTTGTTTCCCTTTTGTACGTATACAATATTAAGTTTCACAAAACAACCTAATGGATTCAAAAATTCACTATCCTCCAATGGTTCAATAACATGTACTGTACCCACAGGTAGATTTGACTCCACACTTACCCAAAGCGACTTCCTAGTACCACTAGACACACACTCATGAGAGTTAAGCCTTATTGCTAACGTACGCGGTTCAATTGGTTTGTTCATTACTTTGAATGCCCCTCATGACAGCTCTGCATCCACAACAGTTTCTCTTAGCTAAAATAACATTCCACGAAGTTCCACAGTTCATTGTCTAAGGTCAATTTTGGCATGATGTTGATGCAGTAGATCTGCTCCTAGGATCATGTCATAGCCCTTGCTTACCCATTGTACTACCTTCACGTATGCATCAAATCAGACTTTCCCTATGCGAAAGTCATCTGTCACTGACCCCAAAGTTGTGACCACCTTATCCCCTACTCCACGCAACCTATAAAGTGGTGGGTCTAACTTCCTTCATCCAATTAAACTCCTTGTAGTTACTTACACTTGCACCCCTGTGTCCACCAAAATCTTAAATGTTTTAGTTCCTATGGATCCTACCTCTGAAGATTCCACCTCTGCATACATATTTGTAGCACTGAAATTAAACGGGAGCTCCCTTAGGAAGGTCTTGGGCGCCCTCTGCCATTTAAGGACTGTCCACCTCTACTAACTCCACTTCTCCATCCTACATGGTGCTGATTCCCGCTGGCCGCAGTGGCCGAGCGGTTTTAGGCGCTCAGCCCGGAACCGCACGACTGCTACGGTCACAGGTTCGAATCCTGCCTCGGGCATGGATGTGTGTGATGTCCTTAGGTTAGTTAGGTTTAAGTAGTTCTAAGTTCTAGGGGACTGATGACCACAGATGTTAAGTCCCATTGTGCTCAGAGCCATTTGAACCATTTGAATTGCTGATTCCCACCCCTTCCTCTATTCCTCAGTGACTGGGTACAATGCTTCTGCACGTGTCCTGTACGACCACACTAATAACATTTTATACCTGCTGTAAACACTGTTTGTCTATCATGTATCCCCATTGCCATCTCTCTTTTCTCACATTGAATTGCCAGCTGAATGGCCGAATACAAATCTTTCAGAATCCCTTCATGCACTGGTAACCGCCTCAAAAATACATCAAGTGCACTTTGCTTGGCCTCCTGCAACAGAACACTATTCACTTCATCGCTCTGACCCAACTCGTAAGTATACTCGTTAATTTCCCTTATCCTGTCTGCAAATTTCTCTATCATCTCCCCATGTCTCTTTGTCATTGTACTTAACTTCTCCCTAAAGTACCAAGCGCTATTCTGTTTCTTGTACCTTTGTAGAAGCCCTTCCATTAACTTCTTAAACTGTCCCACCTTCCTTAAGTCTTCAGAACACCTTACATATGTCTTCACATCTCCCATTAATCTAATCTTGGCTACATGTAACAACTGTCCATCAGACCAACCATTCATCACAGCTGAAGTTTCCAAGTTCTCCACAAATGAACACAAATCCTCAGATGACATACCAGAAAAAAGAATAAGCAAACTCGCAGTGGCTTGATCAATCTCCTGCTGCAACAACCTAGGCAACAACTGATCAGATGCAGTTTGCCACTCACTCCTTCATGTTAATTCACTTCTGAACTGCTTATCACCTGCTGTCAATTGTGCTACCTTTCCAAACAAAATCCATACTGATTCTGGTTCCAACACACCTTGCATCCCTGACTCTGCCATTGTGTTGCTTTAGTTCCCAGTTAGTCCCGAAACAAAACATTTAAGTACAAGACTTCCTACTGCTCCGTATCATCATACTCAATATCATCATATACCAATACAAAAGTAATCAAATGCCACAAAAATCATCATCTTACTGCCCCAAACACACTAACATTTATTCTTTTTTTTTTTTTTTTTTTTAAAAAAAATTAGCCTATGCAAAACATCTAAAGTGGCCTGCCAGGAGCCATACTCAAGACATAAACAAAAAAGAAAGAAAATGTCCAACACTCAAAAAGAAAAATTGGTCAACACTCACCACATTTTGTGAGTGTAATGCAGGCGGGGGGGGGGGGGGGGGGGGGGGGGGGCTCAAACATCGTACTGTACATATGATGTCTGCTATTCTGACACCAAATGTAAAGGGATGTTTGGTGATGATGGAAATTGTCAGGATGCACTGTATTAAAACTCATCTGAGTTTCCCAAGTGATTTATTATTTCCAGCTACAGTGCCCCCATTCCTCTCGGTCTGTGTCGCTGGGTCCCACAATGCTGAGGACACCACTTTGCTGCCTGCAAAATAGCTTGGCGCAGAATGCCTGCCTCAGCGACCCATGCAATGCACAGCTATGAGTTGGCCTTGTACGGCCGCAGAGTTGTGATGATGTCAGGAGGCATCTGCAACGACTCAAAGGTCTCCATCCCCATTGTCTCAGCACCACTTGCGGAAAGCCGCAGGGAGGCTCATGGCATGCTTCCTCGCTGGCATGGCTAGAATCGCAGTGACGATCCACTGTCCGAATCTGCGGCCGTCACCTCAGGATGCATCTGGTGTTTTTTGGAGCCAACAACACTTCCCACAGTCCACTTCAGGTGTCTTCGAAGATTATCCACCATTACCATAAGGTAATACCAAATGGTATTACCTTAAACTCATACAGGGCCTCAGGGGTAATGAATGCAGTTTTCTCATGATCAGCCCCATCTACTTCGATTTGCCAGTATTCCAAGTACATGTCCATGGTTGAGAAAAACGTAGTCCCCTTCAGACAATCTAGTGTATTGTCAGGCTAAACGTCCTTTTTAGTTATCTTATTAAGCTTCTTGTAATCAAGATAAAACCCATGGTCTAGGGGCGAACACCCATGGTCTAGGGGTAGTGTCTTTAATTCATAATGAAAAATGTCTTCGGTCCTGGGTTCGATCCCCGCCACTGACTAAATTTTAAGCCGGCACGGTAGCTCAGCGTGTTCAGTCAGAGGGTTATGTGCCCTCTGTAATAAAAAAAACTGAGTCAATCAATCAACCACGAACATAAATGGCTGTCTTACGAATTCGATCCCAGCCACTGCCTAAATTTTGATAAATAATCAGCATTGGTGGCCGAAGACTTCCGGCATAAGAAGTCAGCCTCATTCTGCCAACGGCCTTGTCAAAGAGGGCGGAGGAGTGGATAGAGGTTCAGGGCACTCTCTTGTCCTAGGGGTGGGAAATTGCCCCTAAAGGCGGAAGAATCAGCAATGATCAACGACATGAGGATGCAGAAGGCAATGGAAACCACTGCATTAAAGACACATAACGTGTATCCACAGGATGGCCTGTAGTTGAAGAAGTGTCATTATGATCTCTCCATTGGCAAAAGATTCCAGAATAGTCCCCCATTCGGATCTCCGAGAGGGGACTGCCAAGGGGGAGATTACCATGAGAATAAGATTGAATAATCAACGAAAGGATAATGTTCTACGAGTCGGGGCGTGGAATGTCAGAAGCTTGAACGTGGTAGGGAAACTAGAAAATCTGTAAAGGGAAATGCAAAGGCTCAATCTAGATATAGTAGGGGTCAGTGAAGTGAAGTGGAAGGAAGACAAGGATTTCTGGTCAGATGAGTATCGGGTAATATCAACAGCAGCAGCAAGCTTGAACGTGGTAGGGAAACTAGAAAATCTGTAAAGGGAAATGCAAAGGCTCAATCTAGATATAGTAGGGGTCAGTGAAGTGAAGTGGAAGGAAGACAAGGATTTCTGGTCAGATGAGTATCGGGTAATATCAACAGCAGCAGCAAATGGTATAACAGGTGTAGGATTCATTATGAATAGGAAGGTAGGGCAGAGGGTCTGTTACTGTGAACAGTTCAGTGACCGGTTTGTTCTAATCAGAATTGACAGCAGACCAACACCGACAACGATAGTTTAGGTATACATGCCAACGTCGCAAGCTGAAGATGAACAGATAGAGAAAGTGTATGAGGATATTGAAAGAGTAATGCAGTATGTAAAGGGGGACGAAAATCTAATAGTCATGGGCGACTGGAATGCAGTTGTAGGGAAAGGAGTAGAAGAAAAGGTCACAGGAGAATATGGGCTTGGGACAAGGAATGAAAGAGGAGAAAGACTAATTGAGTTCTGTAACAAGTTTCAGCTAGTAATAGCGAATACCCTGTTCAAGAATCCCAAGAGGAGGAGGCATACTTGGAAAAGGCCGGGAGATACGGGAAGATTTCAATTAGATTACATCATGGTCAGACAGAGATTCCGAAATCAGATACTGGATTGTAAGGCGTACCCAGGAGCAGATATAGACTCAGATCACAATATAGGAGTGATAAAGAGCAGGCTGAAGTTCAAGACATTAGTCAGGAAGAATCAATATGCTAAGAAGTGGGATACGGAAGTTCTAAGGAATGACGAGATACGTTTGAAGTTCTCTAATGCTATAGATACAGCAATAAGGAATAGCGCAGTAGGCAACACAGTTGAAGAGGATTGGACATCTCTAAAAATGGCCATCACAGAAGTTGGGAAGGAAAACATAGGTACAAAGAAGGTAGCTGCGAAGAAACCATGGGTAACAGAAGAAATACTTCAGTTGATTGATGAAAGGAGGAAGTACAAACATGTTCGGGAAAACCAGGAATACAGAAATACAAGTCGCTGAGGAATGAAATAAATAGGAAGTGCAGGGAAGCTAAGATGAAATGGCTGCAGGAAAAATGTGAAGACATCGAAAAAGATATGATTGTCAGAAGGACAGACTCAGCATACAGGAAAGTCAAAACAACCTTTCATGACATTAAAAGCAATGGAGGTAACATTAAGAGTGCAATGGGAATTCCACTGTTAATGCAGAGGAGAGAGCAGATAGGTGGAAAGAATACATTGAAAGCCTCTATGAGGGTGAAGATTTGTCTGATGTGATAGAAGAAGAAACAGGAGTCGATTTAGAAGAGATAGGGGATCCAGTATTAGAAACTTAATTTAAAAGAGCTTTGGAGGACTTTCGATCAAATAAGGCAGAAGGGATAGATAACATTCCATCAGAATTTCTAAAATCATTAGGGGAAGTGGCAACAAAACGACTATTCACATTGGTGTGTAGAATATATGACTCTGGCGACATACCATCTGACTTTCAGAAAAGCATCATCCACACAATTCCAAAGATGGCAAGAGCTGACAAGTGCGAGGATTATCGCACAATCAGCTTAACAGCTCATGAATCAAAGCTGCTTACAAGAATAATATACAGAAGAATGGAAAAGAAAATTGAGAATGCGCTAGGTGACGATCAGTTTGGCTTTAGGAAAAGTAAAGGCATGAGAGAGAGAATTCTGACGTTATGGCTAATAATGGAAGCAAGGCAAAAGAAAAATCAAGACACGTTCATAGGATTTGTCAACCTGGAAAAACCGTTTGACAATATAAAATGGTGCAAGCTGTTCGAGATTCTGAAAAAAGTAGGGGTAAGCTATAGCTAGAGACGGGTCATATACAATATGTACAACAACCAAGAGGGAATAATAAGAGTCGACGATCAAGAACGAAGTGCTCATATTAAGAAGGGAGTAAGACAAGGCTGTAGCCTTTCGCCCCTACTCTTCAATCTGTACATCGAGGAAGCAATGATGGAAATAAAAGAAAGGTTCAGGAGTGGAATTAAAATACAAGGTGAAAGGATATCAATGATTCGATTCGCTGATGACATTGCTATCCTGAGTGAAAGTAAAGAAGAATTAAATGATCTGCTGAACGGAATGAACAGTCTAATGAGTACACAGTATGGTTTGAGAGTAAATCGGAGAAAGATGAAGGTAATGAGAAGTAGTAGAAATGAGAACAGCGAGAAACTTAACATCAGGATTGATGGTCACGAAGTCAATGAAGTTAAGGAATTCTGCTACCTAGGCAGTAAAATAACCAATGACGGACGGAGCAAGGAGGACATCAAAAGCAAAAAAGGCATTTCTAGCCAAGAGAAGTCTACTAATATCAAATACCGGCCTTAATTTGAGGAAGAAATTTCTGAGGATGTACGTCTGGAGTATAGCATTGTATGGTAGTGAAACATGGACTGTGGGGAAAGCGGAACAGGAGAGAATCGAAGCATTTGAGATGTGGTGCTGTAGACGAATGTTGAAAATTAGGTGGACTGATAAGGTAAGGAATGAGGAGGTTCTATGCAGAATCGGAGAGGAAAGGAATATGTGGAAAACACTGATAAGGAGAAGGGACAGGATGATAGGACATCTGCTAAGACATGAGGGAATGACTTCCATGGTACTAGAGGGAGCTGTAGAGGGCAAAAACTGTAGAGGAAGACAGAGATTGGAATACGTCAAGCAAATAATTGAGGGCATAGGTTGCAAGTGCTACTCTGAGATGAAGAGGTTAGCACAGGAAAGGAATTCATGGTGGGCCACATCAAACCAGGAGACTGATGGGGAAAAAAAAGAAGTCAAGATAAAGAGCCAACTGTCATCCTTCTTCCTGATGAGAACCACTGGTGACGACCATGGGCTCTGCGAAGGCTGAATGATGTCATTCTTCATCATTTCCTCTACCTCACTGCAAATTATTCGATATTCTGTTGCTGACAAACAGTGTGCTCTCTGGCTTACTGGTTGATGGTCTCCAGTGCTAATCCGGTGCTTCACTGTCAATTTGTCTAATTTGCTCTTCACCTGTGGATTGAAGCATTCAGAGAAGTCTTGAAGATTAGCAAGTAGCTGCTTCTGTTGTTCCTTAGTGAGATCTGGTGACAGCAGAGTTAGAAGATCTTGTCTTGTAGTGGTAGCGCTAATTTCGACCACAGACTCGGCATGGGAGGTTTCTATGACACTCAGCTGTTCTGTAATTAATGGCTCAGCGTTTGCTACGCACATGCATCTTTTAAGTTTCTGCAGTTCTCAGCGACAATTAACTATCCACAATTCAACAAATCCATTCTTAAACGAGACAACACTGGCTGGGATGACCAAGTTATTCTTTAGTGGTATGCTTCTCTTACATTCCACTACAAGGTCCATGGGTTAATGCATGACATGACACATGACAGCTACCTTTCTAGCACTGACTGCAGGAATGATCACTTCATCCAGCACACGTAGTCTCCACACACTTGGATGTGCATCTTCCTGTCCACAGTATCTCATCTCATCTAGCATAATCCTCAAACGACCACAATCTATAATTGCTTGAGAAGCTTTCAAAAAGTCCCATCCGAGAATGATGTCACGACTACACTCTTGTAAAATGGTGACACATCTTCCTGTAGGTTTTACATATTGCCCATCAGCCACCTTCAGCAGAGATGTTTTGTTGTCAATGAATGCGGTTTTCTGCAACTGGCGACACTACTTCTTCGAAATGACTGAATATGATGCTCCAGAGTCCACAAGAGCTTGGGCTGGTCAGCCATCCATGAGAATATTGATGTTTCTCTTCAGCGGCCTCACTTCCAAGGAAGGTCGCACCCTTTAGTTTTCCAGGTTGTGGCAGCTAGGTGATCAGCTGGAGCTTCTAAACATTGATGGAGACCTTGATTGCCATGTTGAGGAGTGTTCTCTCCAGTGGCTAGCTTGTGGCAATGGTGACACACGTCATCCTGCAACCACCTCTTCTTGTTCATCTTTGTAGTCCCAGAGTTGGCTTCGGCTGAGATCAGTCTGCTGTCTTCTGGCACAGGCATCATCAAATATCTGCCACCTTTCTCAACGATAGTGCACCACATGTCCCGGTCGTCCGCAGTGGAAACATACTGGTTAGTTATCCTGGGTTCTCCAGATGTCAGTGTTCCTTGGTACCCAAACAGGTTCCGCATGTGGCATTGTAGGAACGTACCTTCGCCTGGGTCTCTACTCTTTCACCGTTTTAAAGCGAAATGAAGGACGAGAGATTGGGTTCAATGTCTGTTCCACATCCTCCCTTATGACCTCCTGAAGCATCTTAATTTTTTATTTGCTGTGAAATCCAAGTACCTTCTGAACTTCCTCTCTTGTGAAATCAGTTTCTTTCTCTATCACAGACATCAATACGATGTTTGGTAGCCGTTCAAACTTCTTGTGTGAAATTCTTCTTTGATACTTTGTCTCGATATACTGGCACCATTTTATGAAGTCATCTGCTGTCGAAACATGCCACAGAAGTAGGGCTTTATTAATGTCCTCAGCAACACCCTTCATTACATGTGTAACCTTATCTTCTTCCTCCATTTGAGGATCCACTATTTTACACAACTCCAAGACATCTTGAATGTAGGATACTGTAGTTTCTCCTGGACGCTGTGCCCTGCACTTTAATTTATCTTCATCCTTGCACTTATGTTGTTGTGTGTTGCCAAAATACTTACACAGTTCCGCCTGAAATACTTCCCCTGCTTGTGAACTTCTCGTCTTTGTTCTCATACCATTGCTTGGCAGTGCCCTCCAAGTAGAAAAATACTTTAGCCAAACACACGGTGTCATCTCATTTGTTAAATTTGGCTATACGCTCATATACCTCAGCCACTTGTTTGGATCTTGACCATCGTCACCAGAGAACCCGGAAGGATGTCTCATGTGGTGGCACACAGTTGCTGTCATCATAACATCCACTTCTTCTTCTTTTCCTGCTTCTTCAGTTACTGTCATCATAACATCCACTTCTTCTTCTTCTTCTTCTTCTTCTTCTTCTTCTGTCTCTAATTGATTGCAATCTGTTGAATATGGCTCGATCTCGGGTTTCTCGCCACATAAACGGCAGCTCTGTCATGGCCTGATGGGAGCTGCTGTGTCGTCGATAACGTACGCTATCACATGTTCCAATACCTGGCGCCTCCACCAGAATAATGTCACGTAGAGGAAGGTGTAAGTAATTTAATGACAGACACTAACCCCACTTAACAAAGGTTTATTCAGCACTTGCACATACAAGAGCATGGAGCAAACTGCCTCTGGCCAGAACACATACAGTATATATACAGCTACAGAACATTCCTGTACAATGATTCTTGCCATTTGTGGATATTTCTAGAACGTACTCGAGCAGAAGATAGAAATTCAAATGTTTCAATTCAGGTGAGTTTTGAACTCATGCCATGCAACAATCTAGTATCATAACCACTACACTATGGCGACTGCACTACTTGGCTTCTTCAGCAACAATATGAATGCGTGGTGTTTGTTCTTTTGGACATATCCCACAGAACAGACACCACTATATAATTAAGGTGAGGACACCCAATGATCACTTCAGTGCACATGTACCCCACACTCTAACACATACTGGAATCGGTAAAATGCCACGAGTAATGAGCAAGAGGCACACATCGGTAGTGTGTGGATAAGTTGTGAATTTGGGTATGACATGAGGTGTGCTAAGGTAGCCCATGCAGTTGTGATGACCACTATCTCTGGACAATGCAGTGATCAGTGCATCTACCTAATAAGCTGGATACTCCAGTTTGAATCCAGGTCCAGCACAAATGTTCAACTTTCCCCATTTATTTAAAGCAATGCCCACTGGCAGCTAATGTCATTAATTCCTTTATATCTTTGTGTGCAATTAATTTTCCACAGTAGTTGTGACAGTTTCATGCTGCAAATTAACTGGCATCACTTGTGACAGCAACTATGACAAAACTGGCAGCAACATTTGCTGTTAGCTTACCCATAAGGGATACTTCTTACTTCCACAAAAATTATGATAATGATATAGTAATAGTAAACAACTCTATTACAGTTAGGTAGAAGACCAAAAATCATCAAATCAGATTCAGTCCACACAACAGCAGTAGTACGAATGCCAAAATTGTCTTACTCTGATTGCTGAAGCTTGGCAAACCCAATTGCCCACCAAGTTTGATAGGCTGAAGCACACTGGGGACCAGTAACAAGCAACTCTGGTAAGAAAGTTAATGTCACTAGGGTTTATTTGGTACCTCACCAGTTACAAATAGTAAGGCATTCACACACATTTTTTTCAAAGAGTAATGCCAAAGACCTCGACACTCTATGCATAATTTTATAGAAACTAAACTGCTTAACTTCCTTGCAGGGTTACTTTACTTGAAAAAGATGAATCTGGTATAGTTTATCATAGTAGACATTATCCCCACATGTGACAGAGGCAGTATATTGCTGCACTGAATGAAGGAAACAAGGAGCATGTTACATCTGCCATCACAACATTATTTCTATTATAGTCAATGATGGTACACAATTTAAGCTTTGAAGCTTTTCAGGTCTGTTTTGAGCAACGAAGATTCTTGATTGCCTACCATTTTCACCAGGTCTGTTTTGAGCGACGAAGATTCTTGATTGCCTACCATTTTCAAAATATTTGGTTTTAACAAATTTCCTTCATTGGCTTTATTTGTCCCTTATTGAAGTATATTCTGACAAAAAATATGTACATGGGCCCTTCATTTGGAATTCACAAAAATACTCCAGCTATTCAGGTCTTTCTAAGCCTTACGTATTTTAACCTTCATTATTAAAGCACATTCTGACAACATTCCATTTGTCGAAGAAATAACTTGTAAATGTACAGTAAGGCAGACATTAATAAGTGAAGTCATTTTTGTTTTGAAGAGTGGAATTTTTATTTATATGGAAAGGAGGGAAGGGAGAACGCAAGTCATTGTTTTTTTCTGTAGCCAGATCAGTTTACAAGGTGATTCACTTCTACTCAGGTTATTTGTTTACTACCTTAAGAATTCATATATTTTGTATATTTAACAGCAGACATATCTGATAGAGGTGTAGTGGTTCTGGGGGATAAAGATCATGTTTTGGAATCCAGCTTTTTACTTTTATTAGTGGGCACAAATGATACAACAGAACAGCAAATGGTACCTAGCTGAATACTGATTTCAAAGAATAAAGCAACTGAATGGGAGACAGTACCCATACCTCAACAGGAACAGTATGCAGCATGCAATACAGTTGCTACTCCTTCAGGACCAACAATGTATGCCATTTCTCACAAACAAATACCCACCTTTCAAATTGTTCCTCCATCAATTGAAAACATTATACTCACCCAGTCTAATGCTGAAGAAACATGTTCATATGGAGATAAGTGGCAAAAATTAGATGATTTTTTTTTTACCTATGTGCTTAGTACACTGAGGTGACAAAAGTCATGGGATACATCCTACCATGGTGTTAGACATCCTTTTGCCTGGTGTAGTGCAGCAGCTTGACACGACATGGACTCAGCAGGTTGCTGCAAGTTCGCTGCAGAAATGCTGAGTCATTCAGCTCTATAACCATCCATAACTGCGAAAGTGTTGCTGGTGCAGGCTTTTGTGCATGAACCGACCTCTCGATTATGTCCAATAAATGTTCGATGAGATTCATGCAGGTGATTTAGGTGGCCACATCATTTGCTCAAATTGTCCAGAATGTTCTTCAAACCAGTCACAAACAATTGTACCCTGGTGACATGGCACTCTGTCATCCATAAAAATTCCATCATTTTTTGAGAACATGAAGTTCATGAATGGGTGCAAATAGTGTCCAAGTAACTGAACATAGCCATTTCCATCCAACGACTGGATAAGTTGGACCAGAGGATTCTGTCCATTCCATGTAAACATAACCCACACCATTAAGGAGCCACCACCAGCTTGTACAATGCCTTGTTGACAACTTGGGTCCCTGGCGTCATGGGGTCTGCACCACACTCGAACCCTACAATCAGCTCTTGGCAACTAAAATTGGGACTCATCTGACCAGGCCACAGTTTTCCAGTCATCTAGGGTCAAGTCAGTTACAGTGTAAAGTCAAGCACCCAAATGCCAGTCAGAAACGACAGAGAAGAGAGGGCTGTGATAAATTGTCAGCCAGTTGCATGCTGACCAACCCCTCTCCAGGATGACAATGTGACGGCAGTGACCTCTAAGCGGAGACGACATAAGCGCTATGCCGACTGGTCGTGGCCTATTTCTACAGACGCGTAATGACCAGTGACCTGGATAGAAGCATCCACTGTATTACTTCACCTGTATTGGAATTGTTATACTGAAGGACACTGATTATATTGCCTGTCACCCTTTGCTTGTGACACATCTATGCCAGTCTCAAAGTTAAGTATTGTCATTGATTCATTTGATAATAAAACTCTTTGTTAAAATTTGCTTGAATTGTCTAGCGATCCGAGAAAGTAGATTTCCTAGACACCCCATAGCTGACGAGTAGGCACAATTCAACACAGCTGACATGGTCGTGAGCCCAGGAGAGGTGCTGCACGAGATGTCATGCTGTTAGCACTCGCATTGGCTGTCTGCTGCTGCAGCTGATTAACACCAAATTTCACCACATGGATATGTTCGTCGTACATCCCACATTGATTTTTTAGATTATTTCACACAGTGTTGCTTGTCTTTTAGCAATGACAACTCTATGCAAATGCCACTGCTCTCAGTCGCTAAGTGAAGTTCTTTGGCCACTGCGTTGTCCATTGTGAGAAGTAATGCCTGAAATCGGATATTCTTGGCACACACTTGACACTATCGACCTCAGAATAATGAATTCCCCAATATTTTCCAAAATTGAATGTCATACGTGTCTAGCTTCTATTACCATTCTGCATCCAAAATCTGATAATTCCCGTTGTGTGACCACAATCACGGTGGAAACTTTTTCCCACGGGTAAGTTGAGCACAAATGACAGCTTCACCAATTCACTGCCCTTATGCATATTGCTATCCCATGACTTTTGTCGCCTTAATGTAAGTCTGTTGTTATTAACAGGAGTTTATAAATCATGCAATGACTTTACTGAAGATTTATGGGTGACTATAAAGCTTGCTTAATTTTCAGAGCTACAATGTTACTAGAAAAATTCAAAAAGATATCAAGGGTTATTTGATTTCATGGCCATGAGACAAGACTACGAAGACATAAACCAGGTAAGTTTGTACCTATAAGGGATTTCTGGGAGAAATGGGAGAGAGGTAAGCTAATTTATATAAGGATGATTCCCATGAAAATCTTTAAGTTCCATAAAATTTCAAAAAGTTGTGCGATGGAGTTAGTAGGTGGCAGTAGTACTCCTTCAGTGTCAGAAAGTACTCAACAGATGGTGAAGTGATGCTACAACACAAGAGAAGGTAGCAGCATCCAAAAGAAGACGGCCACCCTGCTGTCAATATGTAGCGCTATTGAGCAGCAATCTGTGATGTGTTTTTTGTGCAGCAAAGATGTCAAACCAATTAAAATTAATGGCAGAATTAGAATTGGTTCAGCCCAGAATACTGCTCACAACAAACTGTACTATAATAAGGTGCCTGCAAGGTGGGTGCCACGTCAGTTGATTGCCAAACTCAGAGACTTTCGCATTGTTGCCTATAAAGAACTTGTGCACTATTTCCACATTGAATGTGATGCTTTTTTTGGAAACAATGTTACAGTCTATGAGGCTTGCATCTAACTTTCATCAACCACAAATGGAAAGGTCAAGCAAGGAATGGTGCCTCAGTTCATTGCCAAAACCCAAAACAATTCTGCATTCAATTGTGTCCATGACATACACTTCTAATTACACATCAACATATGCTTTTAAAAAGCACACACTACTTGTTCCACACATCACAAAGAAAAACAAATTTGTTATTTTGCAAAGCATTGTGCATCATGATGGCACCAGAAGAAAGCCTTAAATTATTTTAGACTAGATTGCTACAAAAGAATCTGGGGACATATTAGATAAGATGGTAGCAAATTATACAGTAAAGAGGAAGACAAACAGATGACCTATTGCGTTCTCAGAGATCACTGGCATATCTGCATATAACTCTAATGAGCTACTTACGGCAACTTAACCCCCAATGGAAATCAAACACCCTACAGTGAAGAAGACTATTTCTAAAATATCTTGGCATGCCACAAATTTGTCGGGAAATGAAGACAGAAAGAACATCTTCCAAAAGAAAATGCTGCAAGAGGAGCTGTACAGAGAATCACATTGCCTGAATCTGCACCACCCACACAGAGGCGTTCAGACAGTCATTTTTCCCTCGCACGATCTGCGAGTTGAACAGACGGGGGTGGGAGGGGGAGGTGTCTGGAACCGCTTGACCGCTAAGGTCGCAGGTTCGAGTCCTGCCTCGGGCTTGGATGTGTGTGGTGTCCTTGGGTTGGTTGGGTTTGGGTGGTTCTGGGTTCTAGGGGACTGGTGACCTAGGATGTTGGGTCCCATAGTGCTCAGAGCCATTTGAACCATTTTGAACAGAGGGGGGGAAATATGACTTTGGCGCGAATTGTGCCCTCTGCCACACACCGCTTGGTGGCTAGCGGAGTATTTATGTAGATGTAGATGTAGATGTAGAAGATAATGATCCTAAGACTAAGAGGGGAGGCAGATGGCACCTATGAGGAAAACCTGATAACAAAAGTTCAGTGAAGTGGGCTATGCATAAAATATTCACTTGCAAGAAATATCTCAAATACACATCTACACCCACATCCACATGGATACCTTTTTCAATGTACTCAGTCAGTCCTATCAGGTAAGGAACCCAGACAGACGGACAAGTGTCGTGTAGGCAGTCTCCTTAGTAGGTCTGTTACATTTTCTAAGTGTCCTGCCAATAAAATGCAGTTCTTTATTAGCCTTCCCCACAGCATTTTCTGTGTGTTCCATCCAAATTAAGTAGTGCGTAATTGTAATACCTGGGTATTTAGTTGAATTTACGGCTTTTACGTTCCCCATGAACCACTGACCTTGCCGTTGGTGGGGAGGCTTGCATGCCTCAGCGATACAGATGGTCGTACGGTAGGTGCAACCACAACGGAGGGGTATCTGTTGAGAGTCCAGTAAAACATGTGGTTCCTGAAGAGGGGCAGCAGCCTTTTCAGTAGTTGCAGGGGCAACAGTCTGGATGATTGACTGACCTGGTCTTGCAACATTAACCAAAACGGCCTTGCTGTGCTGGTACTGTGAACGGCTGAAAGCAAGAGGAAACTATGGCCGTAATTTTTCCCGAGGTCATGCAGCTTTACTGTATGGTTAAATGATGATGGCGTCCTCTTGGGTAAAATATTCCAGAGGTAAAATAGTCCTCCATTTGGATCTACAGGAGGGGACTACTCAAGAGGATGTCGTTATCAGAAAAAAGAAAACTGGCGTTCTATGGATCGGAGTGTGGAATGTAAGACCCCTTAACCGGGCAGGTAGATTATAAAATTTAAAAATGGAAATGGATAGGTTGAAGTTAGATATAGTGGGAATTAGTGAAGTTCGGTGGCAGGAGGAACAAGACTTTTGGTCAGGTGAATACAGGGCTATAAATACAAAATCAAATAGGGGTAATGCAGGAGTAGGTTTAATAACGAATAAAAAATAGGAGTGTGGGTAAGCTACTACAAATGGCATAGTGAACACATTATTGCGGCCAAAATGGACACGAAGCCCACGCCTGCTACAGTAGTACAAGTGTATATGCCAACTAGCTCTGCAGATGATGAAGAAATTGAAGAAATGTATGGTGAGATAAAAGAAATTATTCAGGTAGTGAAGGGAGATGAAAATTTAATAGTTATGGGTGACTGGAATTCGAGAGTAAGAAAACAGAGAGAAGGAAACATAGTAGGTGAATATGGATTGGGGCTAAGAAATGAAAGAGGAAGCTGCCTGGTAGAGTTTTGCAGAGAGCATAACTTAATCATAGCTAACACTTGGTTCAAGAATCCTGAAAGAAGGTTGTATACATGGAAGAATCCTGGAAATACTAGAAGGTATCAGATAGATTATATAATGGTAAGACAGAGATTTAGGTTGGTTGGTTAGTTGGTTTGGGGAAGGAGACCAGACAGTGTGGTCATCGGTCTCATCGGATTAGGGAAGGATGGGGAAGGAAGTCAGCCTTGCCCTTTCAGAGGAACCTTCCCGGCATTTGCCTAGAGTGATTTAGGGAAATCACGGAAAACCTAAATCAGTATGGCTGAACACGGGATTGAACTGTCGTCCTTCTGAATGCGAGTCCAGAGATTTAGGAACCAGGTTTTAAATTGTAAGACATTTCCAGGGGAAGATGTGGACACTGACCACAATCTGTTGGGTACAAACTGTAGATTAAAACTGAAGAAACTGCAAAAAGGTGGGAATTTAAGGAGATGGAACCTGGATAAACTGAAAGACCCAGAGGTTGTACAGTGTTTCAGGGAGAGCATAAGGGAACAATTGACAGGAATGGGGGAAAGAAATACAGTAGAAGAAGAATGGGTAGCTCTGAGGGATGAAGTAGTGAAGGCAGCAGAGGATCAAGTAGGTAAAAAGACAAGGGCTAGTAGAAATCCTCGGGTAACAGAAGAAATACTGAATTTAATTGATGAAAGGAGAAAATACAAAAATGCAGCAAGTGAAGCAGGCAAAAAGGAATACAGATGTCTCAAAAATGAGATCAACAGGAAGTGCAGAATGGCTAAGCAGGGATGGCTAGAGGACAAATGTAATGATGCAGAGGCTTATCTCACCAGGGATAAGATAGATATTGCCTACAGGAAAATTAAAGAGACCTTTGGAGATAAGAGAGCTACTTGTATGAACATCAAGAGCTCAGGTGGAAACCCAGTTCTAAGCAAAGAAGGGAAAGCACAAAGGTGGAAGGAGTATATAGTGGCTCTATACAAGGGCAATCTACTTGAGGACAATATTATGGAAATGGAAGAGGATGTAGATGAAGATGAAATGGGAGATACGATACTGCGTGAAGAGTTTGATAGAGCACTGAAAGACCTGAGTCGAAACAAGGCCCCCGGAGTAGACAACATTCCATTGGAACTACTGATGGCCTTGGGAGAGCCAGTCCTGACAAAACTCGACCATCTGGTGAGCAAGATGTATGAAACAGGCGAAATACCCTCAGACTTCAAGAAGAATATAATAATTACAATCCCAAAGAAATCAGGTGTTGACAGATGTGAAAATTACCGAACTATCAGTTTAATAAGTCACAGCTGCAAAATACTAACACGAATTCTGTACAGACGAATGGAAAAACTGGTAGAAGCCAACCTCGGGGAAGATCAGTTTGGATTCCGTAGAAATATTGGAACATGTGAGGCAATACTGACCCTACGACTTATCTTAGAAGCTAGATTAAGGAAGAGCAAACCTACATTTCTAGCATTTGTAGACTTAGAGAAAGCTTTTGACAATGTTGACTGGAATACTCTTTTTCAAATTCTAAAGGTGGCAGGGGTAAAATATAGGGAGCGAAAGGCTATTTACAATTTGTACAGAAACCAGATGGCAGTTATAATAGTCGAGGGGCATGAAAGGGAAGCAGTGGTTGGGAAGGGAGTGAGACAGGGTTGTAGTCTCTCCCCGATGTTATTCAATCTGTATATTGAGCAAGCAGTAATGGAAACAAAAGAAAAATTCGGAGTAGGTATTAAAATCCATGGAGAAGAAATAAAAACTTTGAGGTTCACCAATGACATTGTAATTCTATCAGAGACAGCAAAGGGCATGGAAGAGCAGTTGAATGGAATGGACAGTATCTAGAAAGGAGTTTTGATGCAGCTCTCCATGCTACTCTATCATGTGCAAGATTCTTCATCTCCCAGTACCTACTGCAACCTACATCCTTCTGAATCTGCTTACTGTATTCATCTCTTGGTTTCCCTCTACAATTTTTACCCTCCACGCTGCCCTCCAATACTAAATTGGTGATCCCTTGATGCCTCAGAACATGTCCTATCAACCGATCCCTTCTTCTTGTCAAGTTGTGCCACAAACTTCTTTTCTCCCCAATCCTATTCAACACTTCCTCATTAGTTATGTGATCTACCAATCTACTATTCAGCATTCTTCTGTAGCACCACATTTCGAAAGCTTCTATTCTCTTCTTGTTCAAACTATTTATCGTCCATGTTTCACTTCCATACATGGCTATACTGCATACAAATACTTTCAGAAATGACTTCCTCACACTTAAATATATACTCGATGTTAACAAATTTCTCTTCTTCAGAAACGCTTTCCTTGCCATTGCCAGTCTACATTTTATATCCTCTCTACTTCGGCCATCATCAGTTATTTTTCTAGCCAAATAGCAAAACTTCTTTACTACTTTAAGTGTCTCATTTCCTAATCTAATTCCCTCAGCATCACCCGACTTAATTCGACTACATTCCATTATCCTCGTTTTGCTTTTGTTGATGTTCATCTTGTATCCTCCTTTCAAGATACTGTCCATTCCATTCAACTGCTCTTCCATGTCCTTTGCTGTCTCTGATAGAATTACAATGTCATTGGTGAACCTCAAAGTTTTTATTTCTTCTCCATGGATTTTAATACCTACTCTGAATTTTTCTTTTGTTTCCTTCACTGCTTGCTCAATGTACAGATTAACATCAGGGAGAGACTACAACCCTGTCTCACTCCCTTCCCAACCACTGCTTCCCTTTCATGCCCCTCGACTCTTATAACTGCCATCTGGTTTCTGTACAAATTGTAAATAGCCTTTTGCTCCCTGTATTTTATCCCTGCCACCTTTAGAATTTGAAAAAGAGTATTCCAGTCAACATTGTCAAAAGCTTTCTCTAAGTCTACAAATGCTAGAAACGTAGGTTTGCTCTTCCTTAATCTAGCTTCTAAGATAAGTCGTAGGGTCAGTATTGCCTCACATGTTCCAATATTTCTACGGAATCCAAACTGATCTTCCCCGAGGTCGGCTTCTACCAGTTTTTCCATTCGTCTGTACAGAATTCGTGTTAGTATTTTGCAGCTGTGACTTATTAAACTGATAGTTCGGTAATTTTCACATCTGTCAACACCTGATTTCTTTGGGATTGTAATTATTATATTCTTCTTGAAGTCTGAGGGTATTTCGCCTGTTTCATACATCTTGCTCACCAGATGGTCGAGTTTTGTCAGGACTGGCTCTCCCAAGGCCATCAGTAGTTCCAATGGAATGTTGTCTACTCCGGGGGCCTTGTTTCGACTCAGGTCTTTCAGTGCTCTATCAAACTCTTCACGCAGTATCGTATCTCCCATTTCATCTTCATCTACATCCTCTTCCATTTCCATAATATTGTCCTCAAGTAGATTGCCCTTGTATAGACCGTCTATATACTCCTTCCACCTTTGTGCTTTCCCTTCTTTGCTTAGAACTGGGTTTCCATCTGAGCTCTTGATGTTCATACAAGTAGCTCTCTTATCTCCAAAGGTCTCTTTAATTTTCCTGTAGGCAATATCTATCTTATCCCTAGTGAGATAAGCCTCTACATCATTACATTTGTCCTCTAGCCATCCCTGCTTAGCCATTCTGCACTTACTGTCGATCTCATTTTTGTGACGTTTGTATTCCTTTTTGCCTGCTTCATTTACTGCATTTTTATATTTTCTCCTTTCATCAATTAAATTCAGTATTTCTTCTGTTATCCAAGGATTTCTACTAGCCCTTGTCTTTTTACCTACTTAATCCTCTGCTGCCTTCACTACTTCATCCCTCAAAGCTACCCATTCTTCTTCTACTGTATTTCTTTCCCCAATTCCTGTCAATTGTTCCCTTATGCTCTCCCTGAAACACTGTACAACCTTTGGTTCTTTCAGTTTATCCAGGTCCCATTTCCTTAAATTCCCATTCAGATATATTTTCTAAATTGTTTTGCAATTTGTTTTGATCTCGTGATGACTTTATTAGTCGATAGATGACAGTGTCATATACAAACAACCTGAGATGGCTGACGAGATTGTCTCCCAAAAAGTTTATATAAATAAGGAACAGCAAAGGGCCTGTAACACTACCTTGGGGAATGCTAGAAATCACTTCTGTTTTACTCAATGACTCTCCATCAATTACTATGAACTGTGACCTCTCTGAAAGGAACTCACAAATCCAGTCACAGAACTGAGACGATATTCCATAAGCAAGCAATTTCACTACAAGCCACTTGTGTGGTACAGTGTCAAAAGCTTTTTGGAAATCCAGAAATATGGAATCGTTCTGATATCCCCTGTCAATAGCACTCAACATTTTGTGTGAATAATGAGCTAGTTGTGTTTCATAGGAATGATGTTTTCTAAACCCATGTTGACTGTGTGTCAATAGACAATGTTCTTCAAGGTAATTCATAATGTTTGAACACAATGTAAGTTCCAAAATCGTGCTACATATCAATGTTAATGACATGGGCCTGTAATTTAGCGGATTACTCCTGCTACCTTTCTTGAATATTGGTGCGACCTGTGAAATTTTCCAGTCTTTGGGTACGGATCTTTTGTCGAGAAAATGGTTGTATATGATTGTTAAGTATGGAGCTAGCTAATGCAGCAGCATTCTCTGAAAGGAACCTAATTGATATACAGTCTGGACCACAAGACTTGCTTTTATTAAGTGATTTAAGTTGCTCCACTACTCCGAGGAAATTTACTTCTACGTTACTCATGTTAGCAACGGTTCTCAATTCGAATTCTTTTTTGAAGGCATTTCAGAAGGGTGTGTTTAGTAACTCTGCTTTGGCAACACTGCCTTCGATAGCATCTCCATTGCTATCATGCAGAGAAGGCATGATTGTTTCTTGCCGCTAGCATATCTCACATACGACCAGAATCTCTGGATTTTCTGCCAGGTTTCGAGTCAAAGTTTCATTGTGGAAACTTTTATAAGCATCTCACTTTGAAGTCCATGCTAAATTTTGAGATTCTCTAAAAGCTCACCAATCTCGGATATTTTGCGTCTGTTTAAATTTGGCATGTTTGTTTCATTGTTTCTGCAACAGTGTTCTAACTTGTTTCATGTACCAAGGAGGATCAGCTTCATCATTTGTTAATTTATTTGGTATAAATCTTTCAATTGATGCCGATACTATTTCTTTGAATTCAAGCCACATCTGGTCTACACTTATATTATTAATCTGGAATGAGTGAAGATTGTCTCTAAGGAAGGCATCAAGTGAATTTTTATCTGCTTTCTTGAATAGGTATATTTTTCGCTTATTTTTGGAGGATTTCGGCATTTCAATATTCAATCTCGCTACAACATCCCTGTTTTCACTAATCCCTGTATCAGTTTTGATGCTCGTTATTAACACAGGATTATTTGCTGCTAAGAGGTCAAGTGTGTTTTCACAACCGTTTAGTATTTGCGTATGTTCATGAACTAACTGCTTGAAATAATTTTCAGAGAATGCATTTAGCACAATTTTGGATGATATTTTGTGTGTACTCCAGAATTAAACATGTATTTTCGCCAACATACCAAGGGTACATTAAAATCACCACCAACTGTTATCATATCAGTCGGGTACGTGTTTCAAATCAAACTCAAGTTTTCTTTGAACCTTTCAGCAACTATATCATCTGAATTGGGAGGTCAGTAAAAGGATCCTAGTATTATTTTATTGCCATTGCCAACAATGACCTCTGCCCATACTAACTCTCAGGAAGTATCTACTTCAATTTAGTGACAAGTTAAACTACTTCTAACAGCAACAAACATGCCACCACCAACTGTGTTTAGCCTTTCCTTTCGGAACACCATTAGGTTCTTCGCAAAAATTTTGGCTGAGCTTATATCCAGCTTCAGCCAGCTTTCAGTGCCTATGATGATTTGAGCATCAGAACTTGGAGCTCTGGTGCTTCCCCAAGACAGCTACAACAATTTACAACTGTTATACCAATGGTTCCTGTATCTACGTTCTTCCTGTGTTTAGTCTGCACCCTTTGTGACTGAAGCCCTTCTTGTGTTTTCCTGAGACCCTCTAACCTAAAAAACCACACAGTCCATGCCACACAGCCCCAGCTACCTGTGTAGCCACCTCCTGCATATAGCGGACAACTGACCTATTTAGCAGAACCCGAAACCCAACCACCCTTTGGCACAAGTCAAGGAATCTGGAGGCTACAGTTGCAGAACCATCTAAACCTCTGATTCAGACCATCCACTCACCTCTGTACCAGAGGTCCGCGATCAGTCCTGTAGACTATGCTGCAAATAGTCAGCTCTGCTTTCATCTTGCAAGCAAGACTGGCAGCCTTTACAACTTCTGTTCACCACTCAAAACCATAGAGAATATCTTCTGATCCAAAGTGACACACATCATTGGTACCGATGTGAGCAACCACCTGCAGTTGGCTGCATCCTGTGCTCTTCATGGCATCTGGGAGGACCCTTTCCACATCTGGAATGACTCCATCCAGTATGCACACGGAGTGCACAATGGTTTTCTTTCCCTTCTTGTCAGCCAAGTCCCTAAGGGGCCCCATAACGCACCTAATGTTGGAGCTCCCAACTACCAATAATCTCACCCTCTGTGATTGCCTGGAATCTTGAAGCTGAGTGGTTTCCTTTGTAACAAGACAGATGATAGCATCTGGCTCAGCGACAGTGTGTCACAGACAGCACCTGGAACCTGTTTGTAAGACAAACCGAGAGACCTCACGTGTGGCTGCCTGGGAAGTCTTTCACCACCTTCTTCGTCCTGGGGCAACCTCCCACTCGACCACTGGTGAGGGTCAACCTCAGTGTGAGCAGAACTGGTGAGGCCTTGCATGTGCTGGATGTCCGTTGGATACCCACGGCCAGCCCACAACAATGGTGCCCGTCCGCTGCAGCCTCAAGCTGTGTAACTGAAGCCATCACAGCCTGAAGCTGAGAGCAAAGTGTTATAATCAAACAGCATGTGATATAAGTGCCTTCACAGCTGGCCTAGAGAGGTCGCCTCACAATCTGGACAGACGGCATAGCAAGCTCTGTGCCATGTGCACAACAGCTCAATACAAGCTTGGCACACTCGACCCTATGCCTCACTTACGTTTACTTACTTGTTGTATGCGTACCTAGACTGTATAATGATGTGTTCTATAGTTATGAGACTTTGAACCATTCCATACATCATGCAGTGTTATTGTGAATTTCTTCACATGGAACCAGAATAAAATTTGGTTGGTGTTTCTTCTGATATTTTGTTTGTACATTGTTACAAAGTGTTTGGCGACAAGTGCGCTTCAATTCTTGGTTCAATACACAACCATCGTGTCGGTGGAAGAAATTTTTCACTTTTTTCTTAAACATCAGCGAGCTCTCACTGGCCAGGAGCAGGCTCTCTCTGTGGCACTACACAACTTGGCTGCCTTGTTGACATGCCAGGTTCCATTGCTATTCACCCAACCCCCCCCCCCCCCCCCCCCCCCCCCCCCGTCCCCCCCTCCACCACCGACCACCACGTCCTCCATATATTGATTCTGTGGAAGATTGGGATACATATGAAAAATGATTCAAGCTTTTGGAGTCGCCAATCCCAACTTGTGTAAGACTTTGTTTTTATCATGGATTTCTCCTCATGTTTATCACCATTCGTGACAGCTAGCTCCTCTTCAGGAACCTTCCAATCTCTCATTTGATGAAATGTGTCAGTTGCTCTATAATCATCATTACAAACATACTCACATTACTGCTGTTCATGTCAAGTTCTAATGTTTTCAAAAGTGGCCGCAACAGTCGTACAGATTTTGGGTAGTCGAACTTCACAGGTTTAGCTGTCATTGCCAATTTGTTATTGAGCTATAATATGCCTGATATGGAAGTTTGTGAAAGAACTTATTCCTGTCTCATGGGTGTTCTGAACATTCCTCAGTCTCTGAAGTATCTAGGACAGCAGGAAACCTGATAGAAGTGTGGTGTGAAGTAGCCACCGTCGCTTCCTCTCCTCCTCAGTCATACTAAGCAGCAGCAACAGCATGACAACAGCGGCCATGTGCTTTTCTTCTGTCATTCCCTTACTGTTCTGTCTTGTGCAACTATTGAACAAAGGGACATACGACATGTATGTGCGACTCTCAGACTCCTTCACCAGACATGAATATGGATGTTAACATTGTTTCCCAATTGACTGTAGCCCTGAACAAACTCTACATTGAAGTATGTGCGATGGAAAAATGTTACCAAGAACATCAGTTACAGCAATGACTTTGTTAAATTCTCAAATGTATGTGAATTTCTGACCACCAGCACTGTCCTCTCTCTCTAATCAGTTGGTGAGTTAAAACAAACAACAAATACCTATATTGGGACACTTTTCTACTTCTGTAGTGTACAGAGCAGAAATCATCAATCTGGTAACAGGGGGAAGTGTGTGGGAGGAGGGTAAAAATTACAGGGGAGATTGAGGATCAAGTACAGTGAGCAGGTCCAAATGGCTGCTGGTTATGGCAGTTGTGCAAAGTTGGAGAGGCTCACAGAGGGCAGGGATGTGCATACAGCTGCATTAGACCAGTCGGCACATAAAAAAACAAAATTAACAATCCGTAAACACTGCGACTGATTGCACTGTACTCATAAAACTCTGTATGACCCACCGCTGAATTTTTGTTTATAAGGAATTGAATCATGGATAATGGACTGTGTAGATAAAGAACAGAAGCTTTTGAAATATGGGTCTACAATGAATGGTCAATTTGGAAATGAAAGGAAGTGTTGGGGTAAAAACAGTAAAACAGCACCTGCACTAATTACAGTAAAAAAGTTTGAGTGCATGTAGGTGGCAGTAGATATGAAAATACCTGCACGGGATAGAATGGCAAGGAGAGCTGCTTCAAACTAGCCTTTGATGAAGACAACAACAACATGAACTGAGAGCTGGTGACACCAAACAATGTGGCTGAGAAAGCTAGCACTGATCTACAGCTCAGTTGAAACTCTACAGCTGCCATGACATAAAAACTGCATTTCAGCACAACAGCGGTAAATTTAGATAAAAGTGCATCACATATTATATAGATGTCTGACAATTACTTTAGTGTACTGTATATAAACTGTTAAAGAATAACCGGAACTACTATAAACTAACCCTCCAAAATAATTAAAACAAATATGTGACAATTGTGGTGCTCTCTGCATATTGTGGTGTGAAAGCAAATGGGTGTGGCAGCAACTGGCTGTCAGTAGTTTATGAGAGGGGGAAAAGACAGACGTATTTCATAACAAGACAGTAACTACCTTTTTCAAAAAATAGTTCAAATGGCTCTGAGCACTTTGAGACTTAACATCTATGGTCATCAGTCCCCTAGAACTTAGAACTACTTAAACCTAACTAACCTAAGGACATCACACAACACCCAGTCATCATGAGGCAGAGAGAATCCCTAACCCCGCTGGGAATCGAACCCAGGAACCCGGGCGCGGGAAGCGAGAACGCTACCGCACGACCACGAGCTGAAGACTACCTTTTTCAAATTATGAAATTAATGTCAATACAAAAAGTGCAGTGCATTCATAAAACATCAGTCAAAATCACAGAAGTTACCAAAACAATCCCCATGAGAATCCAAATAATTATGTGGCACATCCATGGCTTGCGTTACCTTTTCGCTTCGACCTGTGATTTAACAGTGCTGCATTGTGCGACATCATGGTGGAGCAGTGTATTTGGAATGTACTGCTTACAGATTATGTGCTCAAGAATGTCATAACAGTCTCTGGTATGGGATGTTTCTGTTTATACATTGTTTGCAAGTGTTGTTTGCAATCATTGGAGTGCTGCAGTACTGTTTTAAGAGTTTGTGGGGGTTTGTTATAGAGTTATTTTGATACTGACAGTTATGGACAATTAATTCATTTTTTACTTTGGAGCTGGGTATTAGTATGGTGTGTTGTTTATGGTCGAGATTTAATTTTATGGTTCGTTTTTCGTTAGTTACGGTTACAACAGAACAGTTCATGAGTGGGTTCCTGCACATCGCAATGGGGACAACATGTTGACCATAATTAAATTCCTACAGTCATTCAGTTTAATTGCTGGTACATGATGTAATTTAGTTAGTGGCAGAACAAATGGTTTTCTAAAAGCTGTTCCTGCTGTGAGAAATATGTGCTGGTCATTCAAGAGATTGTGTTGGTGAGATATATTTGCTATCACTACATTGCTAGATTTGCATGTTGGACACAACTTTAGCTGGTAACTTTTTTTACGAATTTTTGTGGTGTGTTATTAGTAATTATTTTGGATTGTGTTTGGTAGATATCGTGGAGCTGATGAGATTTTTGAGGGTTTTGGTATCATTTATATGGGTGAGTTTTGATTTTGTGGTACCAAAGACTTCATTTTAGTTATACAGGTCAAGTGGTATAGGCCTATGTTAGATAATTTGACAAGTTGCATATGTTTCTGTGTATTTCATATGCACGTGAAGTGAAATATCTGGTACTGGGTTTTGGAGGTACGTGTAGATTCATGCTCAGTGGTGTATTTACAATTAATTAGTTTTTTTCAGGGTGGGAGTGCCTTTCATTTTACAGTAGCTTCAACTGAAAATTAATTTTATTGATACATCTTAATTTAATGTCCAAAACTATAAATATATAATGTGTCAGTGGTCTGTATTTGTATAATTAGAACACTACAAAAATTATTTACTGAGGTTACGAATTACAACACGAAGCTTGAATAATTTTAATAAAACATAATCCAGTTGCTAAAAGAATTTTCTGCGCTGATTCTATTAAATTGCCTATTTTTATAGTCTAGGACAATGTTAATTTACTTTGAAGTATAAAACCTGCTTTTGTTTTAGACTTGAATGCAAATAATTAAACCATTAACTTGAGTTTTAATGTACAAAAGGAAGATGACAGACACTTTGTTTTTCCATATCACTCATCATAGTCTGGACATGAATCCCTTCCTCTCGATGAATCACCATCATGATGATTCCATTCAGATGTGCCTCACAAGTGTCTTGATCCTCTTAAGGGAGGAAAAAAAAATTGTGCTCATTGATGGCCATTGTTCCTGGTAGAGCTGTAGAAACTGAAACACATTAGGATACATCTGAAGGTTGCACACAGACAACACTTCCACAGCATTTTGGGGCAATTGCTTCAGTTAACTCAGACACTGATGAAAGTGTTTCAACTCAGCCATTGTTAAATCGGCAGGATCTGAAGGATAAAATGAATGGAGTTTCATAACTCCATCAACTGCTGAAAATAATTACAACAATCTAGATCAAAAGGAACATTTATTTAAAAGGTGATCAGTTTTGATTAGCCCAGGATCATCTTCAGAGCTATGGCCATACTGATGGAGTAGGAACTGCTGAATGATGTTTCAGTTTACTATTGTCATTCAGCAGTTCCTGCTTCATGCACAGCCACTGTCCATCAATATGGCTGTAGGTCTGAAAATGATCATGTGATGATAAAAACCAGTCACCGTTCCCTAAAGGCGCCTTGTGATCTAGACTGATATAATTATTTTCAAAGATTATATTTTCATTGCTGATATCTCCAATAATGTTTTCAAAAATAATTTATTCCATCAATGATACCTATGTCTTCAGTTTTTCATGGTAGAAGATAATCAAAGATGTTAAAAAGTGCACAATGTGTCCAGAACCAATCCTACAGTGAACTAATTAAGGCATCTTGAAAGGACATGCACAAATTTTGTAGTTACCCTCAACATCAACAAACTATCCTAATTTGCTTGATGCACCTGCTCGATAGAAATGCATGGCTCCTCAATTTCAACTCCATTGACTGAAGCTCATTCCTTGACTTCTAAGAAAAACCATGTGAAAGTACATTTTCTCTCATTGCCAGCAGTTCCCTAATTCTTGAATCCTCTCCAGAGTTGAAACAACACAACCATACATTTCCTTGAAGTCTCGTGCCACTGCAAAGACACTCAAATCCATCTAGTGAGTGTGGTACATTTCAAATTCCCACCTCTAACACCAGTTAATGATTGTAGCACATCATTTAATATTTGCCTGTGCTTTCGTGGCCCAAAGAAATTACATGCCATTTCAGTGTTCCTAATGAATTCCTGATATGTGGAATGTTGCATGTGTTGGTGACTACCAAACTGAAATTATGAGCTGCACAATGAGAATATACTGTTAAGGAGTATGAATGCATGAGCCCCATGAACCTTCCCTGACACTGATGCAGTAGTCACAGCCCTGTCCTCATAAACAAATGACACACCAGTGTTCAATTATATATCCAGTTAATCCACGGCCAGTCACATCACACACTGGAACAAATTCCAGGAAATCTTCATGAATCCTGAAATCTGGAGAAATATAATGAGCACAAAGAGAGACTTGCTCTATTCTACAAGGTGTACAACTTTGCTTCCAACGTTTTTTCCCCAACAATTGAGGCTTTAATGAAAGAAATTGGTTACACATTTATCATTCAAATTATTTAACATTACTAGCCACTACTTTCTCCCATCTTTCCGGCAGTGTATGAATCTGGTGTCGAAAAAATTTTCACCTTTTGACATGATCCCCGAATCGATCCAATTTGTGACTTCTTCATGAGATCGTAAGTGTTGGTCAGCCAGGCCATACGCCATTGATCTAAACAAGTGATAGTAAGAGGGAGTAATGTCTGGAGAATATGACAGGTGGGGTAGGACTCCCCATTTTAACATTTCCAAGTACGTTTTGACCTCTTTTGCAACATGGGGTCAAGAGTTATCATGCTGCAAAATCACTTTATTGTGCCTCTCACTGTATTGTGGCCATTTATCTTTTAATGCTCTGCTCAAATGCATTAACTGTGTTCAATAACGAACACCTGTGATTGTTTCACTTGGTCTCAACACCTCATAGTACAGAACACCAAGCTGGTCCCACAAAATGCGGAGCATGATCTTGGAGCTGTGAATATTCGGTTTGATCGTCAATGTGGAAGCAAGGCCAGGATATCCCCACGATTTTTTGCATTTAAGATTATCGTAATGAATCCATTTTTCGCCCACAGTCACGATGCAATGCAGAAATCCCTTCTGTTTTTGCCTCTGAAGCAACTGTTCACAAACACACAAACACCGTTCAACGTCTCTTGGTTTCAGCTCACACGGGACCAAAGTTCCTTCTTTCTGAATCATGCCCATTGCCTTGAGACATTTTGAAGTGGCTTGCTGTGTCACTCCCACTAATTTGCCAATTCTTCTTGAGTTTGATGCGAGTCTTCACTCAGCAATATCTCCAATCCTACATCTCCATCTACATTATTACTCTGCTACTCAAAATAAAGTGCCTGGCAGAGGGTTAAATGAACCACCTTCATGCTGTCTCTCTACCATTCCACTCTTGAACGGCACGCGGGAAAAACAAGCACTCAAATTTCTCGGAGCAAGCCCTGATTTCTCTTACTTTATCATGATGATCATTTCTCTCTATGTAGGTGAGTGCCAACAGAATGTTTTTGCAATCGGAGGGGAAAACTGATGATTGAAATTTCATAAGATCCCGTCGCAACAAAAAACGCCTTTGTTTTAATGATTGCCAGTCCAATTCACATATCATGTCTCTGACACTATCTCCCCTATTTTGCGATAATACAAAATGAGCTGCCCTTCTTTGTGCTTTTTAGATGTCATCCGTCAGTCCCACCTGGTGTGGATCCCACACCGCACAGCAGTACTCCAGAATAGGGTGGACAAGTGCAGTGTAAGCAGTCTTTTTGGTAGACCTGTTGCACCTTCTAAGTGTTCTGCCAATGAGCCGCAGTCTTCGGTTTGCTCTACCCACAATATTATCTATGTGTTTGTTCCAATTTAGGTTATTTGTAATTGTAATCACTAAGTATTTAGTTGAATTTACAGCCCTCAGATTTGTATGACTTATCACATAATCTACATTTAGCTGATTTCCTTTAGTATTCATGTGAATAACTTCGCACTTTTCTTTATTCAGGGTCAATTGCCACTTTTTGCCCCATACAGATATCTTATCTAAATCATTTTGCAAGTCGTTTGGATCATCTGATGACTTTACAAGATGGTAAATGACATCATCATCTGCAAAAAATCTAAGACAGATACTCAGATTGTCCCCTATGCTGTTAATATACATCAGGAACAATAGAGGGCCTATAACACTTCATTGGGGGAAGCATCTCCGAAAAAATTCTCTCTTCCACCACTATGCCATTCTACAACGTTAAAATCACCATTCTTGAAGCATTGAAACCACTCACAACATGTTCTTTCACTAATTGTGTCCATACCATACGTACTCGAGAGCATTCAATGTGATTCAGCCACTGTTTTCTTTGTATTGAAACAAAATAGTAACACCTCCTGCAAGTGACAAGAATTAGGCTTGTAAACTGGCATTTTCAATCAAGAACAACTTTATGATGCAGACAAAAATTGACTAATGTTTGAATGAGGTTACGTTGACTGATGTTTCTTTCGACCGCTACTTGCTGTTGTCACCACCTACTGGGAAATGGCAGAAGCTAAGTTGTACACCTTGTAGCAATGTCAACAGTTTCATCCACAAGAACTGTGAAACCTGTGGCACCATTAATGTAATGAACAATTCTTCATGGGAGGTGGTTATTGATGCAAATGATTATCTGATTTTGGACTGGTGCACTAAGGTACTTTTCGCGTTCACCAGTTCCTTCCAAATTTGCTCACATGTTTTTGTCATCTTTCATGCAATATTTTAGAATGGTGCAAAAGTTACCAGCGTTTTTGTCAACTTCAATAGGCTCGAAGTTCCTGTGTCTCTTTAATGCAATCTCCTGACATCTACAGTGAAACATCGCCTCAATGATTGGGGCTATGTGTTTTCTATTTTTTTCCCACCTGCTCCACCAAGCTTTAGTCCATGCAATGTTTTGTATCTTCTGTCTTGTTCATCACAAAGTGTGCAAAACTGTCACCATCGATTACACCATGGTAGGCGATGACCACATTGACGGTGAAATCTTCAAGACCATGCTTACACTTAGAAAACTTGCAGAGCTCCAACATTTTGATGGCTACCTTTATCCAAACTTGTCTTGTTAGTGAAAAACACACAGTAGCACAAAGGGCACTCTTTGGGAGAGTATACTAACCAAACATATTTCTCCATCCAACTTAGGCTGGACTTACAATATAGTGGTGGTGGTGGTTAGTGTTTAACGTCTCGTCGACAACGAGGTCATTAGAGACGGAGTGCAAGCTCGGGTTAGGGAAGGATTGGGAAGGAAATTGGCTGTGCCCTTTTCAAAGGAACCATCCCGGCATTTGCCTGAAACGATTTAGGAAAATCACGGAAAACCTAAATCAGGATGGCCGGAGATGGGATTGAACCGTCGTCCTCCCGAATGCGAGTCCAGTGTGCTAACCACGGCGCCACCTCGCTCGGTCTTACAATATAGGCCACTTTGCAGTCAGGGGAAATCTGTAAGTTGCTTCAGGCACAAAATGGCATTGGAAATAATGTAGCTTCATGTAGTCATCAACTTTGTTATTTGATAGCAAACAATTACTTCTGACACACTTACAGCCCTGCAGTGGCTTGTCAGAGCTTGATGTGTCAATGAAAGATGTTGATTTTGCTTGAGGGCCCAACAAATGTCATTTTGAATTAGCGTTAGTGTTTCTATTGTTTGAAAACAGCAGTGGTGGATCATCCATATTCCTGGCCTGAGAGAATAGTTTCTCCTAGTCATGCTGTTTTGGAGAAAAAATTTATTTACACTTTTCATTTTGTGATGCACTTCACTGTACTAGCTTCAATAACACTGGTTTTTGCAACACTGTCATACTAACAATCTAAAAAATGGAAATTCAGAGAACTATGTAAAAAATGAACTAGAACATTTCCTGGTCGGTGCATATCCTGACTATGGTCCACAAGCTCTATAACGTGCATTGTTTCTATATTTATTAATGTTCACTTAAGGGTCCTGTAATGTGCTGTGCCCATAAACTTTGATGTTAAATTGACGTGAAAACATTTAATGTTACTACGTAATGGAGCACCTCATTTAAATAAATAAGCTTTAATGCTTAAAAAAGCTCTATTTACTATTAACCAATCACAACATACAACCATATCAGTTATGACTATTCTCTTTTGTGTGGAGATCTGTTTGGAAACATCATGTCATTGGCATATTGTAGAAGCATACAACCCGCTTCTTCACATACTGAAGCTGAGGTCTTGTTAGCTACATAGGTCAAGTGAAACTTCCAGTACCAGTCTTTTAGGTTTCTGTAATTCTGTTTTTGTTGACTGTTGAGGATTTCATTTATTTGATTTTTGTATTAGAGTTTCTTTTAGTATGTCTTTCCTGCTGTACATTTAGTTTGTCCTCTCCCAGAGCCCTCTAATTCCCACATTTGACCTGTTAGTTTCATATTATTTTTGCAGGTAGATATTTTTTGCATTACTTGTGTCTGTCTGAGTGTGTAATGAGTGATGTCATGGTCACCATACGGTATAACTTAAAACCAGTGTGTCCGTCATCTTGATGATGTCATGGGTCAAAACCAACAGATGGTACCAAACTGTTCAGTTTTGCCATATATCTGAAATGTCAGAATAACGTAGCGTGTAAGGGACTAAACCTAGTAGCGATTCTTCTAAATAACTACTTAGCTGTCCCGTAAATTTGGCCAAGTGTATTCTTTATCACATTTGCTGGCTTCATCAGCTCTCATTCATATTATTACCTTTCAGCCTAACCCAAACCTTTAGCTACACTGAAGATATATGTCATTACAACCTTCACTCGAAAGTAATAAATGTGGGAGTTGCGACAAAGGTGATTCAAGATGACCATGAATAACCAGCACATAATAATACTGTTTCCATTCCAGCACCTCTCATTGCCTAAAACTATCCCATATCCCATGGGCTATGAAATACTTACACATTACCAATTTACGAGCTGCACAACAAAAGCGCCCTGTAAGCATAAAATAATATAAATTCCAAACACTTTAATACTGTGCACTGTACTACAAGAGTTAATAACAAAGCTCTCAATATGCAATGAACTGCTAACTTTGTTACATTGGAGGTGGAAAAAAAACTAATTACACTGAGCTCAATGAGGCAAAATTCTGTCGAATTTCTTACATGTGGGTCTTAAATCTAAAATATGCTGGCATGCAAAACAAAATGAGAAACATTTTCAAACTCAAAATAACAAATAAATTTCTGCTGCTAGCAACAGATGAAGTTGTGTCCAAATAAGTAAATCTGAAAAATGAGGTTTAATCAACAGCACATGTTTTGATGACTCAAGAAGAGGCTAAATACTTGTGACATGGGCCATTAAGTATGACAAATAAAAAGGGAGAAACTTACATATGTTCAAGTAGCCATGGAAGAGGTTTAGCACATTTTATGGCAACCATGCAGACAAAACTCACAGCAACTGGCACTATCAACCATTTATAAGATGTGCTGAGAGACATTGTTAAAAAGGGTTCCAAATCTTTGCTATTGGTGGAGGAAATTACTTCTCTAGGAATGAAAGTAGCAACACAACCAGGGCAATACAGAGGCATGATCTAAATGAAGCCTCATGTGTAAGTAAAGAAATTATCAGCACAAACAGAAAATTTATGAAGGTATGACACTATTTTCAAAATTTCACATTTATTACAGCTACAAATGCAATATGAAGACGTTCATGAAATATGTTCGGCACAAAAACAGTTTTGGCAAAACACGTTATGTCCAGAGAAATACTGGAAAATATTTACTGACCATGACAATACACAAGCCAAGCCCAGGTCAATAATGAAAGAAGTGACATCTCTGTGTTCAGGGAAGGGACTACCACAGACCCAGAATGAAGAAAAAGAAGAAGAAATATTGCTACACATGGCGACGAGGAGGAAACACCAGAAGAACGATCATTCGCTCCTTAAAGGGAAGAACCATCACAGACACAAGGAAAGAAAAAGAAGAAACATCCCCCCACCCTGCAAAAGAAGATATCACTGATCGCAACGGAGGAAGAATCATCATCACCAGAAAGGGAGCCACCATCAAATTTGGGGAAAGGAGAAAGAATGGACACAAACATCTATTTGATCAGGATATTTTGTACCAGCAGCTAGAGGAAAAAGAAAATTTAGGTACAAATCGGTCCGTGGTCTAGCAACAACCCGTATACTTATCGTAAAAATGGGCATACATGTAGCTATCCTACAGTACAGGGACAAAATTTAAACAGTACACACTTCCTCCAGCTTAGGAAAATTAAATAAATCATCTGTTTCTTTTGTATTAGTAGTAGTCTAGGTTGGGCTTTGGATGGCTTATAAAAGCATTACTTGTTCCGGGCAGTTCCCGAGATAATCGTGAAAAAAACCATGTTTTTTGGGTACCAAAAGTACCATTTGTGGGGAAGGTCACTTCTGTAAATTCTATTCAAGGCAAATCGTTGAAATGTTTTTACTATAGGTTCTTAAGATGATGCTCTCGGCAAACTTCGAAAAGTTTCTCAATATTGTTGTTTGCTATCTCTGTATCAGAGGTTCAACATTACCATACTTATGCACATAATAGCCTGTCTCAGCAGTAAATGTACTTTTGACTGCTGTAATTAACACATGGCAAAAGTTCTGAGTCATCGTGAGGATTCTGAGGTGAGCAAACTGTTTTTAGTCAACATCTTTTACCAATAAGACTTTATGAAACATTCTCTCTGTACAACGAGCACTTCATGCTTATACAGGCTGTCTTGACCTGTAAAGTATTCCACAATGTCACCTGATGGCACAAGCACAATTTTTTTTGGGCATATGAAGTTCACTGTACTGGTAAATCAAGCACCACAGTTTTTTGTGTACCATATGTGTAGCCTTAAAATGTGCATTTTTACGTAAAGTAGGGTAAAGTGAACTTTTATTGGGTGGAAGACAAGCCTATTTTAACATTATATCATGAATAATTATTTGTCATTTTGTCAAAGCATGTGAATGTGTAAAAGTGTCATCACTTTACTGACCTACAGAATTTGTTTTATATAAGCTGCACATCTGCTGTAAAGGGAAAAGAAGGAAAGAAGCCAAAAAATGCACCTTTTGGAGCATAAAAAGCAAATATCCTCCTCCTTAACAGACAATGACAGAAAAAAGGGAAACAAGCTGCCTGAATCCTCATTACACTTTCCTTATCAAAAATTATTACATGTAAACATATTCACGCTTCTTCATGCTGAAAGAGAGTAGCAGGACGCAGTGACACTGGAAGAGAGGAGACATGTTATGTGTTACGTGGTTTATTCATTACAATTTTCAAATCATTTGATTTGATGTACAGGAGACATGTAAAGGTTTACAAAAGAAACTTTTTTCACTTTTTTTAAGAGAAATACAAAAGTTTCCATTATATTTTTACATTTCTAAGTTACTTGTACATAAAATAATAAGTGTAATACAATCCCTGTGTTCAGATTGTGAAGCTGTCCTCAATGAATTCATCAACAGAATAATAACACTTTTCCACCAGAAGAGTAAAGAGCAATCTTTTCAGTGAATCCATTTCCATTTTAAATATATTACTGCCTTTTATTTTATTGAAAATTTTTAACCCCATATACTCAGGTGTTTGGGTATAAAGTTTTAAACGATGTGTTGGAAGTTTGAAGTTTTCTCTGTGGCGAGTGCTGTAGTTGTGGTCAAAATGGAAAGTGTCTAGTGTATGTTGATTTCTATATAGGAACAGCACCATCTCACATATGTAAAGTGAGGGGATAGGTAGAATTTTTAAATTTTTTAACAGTGGTTGACAGGATTCCCATTTTTTTGCAACACACATTTCTAATTACTTTCTTTTGTAATACTAGGAGCCTAGTGACATTTGCTGAATTTCCCCATAAGATTATGCCATAACGAATAACTGACTCAAAGTAGCAGTTATAATCTATCTTTCTGGTATCCATGTTTGTGGCACCTGACAAAATACACATTGCAAATGCTAAGTTGTTCAGTTTATTTGCTAAGTAATATATGTGTACCTTCCAATTTAAATTTTTGTCAAGATTTAGGCCTAAGAACTTCATGTGGTTTGCTTCTGTGATATCCTGATCATTGCAAGTTATCTTTATTTCATTCCTTTCTACTGATTTAGCTTCAAATTGCATCAGTTTGGTTTTAGTTACATTTAGTTTTAGTCCATTTTGATAGAACCAAGATTCAAGTTTTTCTAAAGTATTTTTGGCTTTTTCTGGAATATTTTCAGACACCTCATTTTCAATTAGACCTGATGTATCATCAGCAAATAAGACTGAATGAACATCAACAGCAAGTGCTAGGTCATTTACGGAAAAAATAAATAGATAGGGAACCAATATCGAACCTTGTGGGACTCCTTGGGAAAGTGTTTTCCAGTCTGATGAATAATTGATTCCATTTGAAGTTAAAATTACTCTTTGTTTCCTACCTGACAGGTAAGAGCTAAACCATTTTAAAGCAGTGTCTCTGATTCCATACATCTGTAATTTGTGGAGGAGTAATGCATGGTTCACTGAATCAAAAGCTTTAGTCAGATCACAGAATATACCTGTGACCTTTCTACCTTTATCTAACGTGGAGTATATTTTTTGGATAAACTCATTTATAGCATTCACAGTGCTTTTACCCTGTTGCAATCCGAACTGGTTTTTAAAAATTATTTCATCTACAGTAAGAAAGTTATTAATTTGTTTTGCTGCAATCTTTTCAAACACTTTATAGAAGACCGGCAAGAGAGAGATAGGGCGGTAATTCCCCATATCTTTGGTCGATCCTTTCTTGAATAGAGGTTTGATCTCACCATATTTCAATACCTCTGGAAAGCAACTCTGTTCAAAAGATTGATTTATAATAGTTGACAGTGGTTGGGAAATAATATTGTACACATACTTGATAACAGATGTTGTTATTTCATCCCACCCATGTGAGGTTTTGTTTTTTAGACACAATATTTCCTTTTCCACATTCCTTTGGGTGATTTTTTCAAATTGTTTAAAAGATGTGTTCTGGCTGTTTTCCAAATTTGTGATGCTCTGATAGAATGTCATATCCACATCCAGTCTTACTACATTTAGGAAGAATTCATTGAAACAACTTGACATCTGAACAGGGTTTACTATAATTTCATGTCTAATTTTCAAAATCTCATGAATTTTCACTTTGGCTCCTAGTTCGGACTGAACAACTGACCACACTGCTTTTGTCTTATTTCTGTGTTCTTGTATGAATTTATTATTTGCCATTTTTTTAGCTGCCACTACAACTGTTGTGATAGTGCCACGACATTTAACAGTGCCGCCACGACAGTATGCACAAACGGCGATAGAGGCGCTCCGCAAATCGGATGAGCGCGGGAGCGCCACCTAGCTACGAATGGCACCGGCCGCATGTCACGGCACAGCAGTCAAACACGAGAGACTGAGTTGTAATCATATGATCAGCTATTGTTTCTAAGAGAGAGTGTGAAAATCCACGCAATTATTGTGATTAAAGGTTATAACACTTTTTGGCAACGAGGATGGGATATTTTCACCGCGTTGTGGATTTGCGTGTTCGTGACGGGGCAGACATGGAACAGCTTAGGCAAGCGCTCATTGAACAACAAACACAGCTGACGGCAGCGATTCAGGCATTGTCGACGTCGCTTACTCATCGTCTGTCTTCCTCTTCTCCGCCTCCATTCCCTCCTTACGACGAGGCCGCTGAAGACTGGGAGAATTATGAGAAGCGTTTGCGGCAACACTTCTTGGCTTTCGGCGTTGTCGACGCTCCTATGTGTAAGTCGTTATTTCTATCTTGGATTTCCCCTCGGGTCTATCACCTGCTATCTCAGTTAGCCCCTCTGCGGGAACCAGCCTCCCTGTCCTTCCAAGAAATGTGTGACTTATTGTCTGCCTATTATCGAACAAACACCCACGTCGTTGCCGCCCGCGTGGCGTTCTACCGGTGTCGTAAACAGCCCCATCAATCTTACCGGGCTTGGGCGGCGGAACTACACGGCCTGAGTAGGAAATGTCAATTTGTCACGGACACTCATCACGAGTCTTATGCTGATTCAATGGTTAGGGATGCTATTCTACGGCTTGCTCCTGATAAAGAAGTTCGGCAACGTGCCCTACAACTTCCTAACCCGTCGTTGTCGGAAGTCCTAAGCATCGCTCAATCCTTTGAAGTGTCTCACGCTGCTGGCGCGCAAATAGACACGTGGTGTGATGTAGGCGCTGTACAGTCAACTCTCGACAAGGACAATTTGCCTGTTGCACAGGAGAACGAAGATGTGGCGGCAGTTCACTCGCGTAAACAACGTCGCGTTGGGCCGCAACGCTCGCACCGAAACCATCAACCACAGAAGCCGGTTCGTTCCGCGCTTCCTTCTTGTCCCCGTTGTTTCGTACAGCACGACAGGGCAGCGTGTCCAAAACGTTGGGCCACGTGTAATTCATGTAGGAAAAAAGGCCACATTGCTTCTGTGTGTCAGTCCCATAAAGTTCCTGTCGACGAGGACGAGGCGTCGGACATGGATGTTCACTGTGTGCTTTCTCAAACAAATAAGTTGTTTGTTACTGTTCGTGTTCTGAATAAAGACATCCGCATGCAAGTCGACAGTGGCTCTGCAGTAACTCTCATTAATTCTCGCACATATTTGGCGTTGGGCTCCCCTCCTTTGTCTCCAGTTACGCGCAATCTGAGGACTTATAATCAGCAGAAAATTCCTATCATGGGCCAGTTTGATGCTTCCACTGCCTACAAGTCTGTTGTTCGGCCCCTCACGTTTTATGTGGTGGATCATGCGGGCACTGAAAACCTGTTCGGTTATGATGCTTTCCAGTTGTTCGGGTTCTCCATTGATGATGATGTGCACCTCATATCTGAGGACATTCCGTATCAACAGCTGGATGGATTGTGTTGTGAATTTTCGTCCGTGTTCTCTGCTGGTCTGGGTTGTGCCAAGGATTTTGCAGCCCACATTACTCTTAAACCTACGGCTAGCCCTAAGTTTTTCCGGGCACGCCCTATTCCGGTGGCGTTGCGTGCACCTGTCAAGGCTGAGCTAGACAGGTTAACAGCTTCAGGGATTCTCCTTCCGGTTACCTCCAGCGAATGGGCATCGCCGATCGTGGTGGTTTCTAAACCAAACGGGAGTCTGCGATTGTGTGGTGACTTTAAAGCCACTGTCAACGCTCAGAGCCTCATTGACACTTATCCTCTTCCTCGTCCTGAGGAGTTGTTTACCAAGCTCGCTGGGGGCCAGTTCTTTTCCAAACTTGACTTATCGGAGGCGTACCATCAGTTGCCGTTGGACGCTACTTCCAAGGAATTTCTCGTTATCAACACTCCTTGTGGGTTGTATCAGTACCAGCGATTACCATTTGGCGTCGCTAGCGCACCGGCCATTTTTCAGCGGTTTTTGGAACAGCTCACGGCTTCCGTTCCCGGCTGCATAAACTATCTGGATGACATTGTTGTCATGGGAGCCTCCACTGCGGAGCATCTTCGTAATTTACGTTCACTGTTTCGGGTTTTGCATTTGGCTGGGTTGAGGTGCAATCTGGACAAGTCACAGTTCTTCCAACCCTCCATTGAGTATCTTGGATTCCACTTGTCCCGTGAGGGCATACGCCCTCTCCGTGAGCACGTTGCGGCCATTAACGCTCTACCCCGACCATCTACGGTCAAAGAACTTCAGGCGTTTCTAGGCAAGATTGCTTATTATCACAAATTCATTCCATCCGCAGCAGCGGTACCTTATCCTCTGCATCAGCTGTTACGCAAAAACGTCCCCTTCTGTTGGTCCGACGGGTGTGAGCAGGCTTTTGTCCGCCTGAAGGCTCATTTGCAGTCGGCGCCTTGTCTTGCCACATTCCGTCCGGGTCAGCACTTGGTTCTGGCGACTGACGCACCACAGTATGGCCTAGGGGCTGTTCTCGCCCATCGGTATGAGGATGGGTCAGAACGATCCATTGCCTATGCTTCCAAGACCCTCAACGAGGCGCAACGGCGTTACTCTCAAATCGAAAAGGAGGCGCTCACTATCATTTATGCTCTAAAAAAGTTCAGCGTTTTTTTGTATGGTTCTAAGTTTCACCTCATCACCGACCACAAACCGCTGGTCTCTCTGTTCAGCCCCTCGGCGTCACTTCCGGATAAGGCAGCTCACCGCCTGCAACGTTGGGCCTTATACTTGTCTCGTTTTCATTATGAGATTCACTATCGCCCCACGGCCCAGCACGCAAACGCGGATGCATTGTCGCGATTGCCGATGGGCCCCGACCCTGTTTTCGATCGTGATGAACTCCTCTGTTTCCACATTGATGAGGAAGAACGTCGTGCAGTCGAGGGCTTTCCACTTACAGGTTCGCAGGTCGCGTCAGCTACTGCGCGGGACCCGGTCCTGCGTCGGGTGATCGGTTTTGTTCAACGAGGTTGGCCGGACAGGACCGGGGGCCGGGCATCGGATCCCCTTCGCAACTACCATGCCTTGCGCCTTCGTCTGTCTGTTCGTGATGGTGTTGTTCTTCTGGCCACGGATGGCGCATCTCCACGGGTCGTGGTGCCAGCCTCTCTTCGCAAAGATGTTCTCAAACTGTTGCACGGAGGCCATTGGGGTATTTCTCGGACTAAGTCCCTGGCCTGCAGGCACGTTTATTGGCCCGGCATTGATTCGGACATCGCCCATATGGTTGCTGCATGTGGCCAGTGTGCTCAACAACTGGCGGCACCTCGTACAATGCCCTCTCCGTGGCCTGATCCAGCTCAGCCTTGGGAACGGGTGCACGCCGACTTTGCTGGCCCCTTCCTCGGTACTTATTGGCTACTGTTGATTGACGCCTTCTCGAAGTTTCCATTTGTTGTTAGATGTCCGTCGCCCACCACTGCGGCGACGATGCTGGCTTTGTCCAAAATCTTTGCGCTAGAAGGTCTTCCATCCACGATCGTCACGGACAATGGCCCTCAGTTCTCTTCGCAGGCCTTCCGTGATTTTTGTACTGGACAAGGGATTCATCATGTTACCGCACCTCCCTTCCATCCGCAATCGAATGGGGAGGTCGAGCGCCTTGTCCGCACTTTCAAATGCCAGATGAAAAAATTCCTTAGTGATTTTTCCACAGATGACGCCCTGCTGCAATTTCTGAGTTCTTATCGCTTCACGCCTCTGGGTGATCGCAGCCCTGCTGAACTCTTGCATGGCCGCCAACCGCGCACTCTACTGCACCTGCTTCACCCTGTCAGGCCTTGTACTGTGTCCCCTAGTGCGGGAAAATACTCGGTGGGCGCCGACGTGTGGGCACGAGGGTATGGATCTCGCCCTAAATGGATTCCAGGGGTGGTCAAGGCTCTTCGTGGCCGCCGGCTTTGCGAAATCCGTACGGGCGACGGCACGGTTGTTCGCCATTACGACCAGATGCGCCCACGAGTGGTGGCCACGCCTGTGCCACCGCCCCATCCTTCGCCTCCACCAGCTCGAGACGCCAGTCCTGTCGCTGCTGCCGATCTACCGTCCGTGTTGATGCAGCCGCCGTCGCTGCCGCTTCCAAGTACTCCGGAACCGGCCCCAGTCGCGACGCCGCCTTCTCCGGGACCCATCTCGCTGGAGCACACTCCCAGGTCAATGACACCTATGGATGCTGCTCCGCAGTTTTCACCCATCATCTCATCCAGGAGGCACGTTCCACGCACGAGCTTCCGTCCTGGACATTTTCGACCATACTCCCGTGTCTCTGCGCGGGATCTCCTCGGGGCCTCACAAGAGGCCATGGATGTCTCTGCGCTGTCCATGCCTCCAGGGAAGTGAGTGTTTATTTTTTTTCAAGGGGGGAAAAGTGTTGTGATAGTGCCACGACATTTAACAGTGCCGCCACGACAGTACGCACAAACGGCGATAGAGAGAGTGTGAAAATCCACGCAATTATTGTGATTAAAGGTTATAACAACAACTTTCCTAAATACAGCTTTATACTGTTTGACATAAATAACAAAATCTAGATTTCTGTTTGATTTTAACTCGCTGTGGAGCTCTTTCTTTCTGGCACTAGAGATTTTTATTCCTGTTGTAATCCATTTGAGTTTACCATTAACTTTCTTTTGCTTATATCTACGAGAAAATGATTCATTAAATACCTCTAAGAAACAATTAAGAATTTGTCATAGTTTACTGAGCTATTTGAACTATTGTAGTCTACAGGCCAGCTTATTATACTTAATTTACTGTGGAATAAATCCATTTTACTTTTACTGAGATCCCTTTTTATACACACTTCTGGAGGCTTTAGGTTTTTTTCCTTTGGGAGCTCAATAAACAGGGCTGAGTGATCTGAAATACCCAAGTCTAAGCAGTATTTGTTCTTATTTCCACTGCCAAATTTGTAGTTAGTAATAATATTATCAATGCAGGTCACTGATCTGCTGTTTTCCCTAGTGCCTTCAGAAAAATTTAGCTTAAAACCAGATTTCTTAATTAAGTCACGAAATTTTGTGGAATCATTGCTTTCAACTAAGACAGTTAAGTTGAAGTCAGCTGCTATAACAACTTTTTTCTTACTTTCTTTCTGGAGTTTTTCCAGGAAGCATTCGAATTTGGCTAAAAACACTTCTGTTACCACACATCCAGAAATTCTGTACATTGCTATAACCAGTGTATTCAGATCACTTAGTTCTACAGAACAACTTTCAAACACGCTCTCTTCATTTAAATAATTACAACTATCTCTTATTGTATAACTTACGGAAGAATTGACAAGAATGCAGGAGCCTCCACGAGATTTGCTTATTCTACAAAAGCTAGCAGCTACCTTAAAATTATTAATGCTATTTAGTACTTTTATACTATCTTCTGTTAACCAGTGTTCATTTAGGCAGGGTATTTTAATATTTACGGATTCTGAAAGCAGAATTTTTAGTTCATTGATTTTTGAGAATTTACGATTTGGTAGTTCTGCCCCTAAGCCATTTATATTCCAGTGCATCAATATATCATTTTTGCTTTTAGTTATTTCACATGCATCTTTTGTTTGGTACATAAACTTTTTATTTTCTGTTTGAATTTTTTCTTAGTCAGCCCTATCAGAATGAATTAGTTTCCCTTGCTTCTTAGGACTTTACACACATCTATGAACATTTTACTAAGGTTCACAGAGCCTAATCTATTCAAGTGCAGGCTGTCTTTTCCCAGACACTTGCAGTTTAAGAATTTGTTTGGGTCAATGAATACTGCACCGAGTCTGTTGCACTGTTCCCTAATCCCGGTATTTATCCTGTTGATGTAAGTATCACTTACCGATCTTCGATGAATAATTCCACTAATTATCAGCCTGGATGTTGGGTATACAGTTTTTGCCGACCTAATCAGATTCCGTGTTTCATTCACGATTTCTTCCTCACTATTACTGTGGATGGAGTTTGTGCCCACGTGGATCAGGACACCTCTGTAATCGCCGGTACTTAAAGTTTTGTTACCAGTTTCGCCCTTGTTTCTTTTTGTGGACAATACATTCTTAAAATGTTTGTTGAGTTGATGTGATCGGATTCCATGTCATACATCAACCTTGCAGTCTGGCACAATAACATTTTTTAATATAGAATCACTCATTAACAGAAAATCATTTTTGTCATCTTCTTCGTTCGTTGCACTTTTACATGTGTCCTTCTTATAATATGAAACTGTTTTCCATTTATACTTATCACTTGTTTCACTGACAGTGTTCTCTGAGGTATTATTCGCCGTATTACACATATGCGGATGTTTGACACTTTGTTCAGTAATGGGTTGATTTCTACACACGCAGGATTTTCTTTCTATAAACAGTTCAGAATTTTCTTGTTTCAATGCTAAAATTTCCGCTTTCAGCGCTTCAATGTCACTTTGAAGCAATTTAATAATTTCTTCTTTTGAGTTCACGGTACTTACGAGTTCAGCCATCTCAATACGCAAACAATGTGGACACGACCATGGAAACTCGTCTTTTATGAGTTTTAAATGCACTTTCGCACATTTTTTGTGATACCAGTAGTTATACTTCACACAAAAGATGCCTTTCATGACGCGTTTCGAACATTCCCTACACGATGAACTATTTAAGTTAACCTTTTTTGAGGACTGAGATGTGTTACAACACTCTTCTATCGGCGCCATCTTGACAGTGCCAATGTGAGAGAAAGAGAGAACAGACAATGATGGTGGTAGAGAGAAAGTAGTGGTAAAAGAGAGAGAGACACATATGAAGACAATAGCAGTGGGAGCCAAAGAAGAGGAGATGCTGATGGGCAATGAGAGACAGTGCCGATAAAAGATAAGGAGAGATGGGAGAAAGAGAGAGATGAGACAATGGAAATGACAGAGAGAATGAGAATTTATTTATTTTATTTATTTATTTATTTATTTATTTATTCTTTGCCCATGGACTCCAGCTGAAAATCCAGCTGATAGTATTGGGTGTCTCATACAATAGGCTATTAACATCAAACTTTATTTCTTTATATATAAATGAAACAATAATTAAACAGAAATAGTCTACAAGCATACAGGTATTACATGTTTCACATTATACATATACACAATCCAAACAACATACAGAAATGATAATTTTAAAGGTACATTTAAGTAATGATATAACATATTTAAACACCATCTTAGTATTCACTCAAACTGTATATACATTTCTCTGTGAGATATAGTTTCAAATGATTTTTAAAACATTTTAGGTCTGTTTCTTTTTTAATGATTTTGGGGAGTTTATTAAAGAACCTTTTTCCTGCTTCTTCAGGGGCAGTCATGGACAGTTTTGGATTTCTGTTTATCATGTAGTAATTTTCATTTCCTCTTGTACCGTGTTTGTGTACATCTTTATTCAAGAGGTGTTTATCGCTTGACCTTACCGCCATTATGATTTGGTATATGTACAGTGAATATACTGTCATAATGTTATAGTGTACAAAAGCTTGCCTACAGGTCTGTCTTGGTGGTACTTTTGCAAAGAATCTCACTGCCCTTTTCTGAATTGTGAATATTCTTTTTAAGTAGCCAGCTTGTGCACTTCCCCATATATGAGCTGAATAAGACAAATATGGGAAGACAAGTCCATAATACGTTGACCTGAGCACTTTATCATCCACAGTCTTAGCAGTTTTATGCATGATGAAGATCTGTTTATCTTTTTACACAGTGCATCTATGTGCTCCCTCATGTCCCCCCATGCCAAATGTTTGTCTATTATAGTCCCTAGAAAGTTTGTGCTGGTTACTTCTTTAATAGTCTTTCCATTTATATTATAGTTTTCATTATGGTTGGTTTGAAATACTACATTCATTGTTTTAGACTGATTCATAAACAGGTTGTTTTGTGTTAAATATTTATTTGCATTTTCGATATTCAGGAGTACTTCCTTCTCAAGCTCCTCCTTTGTGTCAGCTGTGCAAATGATTGTTGTGTCATCAGCATACATTATAAGTTTCTGATTTATATAGCTAGGGAAGTCATTTACATAGAGTATAAATAGTATTGGCCCAAGTACCGACCCTTGCGGCACACCGTGTTTAACTGTTTGCAATTCTGATCTGTAGTTTGTTATATTTCCCCCACTAGTATGTCTGATTTCCGTGCATTGTTTCCTATTTGTAATGTATGATTTAAGTATGTCATAGCATTTTCCTCTAATTCCATACTGATATAATTTCATCATTAATTTTGAGTGGTCGACACAATCAAATGCCTTAGATAGGTCCATAAAAATCCCACAAGTCTTTTGTTGCCTATCAAGTAAATTAAGAATGTGCTCAATTCTATCAGTTGATGCTGTTTCTGTTGACTTCCCTTCTCTGAAACCATGTTGTGATGAATGCAGTATACTGTACTTTGTTATAAAACTTACAATTCTATTCTTTAATATCATTTCATAGATTTTAGCAAATATTGAGAGCAATGATATTGGCCTGTAATTTCCTAATTCATCCCTGTTCCCTTTCTTAAATATTGGCTTCACATTAACTTACTTTCAGTGAATCTGGAAATATACCTTCTTCTATCGCAGCATTCAGCATGTGTGTCAATGGTTTTAATATACATTCTCTGCATTCCTTTATGAGATGTGATGTGACACCATCCAAGCCAGATCAATGTTTAATTTTAAGTTGTTTTATTAGGTTCGACACTTCTGTATCTGTTGTAGGTATGAAAACCATAGTATGGTTTGTATGTGGGGGGGTTTAACAATTTACTTACTGCATTTGTTTTATTTTGTCTAATTAACTCGTCTGCTACAGTAATATAATATCTGTTAAAAGTATTGGCTATTTCTAGAGGGTTTGCGTTGCTTTTCCCACTCATCAGTGGGCAGATGTCCTCTGCCCGATTAGTTACTTTTCCTCTCTCTTCATTAATGAAAGACCATAAACCTTGTGAGTAGTTCTTTGCCTTGTCCATAGACATCCTGATGAATGATGCTTTAGTTTCTCTGATAAAACTACAGTACTCTTTCTTTTTTATTTTATACAGTGTGTTGTAGGCCTCGGTATTTTTTTTGTTTGGAGAGGTCATAATACACTCTAAGATTATTTCTGGCATGGATTACTTTTCCATCCACCCAGCTTTTCTTTTTTTGTTGCTTTTTGACAAGCCTCTTACTAACAGGACATGTAACATCATAATAATTGAATAAAGAAAAAAAAAACTGGTTCCATTTGGTGTTTGCATCTTTCGCTGCATATATTGTTTCCCAGTTTTCTGCCTCTAACATCTTTTTTAGCAGATTTATGTTATGTGGGTTGTTCTGTCTTCTCATCTCCCGTATCTTCTGCACTGAATCACTAGTCTTTATATTTATGTCTATCATGATTACAAAATGGTCTGCTAATGTGGAGTTTATTACCTGTGTGTCACAATAGCATGTAGGAATATTTGTTATTACATGATCAATTATAGTTTCACTATGCTTTGTTACTCTGGTTGGTTTGTCTATTTTTATTTTTAGATTGTATATGCACAATAAGTCCAGTAGGGTCTTAGTATTGTCTGTATTTTTAATTGTGTCTATGTTCAGATCTCCTATAATGATCAAATAAGCATATTTTTTGATAGGTATTGGATTATATCTTTCAGCTGTTCAAAGAAGGTTTTAATTACACCATTTGGTGATCGATACAAACCTAATACACAACATAAATTCCCAGCAATTTTAGTTTCCAGTGCTGTAGCTTCAAAGCTCAATTCTATAGAATATTTTGTTATATTTATGGCTTTAGTTGGTTTATGGTTAGATAAAAATAGCAACCCCACCACCTTTATAGGAAGTTCTTCAAAAACTGGCTACTTTCATATAATTCTTCAAGTTGTACATTCCTATGTGATTTTCTTTTAGCCCATGTTCTGTAACTACTAGAATGTTTGGCCTATATTCCTGTAATATTACCTCTAATTCCTCTGTTTTATTGTTTATGTATTGAACATTTCGGTGAAGTATTCTAACAGTTCCCCTTCCTGTAATATACTAAGCACTTCACTTGCTCTCTTTGCTTCTGGTGCTATGCAGTGATTTTTCTGTTTGTGTCATTAAACCTGGATCATATCTTTGTCCTATGTTTATATTCCTCTCACTATTGTCACACTGGTATTTAAGATGGACAGTTTTACTTACATCTTTTTCCATGTTCTCTTTCTGCTTACTCGATACCATAAAAAATCCTCACTTAGTGTAGCAGGTCTCCTAGTTCTCAGGCATCTGTCTTGATTGGAAGCTGCTTCTGCTGTTGATCTCCCAGGCCTCAGGTACCTCTTCTGTGTGGTTGCTGTTGCTGGTGGTTCCTGTGCTCTCCGACTTGGTGACTGCCCTTCTTTGTTAGCCACTGCAGCTAATGACCCTTGTATGTTTTCCTCACAAGCATTTTCATTGCCCTGAGATAGTATTATGGGGTCTGCTGTTCTGGATGCTGTTGCTGATGACGACAGCTGTGCTGATGATTGTGGTGATTGTGCTGCTACTGGTTTATCTGACACTGCTGCTGAGAATATCAGAGCCTTTGCTGCTACTACTGGTGTTTGTTGTAGCTCTCCTGCAGATAATGATGGTTCCACAGTTACAGACGATTCTTGTTTTGACGGTATTTGGACTGGAAACCTTTCCATTACAGATGACTCATTAATAAATTTAAGTATTTCAGCACTAATAATCTTTTTCCCTTTTACGTTCATGTGGAGACCATGTCTTGTGAAATGCTCTCTGTGAACACTGTTTATCTCTACAAAAGTCGTATTCTGGAAACCTCTACATATTTTCTCAAACAGCCTGTTTGCTGCAACAATCTCGATGTTTACACACGAGTTTTCCATCAGATCGTGTCTCCTGGGGATACTAACAATATAGAAATGCACTCGAGGCATCCTTTTGATTGTTTCCTTTAGGATTCTCGTTGCACACCAAGTTTCATTACAGTAAACGTCATTTGCGCCTCCTATTATGATGCAGCTGTTACCGGTCGTCAATATGTTGTCACTGTTTTTCAAAATTTCGTGTAGTGGCGTGCCTGGTTTGATGATGCCTGTTACATTAAGGACTGGGTGATTTCTTCTCATAATTTCTGTAACTCATCTCCCATGACTATCTGCGAAAATATATGTCTGTTGCTAGTATCCTTGCTTATGCATGACGTGGTTGTTTACTTTTCTTTCTTTACAAATATTTACCTTGTGTTTTTCTCCATTTAATCCACTTGCATCTTTTTGTGTGGGTAGTTTGTTCATATTTTTATCCATAGTCTCACTATTAACACTTTCTTTTCTTGCGTTTAATTCACTTGTGTCTTGTTGAGTGATCAGTTCGTTCATATTTCTAGTTACAGTCGTACTGTTTACACTTTGTGCATTTGGTTGTGCAGAATTACGAATTTTATGGGTAGTATTAATGAGATCTTGTTGCCTTGACCATGCAGACAGTTTCCGTATGGTTAGTGCCACATTTTCCATTGTTTTTATATATTTGTTTAAAATGTCAAGTTCTTTTTGAAGTTCGTCATGCACGTTGTCTTCTAATCCCGTGTAACGCATTTCACTCGCAATCTCGCGGCCGTTACACTCTATGTCACATTTACACCGTATTTGTAAATCTTCGTGAGCAAAGCAAATGTGAATGGCACCATTTATGTTTGAACACGCATATTCTAATTCCATTTAGCACTGTTTCGTCACATACAATACACTTGACTGAAATTAAGTCCTAAAAATCTGTAGAGCGGTTTAAAGTTATGTGTACACTTGCCGCCATCTTGAACAGAGAGAGAGAGAGAGAGAGAGAGAGAGAGAGAGAGAGAGAGAGAGAGAGAGAGAGAGAGAGAGAATACTTAGGCTTAAGAGGGAGTCTATGGAATGACATTACAAAACAGTGCAGAGAGAAGATTTAGTTGACACTGAAAGAGCAATAAATTACAATGATTGATAGACAGGATTCATTTTTCTGTATATCAAGAAGCACTTTGTGCTAAACTTGCAGGCATGAAAAATGTGAAGAAATTAGTGGTATAAAAAGTAAATTTTCTGAAGTGGAAGTTGTACGTGTTATTCTACTGTCTGTTGCAATAGTATTCGATGGACTGAAAGACTAGCTTGGGGACTGTATGTGCTACTGCAAGTATATGGGTCAAGTTAAGGGGCTTGCCTGGGATTATTTTTTGATTTAAAACCCATTATTGTTGAATTTATAAGGGGAAAAAATGAAAGCAGGAATGAAAATTAGAACATGTGGAATCAATTGCAGACCTTGTATTTTCAGCCGATTTGACCGCACACTGCCTACTGTAAGACACCGCAAGGTGAGAAACAGCTTGCAGCGATGCACTTAAAAAGAAAATCACATTGTGGAATGGACCAATTCTGACAAAACACTGTCCATTTCCCTATGATCATTGGCTTTAAAGAAAAGGCATATTTTGAGGATTCCCTTCTGGCCTGCAAGGAATTACAAGCATAATTTTCTAAGTGTTTTGAGAACACAGCCAATCTTACTTCTGTTTGCAAGACTGTTTGCTGTTTCAGTTCAAATTGCCTCTGTGCATGTGCAGATGGAACCGATTTATTTGCAGTGCAATTCCCATTCATTTATGTTAAAACTGTCCCCAAATGGTCTATGTTGTTTAACTTGGGAAGAGTTTCCATGTCTCCATGACGAGGTTTTAAACATAATAAACCATTTCTATCATGTGTTTGTGTGCAAGTCGTTTTTTGATTATGAAACTAAGTACGTCACAAGCGTGAATATCTGTGAAATTGTCTGTGTCGCCCTATATGCCAACAGTGTGTACCTTATAAAAATTATGTCTTCAATCTCTCCAAAACATTTAAATAATACTGAAAATTTGTTTTGCTTGTGATCTGCGTCATAATGCCCAAGTGCCAAATTCTTGCCTGTCCCAGTACTAGCTGTCTATGATGTGCAGTAAGGCCTCTAGCTCTTCTTATAAACTTAGCTACCGAATAAAGAATTTTTCCGCGTTCAAAGAAGGTAAAGAAATATGTAATACAAAGGAGGCAGCATAAGGAAGATTAGGAAATTTTATACCCTAATCTATAACCTCTTTCTTACCTAATATAATAGAATAATAGAAAGTGTACTTAAAGCCAATAGCAAAGTTCATAGGAGAAACCAATGCACAGCACGGATTTAGAAATGGCAGATCTACCAAATGTTTACAACTTGGGCACCAGATGAAAAGAAAATGTTTGTGGCACATTAATTGACCTATCAAAACCCTTAGTGTTTTACATAACATTTTCAGTGTTATGGATAAAGGAGATAGCAGCCGATAGTATAAAATCATTGATGGATAATGGAGAACACTCTGTAGAAATAAAGCAGAATAAACAGCAAAATTACAAATGTCTATTCAAATTTTGAATTTGATAAATATGATGTGCCTTAAGGCTCAATACTTGGCCAACAACTTTTAATTTTATTTGTAAATAATACGTCTGAAATAAAAGATGGAAATGTAATGTGTGCAGATGACACTTCATTTGCTATAAGTAGTGTGTCAACTGATCACTTACAAAAGAAAGCTTCTCTAAATATGAAAAATGGAAACAATTCCCTCAAATAAAATAAATTTTTGTAATATATCCTATACATGCAAACAAAACACACATTAGTGCTACCAAGCTTGGGGACTTGGATCTAAAAGAAAGTCATAAATTCAAGGGGGTGATGATAGATACAAATAAGACATTGATGAATCATGAAGATATCTTTTGTACAATGAGTTCAAGTAAATTTCTGATGAGAAACCTGTCCAGGAAAAACACACAAACACTACTACTAACAATGTACAATCAACTAGCCCATTCACAAATATCACATGATATCCTGGACTGGAAAAATGCTGCTAATGTGCAGTTATAGAATTAGATTCAGTTTTCATTCCACATACCCAAAAATGAGATGATTCTCATGTGTCTGGGACATCTCAGAAAGTATTACATAAAAAACATTAGCACATCTAAGTGTAATACTCACTTCCCTGATCATTTGTCATGAGATTATCAATCATGTGAATACATTACAGTACATTGGAACTGTTAATAACTACAGAATTAAGACACAATCAAAATGAAACATAGTTACACACTTTTAATACATTTCTCATACAGAAAATAACTAAGATCAACTGCTGTTACTGCGTGTTGTAAAACTGAAATCTAACACATATTTTCACTTAAGCTGGTGGAACGGTCCCTGTTAAGATATTCATTTATAGAGTAGGAGGAGTTGCCCACCAGGAAGTCTTTCAAATTATGTTTAAACTGTACTTCATCTGTAACCTTTAATGTTTGCTCAAATTTTATTCAAAATGTGCAGTCCTGAACAGTGGACCCGTTTTTGGACCAAGTGATTTTAGGTCTTTATGTATATTGTTCTTATTCCTAGCACTGATACTATATGTTGAGCTATTGGTTGGAAATAAACATTATTTTCAACAAATTTCATTAAGGAATAAATATACTGAGAAGCAGTGGTTAGTATACTCATTCTTTGAACAGTTTGTACATGATGTTCTTGAATTTACAGCACAAATTAGTCTTGTTAAATGCTTTTGCACTCAAAGCTTTTGCTCCGTTTGACGAGTTGTCCCAGAAAATGATCCCATATGACACACCAGAATTACAGTAAGCAAAGTATGCAAGTTTTTTATATTTATATCTCCTCCATCTAACATCTTTTGAATTGCAAATACAGACTTGTTAAGCCACTTCATCAATTCTGTGGCATGAACTTCCCAAGTGAATTTATTATTGAGTTGTAATCCCAGAAATTTAATGTTGTCCACCTCTTCTGTCTGTGGAAAGAAATCTCTTTAAAAGGTCTGAGCTACATATAGTGGGTCTTTTCAAAGTTTAATGACCATGAATTAGCTTTAAACCATTTATTAATCTCAGTGAAAATCTGATTAGCAGCCATTTATAAATCTGTCAAGGCCTGCTAAAGCTAGTAGAGAAAGCTGAAAGATGTATAGCAAAAAATCTTCTAAAGGATTTCTGCAGAAATAAATTCAGGAACTAAACATCTACATCTATACTCTGCAAACCACCATCAGGTACATGGCACAGGGTACATCTCACTGTAGCAGTATTAGGGTTTCTTCCCATTCCATTCACCTATGGAGTGTGGGAAGAATGATTGATTGAATGAATGCCTCTATATGTGCTATAATTATTCTTATCTTACCCTTGGGATTGGAAGTGGCACTGGGATGCCTAGTCCATCCCTATGTCATTCCCAATCCCAACCCCTTGCCACAAGGATAATATCCCTGTGGAACACCCAGATGCAAGACCTGCCCAATCCACCCACCCACCACTTCCTATTCCAGTCCTGTCACAGGTTTATTCTGCCCCATCAGGGATATGGTCACCTGTGAAAGCAGCCAAGTCATTTACCATCTCTGCTGCAATCATCGCCAACTTTTATATTGGTATGACCCCCAACCAGCTGTCCACCGAGATGAACGACCGACACCAAACTGTGGCCACAAGCAAAGTAGACGACCCTGTGGCACAGCATGCAGTTCCGCATAAAATGCTTAATTTTAATGGCTGCTTCACTGTATGAGCCATTTGGATCCTCCCTTGCACCACCAGCTTGTTTGAACTGAACGGATGCGAATTACCTTTACAACACATTCTCTGCTCCCATAATTATCCCATCCGCAATCTATGGAAACATGCTGTTCTCACACCCTCCAGCCAACCCCTGTCCTATCATCTCCTCCCCATCCTTGTCTCCCACTTTGTCTGCCATCCTCTGTCAATGCACATGCTCATCTTTCCCCACTCCTCTCCTCCTTTTGCGCTCCTCTTTTCCCCACCTCCCTGACCCACAACCTCCTGATGCTGCACCTGTTGACATTCTAGTCCCTCCACACTCCACCAGGCAGTGTTTGTCATCCCCCTAGCCGCCCCCCCCCCCCCCCCCCCGCGCCACTCTCTCTCTCTCTCTCTCTCTCTCTCTCTCTCTCTCTCTCCATCTGCACACTACTATACCTTCCTCTTCTCCACCTTCTCCAGACTGCTGCTTGCATTCCACGTGATAGCTGTATTCCATCCAAAGAGACAGGAGTTGGTGGTCATGTGTTCATGAGGCATGGTTCCATGTAGGTATGAATGCTGTGTTTTTCTTTTGCTAACGAATGACGTGGCTGAAAGCTTTATGTACGTGTGTTATAAAAAGTTACACACAATAGTGTTACACCATTGTGTGTGTCATACATATATATATATATATATTGAGGGGAGGGTGGCAATAAACTTCCCTAGTGGACATCTATATTAATGTATTTCACATTCAATACGTGTTTTACTACTAGGCTTTTTTAAGTATGAGAGATTTTAACTCTTCGCACCCAGATTACCATGTATGACTTAAACAAATTCTGTGCCATACCCCTTATTCCTAACAGCTCTAATTTGTGTGTACTAAAATTCTGTGGTCAGCTGGTTCAAATGCATTTGCAAGATCCAAAAAATGCCTATTGCAATCTCATCCTTGTTTAGTACTTCGTGTATTAAACTGTGCTATAGCTGGCAGTGTACTTCTTGTGGGTCTGAAACAGAATTGTTCATTGCTCAGACATTTGTATTTATTTAAATATTCATTAGTCTATTTTTCACTAAGGTTTCTATAATAAAGAAATTGGTCTGTGGTTTTCTATATTTTCTGCATCACAGTTTTTTAGTACTGGGACTAATTTTGCTTGTTTCAGATATTCAGGAAAGCTGCCAGATCTGGAAGATTCATTAATTATTATTGTTAATGAGGATTTTTTAAGGGCACTTATTGGGATCTTATTGAACCCTGTGGATTTTTTATTGTTTAATTGGTGTATTACCTGTGCCACCGCCTCCTTTGTTGTTGGAAAGAACACCATTGAGTGTGGTCACCGGTCCCGGTGGTGTAGAACATAGGTGTCTGGAAATTTCTCTTGCAGTTTCTTAGTGATGTGGCTGAAGTGTTCATTTACGAAGTCTACTAATTCCTTTGGGCTGCTGATTTGAACATCTATGCTTTTGATCTGCATCTGCAGATGTTTTTGTCCAGCACTTGCTGCCTCCTGTTTGATTATGTTCCCGATTGCTTTGCTTTTGTTATCCGCCTTCAGTACTGTTTTACTGTTTATTCTGAAAAATCTGGGCCAGTCCGGCAATTTTTGATAGATGTACAGTTTCAGTCCGGTCACCCATATACTTTTTTTATTTGAAGCTGCAATGGAATGCAATGTTTTGGGAAATGCTTCCTCAAATTTTAGTTTAACTCTTTGACTGCAGCTGATTGCCACAGCAGTTTAGCACTGCCGTGCCCCAGGTGCTGCAGAAGTTCTGAGACGTTCACTCGCCTATTGTTTAGCTACACTTTAATAAGTCGTCTGTCTATTTGCAGTGGTACTGGCTGACTCTGCCCCACCTTATCATTTGCTCTAACTGCAACAGATAGTGTTTCAGTACACAGAACACGACTGCATTTGAAGTCAATGTCGGCTCTTTTGGCGGACCCTCACAGCACTTGAACAAGTAATTTGCTTTACACACAGCAACAGATGACGCTACTGTGATTTCTGTCGAACTGTAGTTTCATGCCTTTCTGCATGACTATTCTTGGTTCAGATGTCAGTCGCTTGTTATTTGATTGTGATTGCATAGTGAATTTATGTATTGTGGTGGCATGTAAAACACCCTCACCTCCAAAGAGATACTGCAGATGCTGATGGTGAGTGACCTCTGAAGAATCGCTGTGCTCATCAATAGACAGCAATTCGGATGAACAAGATTCTCTTACGAATAATTTAAAATCTACAGACATTGTTGATTATCATTCATCTCCATTTGTAATTAGCAGTGCTATCAAGGTACCACAAAGCTCAAATGCGACTTACTTCAAAAAGAGACCAGAAGGGTGGTGATCTGACAATGAAAGCGAGTGTGGTAATAGATTACAATAAATCAATGGGACTAGTCGACTGAAGCAGCATGCAAATAAAAACAGTGTAAAGTACATGGAAGTTGTCTAAGTGGTACAGAAAACTGTTTTGCCATATTTTGGACATGGCAATGTTCAATGCTGTCTGCTTATACCGGAAATATGGGACGAAAATGAAGGAAGAAAAGTTTAATTTCAATACAATTAGAGAAAGTTTTGCAACATTTTATGTCGATCACAAGACAGCAGGTGGTCTAAATGTCAAGAGTACCCTATGTTTACCAGATCAGTGGGAAAAGTACAAACGTACATAGTCTGTGCTCGAAATGGTGTTAGGTAACAAACTAAATTGTGCTGAAATGTAACTCTTTGTGCTTATCCGTGCTTCTAAACTTACCCCAAACAGTTTCAGCAATAAAAAAACTGTTAAATCTTGTTTTGAGAGAATGTAGAAGTACATCACTACAGTAAATGTCTTTATTTGTATATACATTATAATAAAAATGCACTTCACATGAAAATGAAGTGTAAATATTGCAAATAAATACACCCAATTCTTCCAAAACCAGTCCAAAGACCAGAACAAAATAGAAAGCTGAAAAAACAGAGAGGGTGTTGGAAGCATTGCGAGTAGTGAGCACGCCAGAAGCATTCAGCACCCAGTGCACAACTTGACAATGCAGCACGGAGGTGTGACCACCATTGTTGCGCATAGCAGTCAATGGGTTAAATAGTGGTATGAACTTTTTAAACATTTTGTTTACATTTGTTACTGTATAAACTTCCTCCCACCTTTCATGTTTTAACTGGAATGGGAAATTATATAGACGATTGTGAGAAGACCCTTTCATATGCGTTCAATTTAGCAGACTTTTCTGCATCTTGGCCTTTAATATCTGACAGAGATGATCTGACAGGCCTCAATTTTGAACAAGTAACTTGCAGTGCTTTCTTTCTCTGTCTGCTGCTACATGGCCTGTTATTGATGAAGACTGTTAGGTCACTCTAATTTGACAGTTCATATGTTGTAGCTGCAGAAAATATTCAAGTATGTAGTATTAATATTATCTGAATCCACCGTGTTGATATTTAAATTCCAACATATGAGAATGTTCACTTTTGAACTAGATACCTTGACGAATCTTTGATCAAGTTATGAGGAAAAAATGTCCCTATTACCAATAGGGGCTCTAGACAAACAAACTACAATTAATTTTTTTGAATTTTTGTTTTTTGTTATTTCAACTGATGATAATTCAAAATGTTTGTCTTCACTTAACACTATAATGTCTTTTCTGATTTTAAAAGTAATATATTTTTTCACATAAATACATGAACCCCCACCTTCCACAGAAATTCTACTATAGGCCATGTCATATGATATCAATGCAAAATATACCACTTCAAACAAAGGAAAATCCAGCATGGAATGTAACAATATTGGCAAGGAAAATTGCTACTCACCTTATAGTGGAGATGCCGAGTCACGATAGGCACAACGAAAAGATTCACACAATTATAGCTTTCGGCCATTAAGGCCTTTGTCAGCAACACACACACACACACACACACACACACACACACACACACACACACACACACACACACAACTTGCACACATGTCTGCAGTCTGAGACAACTGAAGCCACACTGTGAGCAGTAGCACCAGTGCATGATGGGAGTGGCGACTGGGTGGGGGAAAGGAGGAGGTTGGGGAGGGGAGGGGAAGGAATAGTATGGTGGGGGTGACAGTCCGTGAAGTGCTACAATTTAGATGGAGGGCAGGAAAGAAGGTGGGGAGGGGGAGGCAGGTGGGGGTAAGTAGCAGAAAAGAGAGAAATTAACTGTATGTGGCAGTGAAATGATGGCTGTGGTAGTACTGGAATGGGAACAGGGAAGGGGCTGGATGGGTGAGGACAGTGACTAACGAAGGTTGAGGCCAGGAGGGTTATGGGAATGTAGAATGTATTGCAGGGGAAGTTCCCACGTGTGCAATTCAGAAAAACTACTTACCCCCCTCCCCCTCTCTTTCCTGCCCTCCATCTAAACTGCAGCACTTCACTGTCCACCACCCCCACCATACTATTCCTCCCCCTCCCCTCCACAGCCTCCTCCTTAACCCCACCCAGTCGCCACTCCCATCACGCACTGGTGCTACTGCTCACAGTGTGGTTGCAGTTATCTAAGACTGCAGACATGGGTGCGTATGTGTATGTGTGTATTGCTGACAAAGGCCTTAATGGCCGGAAGCTGTAACTGTGTGACTCTTTTCGTTGTACCTATCGCGACTCAGCATCTCCACTATAAAATATACAATTTCATTTTCCTTACAACAATTTTCAGTGATGGTCCTGTCTAGTGTTTGCAATTCTAGTTGCTGAGCTTTATTCTTTATGGAATGTATATTTTGATGAAATACTGTTAAAATTTATATCTACTTTTCGTGGTGGTTTTCTCCTCTTCTTATCTGATGTTAAAAATGTCCTTTAGTGTGATAGTAGTACCTTTTTTCATCTGCTTATTACACTACAAATTTCCCTTTCAGTTGTTTCCTTTTCATGTGTTGGTGGTGTTTCTATGTCTTCCACTGTAGTAGTAGCAGTAGTAGTAGTAGTAGTAGTAGTTGTTGTTGTTGTTGTTGCTGCTGCTGCTGCTGCGAGTGCAAATGGGTTTGCTGTTGTTTCATCTTCTTGTGTTGGTGTTTCAGTGTCTTCTGCTGCTGCTGCTGCTGTTGCTGTGAGTGTAAGGGCATGCAGTGACAGCTTCTTGTCCTCTGGATCAGCCAGTAAAGAAGAATTTTGCAGGTTTATGATGGTCTTGGCTATGTACAATACTTTGCATGCCTTCTTTGCTGATGACAGTGCAACAGTGTTGCAGTTTTAATTTCTATGATGAACATTTTTCCAAAAACACTTCAATTATTTGACCGAGTAATGATTTGCCCATTTTACTCAGATGCATGCCAGGTGCTGTAAAGTGTTTTCTTAGATCATCTACACCCTGAGGAAAGAAGCGCTTGGACTGGACTGACAGATCTGCCTGTAAATCTCTCTGTTTATAACAGAAGATTCCACTATGCCTCTCACAATTGCCTTTTGACTGTCTATTTTACTGAATGTGTCTCTCAGAACTATGGTTGCAATTTTGAGTTCATTATTGTACACAGCATTTCTGCCACTTAGAATCATGAGGCATTGATTTTATAATACAAAATTTTTGTAGTCCTTCACAATTTCCTGCAATCCAGCATTATCTAAAATAATTTACATTTGTGAAATACAGCCATAAATTTGAAAATATCTTAAAACAAAAAAATGAAGCAGTCTCATTAGTAATTGATTTATTGAACTGTCTGGAAGCTTCTAGAACAAAGTGCCATGCATATGCTGTCTTTGGAGCCAAGAGTCCACTATCATTTTGTGACTAACTGTGCACAGTTTGTTAGCATCTCTGGCATGTACCGCTATGCAGTTTGTTCGTTGTCAAAATACTTGACATAATAGAAAATGAACAGTGTCAGTGACTCTGTGGCATGTGATATGAATTGGAAATAAACTGTCAATAATGGTAACAAATTACAATACTTCAGTCTTGTCTATTCAACAAGCCTGGACCTGATGATTTTTTTTATTAAGACTATGCAGTTATCACAACCCCTAGATAATGACGCCATTTGCAAGTTAAGTAAGTTACTAAAAATGTGTGTAGAGATTCCATTCTTGAAACTATCTACTTTCAGAGCATGGAAAGAGGTTAACACTTGCAAGCAATGCCATTTAAAATTAACATTTGCAATGTTGAAAATTAAGAAAGGATCTTTATAATCTACATTAAAAAGTGTCCAGATTGTAATTAAACTGTAACTGATGTGTCAAGGTCTGTGCAGGTTATAAATAAAGCTAAAACATTTAGGGAAGCAGAAGCAGCTTATTGTGTCCCAAAATCAATCATATCAGCCTACCACCAAATTAAAGAGTGGAATATTAAATTTTTCTGGCACCCCAGAATAATAGCATAAAATAAATTAAATTTAACCCTTTATAAATGATTTTATTCTAATATCTTCTTTAATTTGAAGGGTACCCCCAGATAATATAGGCCTTGAGCTTCACGAAGCTCTTCTTCACATTGTAGCGTAATAAATATGTAATGTACTGAATCGACTGTGAGTAAGCTAAGTGGCAAAGACATTATCTGAGAGACTCTATGATAATTATATCGTTGACTCGGAATATTACTATCTCTGTGGTTTACTTGTAACTAAGTGTAACTAGAGTTTTCTGTTCGCTTCTTTTGATGTTATGTGGAGAATTGTACAAGAGCCACAATAAACTTGTTATTTCATGAGAACAAAGGTGAGTGTCACAACCTTTATTAGTACTTTTGGAAGTACTGAAATAGCAGAATTGTTTCAGATTGAATGCTACGTGTACGGGAGGAGACGTGGACAACAGCACTCGAACCTGCAATCTCATGTATGAATAGTTGCTAAATATATCCAGTCGTCTCTCTCAAGACTCTTCATACGCACAACAAACAGTAATTCTTTTAACAGTACTATCAGAGACAATTTTATCACATTGTTACGACCTTTTGCTGCGAGCATAATACATCGACAACAGACAAGTAAAAAACAAACACATAAAAGAATCTGCCACAACATCTGCAGCTACAATGGCCAATTGTTTAATTCCTTATGCAGAAAGGAGATATCCATGTGACAAAAAATTAACTTAAATCATTGGCAAAATAATGTAGTGGACATAAAGTTATTGAAAACTACACTTAAAGATGGTCATCCTGGTGAGTACTGGTATCAGGCCTTTATTTGTATTTCTTTAAATAAACCTGAGGACATTCGAAAGCCTCAAAAGATTCCTTCGAAAGCATCAAAAGATTGCTAGAGATACATTTGTATTTTATATCTTCTACAATTAACTGAATAATTTCTATCAACAATGTAGTAATAGATAGATCGCTACTTACCATAAGGAAGACACTAAGTTGCAGACAGGCACAGTTAAAAGATACTTAAACAAAACTTTCAGCCACAGCCTTCAAGAGCAAAAGAGAAACACAGAAAAACACAACATTCACATAAGCAAGCACACTTCATGCACATAAACAAGCTCAGTGTCCGGAGGTTGTGGGGCAGGGAGGTGGAGAAAATAGGACTGAAAAAAAATGGAGGCGGGGAAAGATGGATGGATGCGTTGGCAGAGTGCTGCAAATAAACAGAATGGGAGAAGAGAATGTCGAGGAGTTGACAGGACAGAGGGAGACGAAACTATTACGTGGAGGGCGTGGGGACAGTGTGTTACCATATGTTGAGGCCAGGATAAGTATGAGAGCAGAGAAAGTGTTGTAAAGATAATTCCCATCTGCACAGTCCAGAAAAGCTGATGGTGGAGGGGAGGGTCCAGATGGCTCAGGCCGTGAAGCAGCCACTAAAATCAAGCATGTTATGCTCAGCTGTGAATTGTGCCACATGGTGGTTCACTTTGGTCTTGGCCACAGTGTGGCACTTGCCGTTCATCCTTAGGGTCAACTCCTCCCTTCACTATACCCCTGCCCCACAACCACCTCACTTTGCCTGTCCATTACAAATGGTTTTCTCAGAAGCTTGCAACTGTGAAAATAACGGGATTGTTTAGAAATAACTTTCTGCTACCAGTCATGATTTTCTTTTATTTATGTTTTACAAGATTTGTTTAGGGAACCGATACCCATTTCCAAGTGCGTATTTCTTTGTATTACGCCATTTTCTGTGTAATGTTTTCGATGTCCGAGGTTCTACTTTATTCTGTTGACTTTACAGCAAGGTATAAAAAAATATGCAATTTTTAGTTAGTCATCGATTTTTATACAGGGTGACTTATGAAGATAGGCAAATATTTTAATATGTTATTCTATAAGTAACACTAAAGAAAAAAGTTCATACAAACATAGATCTGCAAATGTTTAATTATGGAGTTACGGCTAATAAAAGATTTTGCCTGAAATTTAGCAACTTCACTATTATGAAGACATCGAAAAACTGTACGAGGTTAAAGTAAAGCATGATTTCCATTTATTTTGTTGTTATTGGTCTGGTGAATCTAATAAAACATGTCCCAGTTGTGTATCTGCAGTAGTTTTCCAGACCATCCAGAGAAGCAAACAAGTAATTTCATAAAATCATTAATTTATTAAATACTTCTAGACAATAACTCAAAGTTTTCAACAGAAGTTGTAGAGACTTTAATTTTGCAAAATTGGTGGTAATAAAGTTAACAAACTGTATGAATCAGCCAGATAATCTGCTTTTGTTAATACCATAGCACCCATGAATTCATGTTAAACATGATGATTTGACACATTCATACAGTTTCAGTTAATGTTATTACCATCATTTTTTCAAAATTAAATTCTCTGCACTTCTGTTGAAAATAAAGTGCAATTGTCTGTAATTTAAGAACGAATGGGACCAGTACTTAATAAATAAAAATTTTTATTAAATTACTTTGCTTCTATGGATGTTTTGGAAAACTACTACATGTACACGTCTCAGACATGTTTTATTAGATTCACCAGACCAATATCAACAAAATAAATGGAAATTGTGCTTTACTTTAACCTCGTGCAGTTTTGTTATGGCTTCATATTAGTGAAGTAGCTAAATTTTAGTGAAGTATCTAAATTTCCTACCCCCATGAACCATGGACCTTGCCGTTGGTGAGGAGGCTTGCGTGCTTCAGCGATACAAATGGCCGTACCATAGGTGCAACCACAACGGAGGGGTATCTGTTGAGAGGACAGACAAATGTGTGGTTCCTGAAGAGGGGCAGCAGTCTTTTCAGTAGTTGTAGGAACAACAGTTTGGATGACTGACTGATCTGGCCTTGGAACACTAACCAAAACAGCCTTGCTGTGCTGGTACTGCGAACAGCTGAAAGCAAGGGGAAACTACAGTCATAATTTTTCCCTGACAGCATGCAGCTTTACTGTATGGTTAAATGATGATGGCGTCCTCTTGGGTAAAATATTCCGGAGGTAAAATAGTCCCCCCATTTGGATCTGTGGGTGGGGACTACTCAAGAGGACGTTGTTATCAGGAGAAAGAAAACTGGCGTTCTACGGATCAGAGCTTGGAATGTCAGATCCCTTAATTGGGCAGGTAGGTTAGAAAATTTAAAAAGGGAAATGGATAGATTGAAGTTAGATATAGTGGGAATTAGTGAAGTTCGGTGGCAGGAGGAAAAAGACTTTTGGTCAGGTGAATACAGGGTTATAAATACAAAATCAAATAGGGGTAACACAGGAGTTTAATAGTCATGGGTGACTGGAATTTCGAGAGTAGGAAAAGGGAGAGAAGGAAACACAGTGGGAGAATATGGATTGGGGGAGAGAAATGAAAGAGGAAGCCGCATGGTAGAATTTTGCACAGAGCATAACTTAATCATAGCTAACACTTGGTTCAAGAATCATAAAAGAAGGTTGTATACATGGAAGAATCTTGGAGATTCTAGAAGATATCAGATAGATTATATAATGATAAGACAGAGATTTAGGAACCAGGTTTTAAATTGTAAGACATTTCCAGGGGCACGTGTGGACTCTGACCACAATCTATTGGTTATGAACTGTAGATTAAAACTGAAGAAACTGCAAAAAGGTGGGAATTTAAGGAGATGGGACCTGGATAATCTGACTAAACCAGAGGTTGTACAGAGTTTCAAGGAGAGCATAAGGAAACAATTGACAGGAATGGAGGAAAGAAATACAGTAGAAGAAGAATGAGTAGCTCTGAGGGATGAAGTAGTGAAGGCAGCAGAGGATCAAGTAGGTAAAAAGATGAGGGATAGTAGAAATCCTTGGGTAACAGAAGAAATATTGAATTTAATTGATGAAAGGAGAAAATTTAAAAATGCACTAAATGAAGCAGGCGAAAAGGAATACAAATGTCTCAAAAATGAGATCAACAGGAAGTGCAAAATGGCTAAGCAGGGATGGCTAGAGGACAAATGTAAGGATGTAGAGGCTTATCTCACTAGGGGTAAAATAGATACTGCCTACAGGAAAATTAAAGAGACCTTTGGAGAAAAGAGAACCACTTGTATGAATATCAAGAGCTCAGATGGAAACCCAGTTCTAAGCAAAGAAGGGAAAGCACAAAGGTGGAAGGAGTATATAGTGGCTCTATACAAGGGCAATCTACTTGAGGACAATATTATGGAAATGGAAGAGGATGTAGATGAAGATGAAATGGGAGATACAATACTGTGTGAAGAGTTTGACAGAGTACTAACAGACCTGAGTCGAAACAAGGCCCCCGGAGTAGACAACATTCCATTGGAACTACTGATGGCCTTGGGAGAGCCAGTCCTGACAATACTCTACCATCTGGTGAGCAAGATGTATGAGACAGGCGAAATATCCTCCGATTACAAGAAGAATATAATAATTCCAATACCAAAGAAAGCAGGTGTTGACAGATGTGAAAATTACCGAACTATCAGTCTAATAAGTCACTGCTGCAAAATACTAATGCGAATTCTTAACAGGTGAATGGAAAAACTGGTAAAAGCTGAGCTCGGTGAAGATCAGTTTGGATTCCACAGAAATGTTGGAACACTTGAGGCAATACTGACCGTAAGACTTATCTTAGAAAATAGATTAAGGAAAGGCAAATTTACATATCTAGCATTTGTAGACTTAGAGAAAGCTTTTGACAATATTGACTGAAATACTCTCTTTCTAATTCTAAAAGTGGCAGGGGTAAAATACCGGAAGCGACAGGCTATTTACAATTTGTACAGAAACCAGACGGCAGTTATAAGGGTCGAGGGACATGAAAGGGAAGCAGCGGTTGGGAACGCAGTGAGACAGGGTTCTAGCCTGTCCCTGATGTTATTTAATCTGTATATTGAGCAAGAAGTGAAGGAAACAAAAGAAAAAATCGGTGTAGGTATTAAAATCCATGGAAAAGAAATAAAAATGTTGAGGTTCGCCAATAACATTATAATTCTGTCAGAGACAGCAAAGGACCTGGAAGAGCAGTTGAACGGAATGGACAGTGTCTTGAAAGTAGGATATAAGATGAACATAAACAAAAGCAAAACGGATAGGATTGGATGGACAGGATTGGGGAGAAGTGGAGTTTGTGGCACAACTTGACAAGAAGAAGGGACCGGTTGGTAGGACCCGTCCCGAGGCATCAAGGGATAACAAATTTAGTATTGCAGGGTAAAAATCATAGAGGGAGCCAAGAAATGAATACACTAAGCAGATTCACAAGGATGTAGGTTGCAGTAAGCACTGGGAGATGAAGCTTGCACAGGATAGAGTAGCATGGAGAGCTGCATCAAACCAGCCGACAACAACAACAACAACAACAACAACAACAACAGCTAAATTTCGGGCTAAATCTTTTATTAGCCTTAACTCTGTAACTAAACATTTACGGACCTATGCTTATATGAACATTTTTTCTTTAGTTTTACTTGTAGACTAACATAGTAAGATATTTGCATATTTTTGTGAATCACCCTCTATGTAGTTAGTTGCAAAATTTGATAGAACTTGTACTTACTGTTTTCTTTTTGTTCCATTTCTGCAGTCTCAATCATTTTAAGTTTTAGTGATGTTTAACAGGTATGTGACTCTGCACAAATGGACCATAAGAAAACTAGGTACAAGTTCTTCCACATTTTGCCACTATCTACATATAAAAACCACTAAATAACTAAAAATTGTGCATTTTTTATACATTGCAGTAAAGTCAATTAAACGAAGTAGAACCTCACACATATAAAACAATACGAGAAAATGGCATAATACAAAGAAATACACACTTGAAAATGGGAATCAGTTCCTGAAACACGTCACGTAAAATGTATATAATAAAATTTTGGCTGGTAGCAAAAAGTTATTTATAAACAAATCCATTCTTTATGGTAAGTAGCACTATCTTTTCCTACATTGTTGATATTCCTACATGGAGTTTCCATTGTTTGAATAATTTGTACGAAACATGTGGAGTAAAAGTTAACGAGAAACCACACTTTGTCTACAACTGTGATAAGTTTCAGTTTGGCAGTTACCCAACCAGGATAAGAGCGTTTTGAGAAGAGGGAATGCCACTGAATAGAGTCTCTGCTGGATTGGCAGGGAATCGTTGACCTCTGTAGCTGCCAACACAACTTACTTGCCAAAACTGATCATATATAAATGTGCTGGACTACAGTGTTCTGGAGTCGGTGTAATATCTAAACAGGGACACTTTATGCTGCTTTAACAAATGGGTGCATGGGGGGGGGGGGGGGGGGGGGGAGGAGGAAGGCACGAATTTAGTTAGTGATCCAGCACAGCTTTCTTCCCTTACACACACAAATGCCATGCAAACCAATTTCCCAAAGTGCCAATTTGATATTTGATGGGCATGCTACCCATGTCAGCCTACGATTAGTGGAACTGGCTGTACAAAGCAACAATGGAAAGTCCACTAGTGGAAATTAAAACATGAAAGAACAAAAAGATGAGGGAGGAAATGTGACAAATAAAATCATTATAATTATCAGCAGGAAAAATTTGGGGCTTGTGATACTGCACCTACACTCCGCACAGTTACACAGACTGTGTTGCATGTGAATGAGACCACCAATACAGTGTCACAATGGGATGGATGGTCTGGAAGGCAATGAAAAAACACAAGAAAAAAGAGAAAGGACGGACACAAAATAACATTCATTTAGTGTGTTTGATGACTCGTTTATCAGATGGATTACATACAATCTCATGAAAAATTTGTTTTGGCCCTGTTAAAGCCAAATGAGGAAACAATCTTAGCTATATACTTTTGTGTTAATGTGTTCTTTTATGTATATTGACAGGGAATATGTAACCTATTAATTCAGTTTTACTGTTGTTTGACAAATTCCTTTCTAACATGGCTCATCTTTAATTTTGAATATATGTTGGTTGGGGATAAGGGTCGACAGAAGCGCCCGATCCCAAGCGTAAGGGTGTTGTCGTGTGACGTCATGACGGAGCGGAGTTTGGTTTGTGAGTGTTGCGTGTTTGTAGATGTCGTCGTGTTGTGGTTTGTTGTCCTCTCTGGTGGTATGTTCAGGGTTTTCGTTTGTGTGGTGTAATGGGCTCAGTTTGTTTTTGCTAATTATCCAGAATTGTTCGAGTGTTGGCTGTGTTTGTAGTGGAATTCGTTTCAGTGAGTTAATGATTTTGTGTGAAGGTTAATTTAGTGTTGTTCGCTGTACATCGTGTCGTAATTTTAGTAAAATTAATCTTAGTTCAGGAATGGGTACAACGAATAAAATTAACAGAGCGCAGGTCAGGGGAAGTGTTTGATCCCAATGTGTGGCTGTGTATGTTGATATTGGTATCGGGAGATGTTTTTGAGCTATATAGGTCAAGGGAAGTGTCCGATTCCAGATATTGTGTTTAGTGGTATTTGGGGAGTTTTGTGATTTTTTTTTTTTTTTTTTTCATCATTTAGTGTGGTTTTGTATGGAGGTAGGTGTCTAAATTTGTTTATCTTTAGTTTGCCCCCACCCAAAAACAACCCATTTCCCGCAATTGTCCCGTTAGTGTCATTAGGCTTTTTTGGAAACTGTGTGTGTCTGTTTTTCGATGTATTTTCGTCCTCATAATGTGTACGTACCGACTTTATATGCACCATATTGGAATCGTGGTTTATGGTCGTTACTGCCATATTTGTGACGTCATGGGTCAAAGCAGACGGGCGAGATCGGACCCTTCCGTGTTTCCTGGGGATAATTGTAAACAATCAGAAAAATGCTCATGAATGTTACAACAATGTTGGTTTACAATTACCATTGCAGGCAAATCTGTGCCCAGTCCACACTTTGAGACAGCAGTTTCCATTTACCCCTGACGTAATGGGGTAAATGTGAAACGTCAGTTCCAATCAACAGATTAATAAACCCAAGAGCAGAGCTTGCATTTCAGGCTGTTCAGCCTTAAAATTGAAGAAAACTACTACTACTACTACTACTACTACTACTACTACTACTACCACCACCAACACCATCACCACCACCACCTAATATAGTCACAAATTATGCGAATCCTATAGCATAAATCAGAAAAGAACAATGGTGGAATGGTTGTTATGTGAAGAGCAAGAGTATCAATTTTACAATAGATAAATTACACCACCAATCACTGATTACAAAATCACAGGAACATTTGTTATTTGTGTAAACTATGCAAGAAAGTAAGTACCTGTCCAAAATGAGGTGAGAGAGATTCACAGCACTAATGTCTCCCTACAATCAACAGAGCAGACAAGACTGCATTCCGGAACTGAAGAAGGTATATCAGTAAATTACTTCCTAACTTCCTTCCACAAACAATGAAATACATCTCATTTAGTTTTCCATGATTGTTTACAGATGGAGATGCAGGGAGCAAAGGAAGTTCTGTCCAAACAGATTCTCACACATAGCAGCAATGTGCAGGAATAAAAGCACCATGACATAATTTCTATATTAGAACTTGTTGCTACAATTTCTGTACCAAAAACAGCATTTTGTCAGATCACGCCGAGTCCTGATCAAGGAGCTTTGACTACCTCCCATGACAAGCCCATTAGTTTTTCATAATTTCCAACAAACCAGCCCAAGACAGCATTAACTGCATATTTTAATTCCCATGCTATACAGTATTGTTATCTTAACACTAAGAATGGTGCAGCACAAAACAAGCAACTTAATGTCTGACCATTATGGACTTTTGCAAAATAAAACGGGGTACCCCAGCAATAAAAGTTTGGCAAACAGCACATAACACAGTCAAGTAGGATTTTATCATTAGGTAAATTATTTATAGGTTCAATGGCTACAGGTTTAAAGGGAGAAGTCTTGGTAGGGGTGGCAGGACAGGTCTACTGATATTTAAGTTTGATTATAAAAATTCTGGGCTGACATGTATTTCGGTAAAACCACAAACTAGCTTTTATACAAATATCATACATCAACTACGGAAAATACCAGGTGGCTTATGAATGAAACTCACTCTAAACACCATTTCAGACTTATATATGCCTGGAAATTTCGTAAACAAGTTGCCTTTCCTAATAGCCAGTAGCTAAATAACATTTGTTCACAACAATCCAGATGGAACAGCTCACTCTAAACAAATTAAATGATATATCTCCAATGGTACATCTCTCAGGCGCAGGTCTACAGGTATATACTTTTCACTGTACGACTAAAAGGGCACAAAACTCTCTGGTTACCATATACAGATTAAGTATAAGATATGCCTGTCACTAAGCGCATACCTGGCAGCTTTCCAAATACAGAGTGGGCAAAAATAACCTAGTGATAGGTTTGGGGCAGAACAGAGAATGTCAAATCGAGTAATGAGATCCACATAACAGCAGGTCGAAAATGCAGCGATGTGGAGCTACGGCATGCCAAACAAAACTGGATTCAGTTCTCACACTCTAATATAACACTGAACATCGAATAAAACAGCAGGTTTGCTGTTACCAGCTTCTGTTTGTTTACTACAGCAACGCACTTCAATGGTTTAAGCCTCCATTTGATGGGCTTACGTGTATTATGGTACGTTTTGTGTTACGAATGGAGGGGGCGGGGGGGAATTAACCTGTCTCTAGCCGTTATAGCGTTGAAATGCGTTGTAGAAGAAAGTAAACAGTGACTGGTAAAAGTTTGTTTCATTTGACATCAATAACAGTCACTGCAGACCTAACCTAGAATGTTCGCACTTAAAGTCAACATATAGCAATATCTAATTTTGCTAAATACAATGCACATCCATGTACCTTCATAAGATCTACATGTTACGGCTTTCCTAAAAACAGACTACCACTGCGTGAACACTCAACCTACATTTTTATTGAGAGCTGGCGAACGCTACAGTCTGCACGGTTTCATTTTGTCGTTCAGCCACACACTTTGGCTCGTTTCTGCAAAACGGCCTACTACCTAGAACGCACGAGTATCAATAACCACTTTCAAACTTTCTGTGTAGCGCCGCGGATGACGCTACGATGTTCCATACCGAATCGCAGCCAACAACCACCGTAAACACGCCGACGTGCGCATGCGCAAAGCCTGCTTTCTCTTACACCGTACAGTACAGCTGCACTGGGACTGGTAATGACAAACCGTTGCGCGCGAATGTTTGAAAACTGTACATTCTGAACGTCATAGCTGCATACTGTCAGAATTATGAGCCAATTTTCACGCGGGGTCAGTTGCTGGAGCTGATATGTTGCAAGTGTGTTTCTTTCTACTGAGGTCAAGTTGATGGCTTTGTCTTGTATATTACACAGATAATCACCAACAATCCAAACGAATATTTTGGGAGTATTGTGGTTTCAATCAGTTGAAGTTCATGCTATCCTAAATAATACAACAACAACAGAAGAATTTAATATATTTTAAAAAACGATCAAGTGTCCTACCATTTTGAATGCTACAAGATAAGCTCAGAAGTTGTAGCTACCTCCCCAGTCAGAATGCCATGAAAATAAGAACATTGCGAATCAGAGGAGTTTTGTCGTGTAAAAAAAGAAAAAGGCAAGGAAACAGTTACTAACAGTTGCAGACTCTCTGAGAATTAGTCTAAACACATAGCTTGAGCCCGTGCCTTTGGGACACAAAGAAAAGGTCTCTCCTACTCCACCAGAAACTCCAAATAATTAATGTAATGAAAATAGGCAATCAAGTTATATTGTACAATTAAAGCATTAGAAGAGGCAGAAGGCGTAAGCTCAACACACTGTGCACACTGTAGTGAGGACAAAGGGTCCAGCAGTAGCCATTCATTTATAAAGAAACAAATTTTTAGTGGTGCATCCCAATAGTTTAAAGGAATTGTACTGAAATAGAACTATTTCTTGAATTTCAGATGAGAAAACTGATGCGAGTGTTGCAACTGTTGACCTGTATTGCTGCTGTGTGAACTGAATTGTGATTGATTTGTCTCATAAGATAATACGTTACTCATTTGATTAGAGTGCAGGAGAAACGTCAGAATATGCATAATACAATTTCACTGACATAAAGCTATAGTTAATGAGATAGAGCTGTATTTAAACATTTATGCAACTTATTTGTGAAAATATACCTTTGCTTATTCACATAACATGCCAATTTATAAACTACATCCTTCTCAAATACTCAGTTTATTGTTCATGAAATCTTCAAATGAGCAGTAGAATCATTAAAGTACAGTATCATGTAGCTTTCTTTTCAGTGAATCCAGGTTCACACTAGGTTCTTGGCTTTTAATTTGTCATCAGTTTTTATTCCCATATACTGGGGAGTCTGAACGTATAAGTTTAAACGATCAGCAGGGAGCATACGGGGAGCGTACCAGCACTGTTAATAATTTCAGATTTTTAAACAATGGGCAGCTTGACTTCCTTTCATGCACAGTACATACATTTCTAATAATTCTTTCCTGTAATTTCAGCATTCACATTAAGTTACTTGAATCTCACCAATAAACAATACCATAACTTAACCTGACTGCAAGTAGTTTCAGTATGCAGTTTTCCTTGTGTCCATGTCAGTGACATTTGTAATATCTGCATTATAAATGCAAAGCTACATAGTTTGCTTCATAGATAGTCCACATGTTTGTTCCAATTTAAATCCTTGTATAGGTTTAATCATAAAAAATCAACAGAATCCACAATTTCTAGATTTTGATTTTTATGGTTTATTTCAATTTCCTGGGAAGTTGTCTGTTTTGTTCTGAACTGGATCACATGGGTTTTTGGGCTGTTAAGGATTAATCTATTGAGACGAAACAATGTTCCTAAATGGCCTATCGTATTGATGATGCAGACAGAGATAGTTTCCGGCTCGTGCTCCTCAATTAATACAAATGCGTCTTCCACAAATAAAACCGATGGGGCATTAATATTGACTGATATATCATGAATGTACACTAATGCTCATAAATTAAGGATAATTGCACAATGTGGTGCCACACAATGCAGCACTGCACAAAACTGTTGCTAATAGCATAGGCACATAAAGAACACACACAAAACAGATCTGTAAGTCAACAGTATTGGTGATAAGTTGAAAAAACCATCCCAAAACACATGTGCTACAAAACGCTACTATTTCCTGTGCATGTACCGCGACGTCAATATAGGATATGATCACCATGTACACATAAACAGGCCATACAAAGGGTTGGCATACCCTGGATCAGGTGGTCGAGCAGCTGCTGGGGTGCAGCCTCCCGTTTTTGTACCAGTGCCTGCCGGAGCTCCTGAAGTGTCATAGGGGTTTGAAGATGTGCAGTGATACATTGACCGAGAGCATCCAAGACATGCTTGATGGGTTTTAGATCTGGAGAACAGGCAGGCCACTCCATTAACCTGATATCTTCTGTTTCAAGGTACTCCTCTATGATGGCAGCTCGGTGGGGCCGTGTGTTATCATCCATCAGGAGGAAGGTGGGACCCGCTGCACCCTGAAAAGGCAGACATACTGGTACAAAATGATGTCCCGATACACCTAACCTGCTACAGTTCCTCTGTCAAAGACATGCAGGGATGTATGTGCACCAATCATAATCCCACCCCATACCATCAAACCTTGACCTCCATACAGGTCCCTTTCACGGACTTTAAGGAGTTGGTATCTGGTTTCTGGTTCATGCCAGATGAAAATCCGGCAAGAATCACTGTTCAGACTATACCTAGGACCACTGTTCCAATGATCATGTACTGTGTTCTTGACACCAGGCTTTACGGGCTCTCCTGTGACCAGGGGTCACTGGAATGCACCTTGCAGGTCTCCAGGTGAATAATCCATGTCTGTTCAGTCATCTGTAGACCCTCTGTCTGGAGACAACTGTTCCAGTGGCTGCAGCAAGGTCCCGAGCAAGGCTACCTGCAGTACTCCGTGGCCATCTCCAGGCACTGATGGTGAGATATCGGTCTTCTTGTGGTGTACACCGTGAACATCCCTTACTGTAGCGCCTGGACACGTTTCCTGTCTGTTGGAATCATTGCCATAATCGTGAGATTACACTTTGTGGCACACGGAGGGCCCGTGCTATGACCTGCTGTGTTTTACCAGCCTCCAGTCGCCCTTGTTTTCCACCCCTCATAACGTCATCAATATGTGTTCTTTGAGCCATTTTCAACACACTGTCACCATTAGCATGTCTGAAAACGTCTGCACACTTACTCGCTGCACCGTACTCTGACATGCACTAACACACCTCTACATACGTGGACTGATGCCAGCGCCACTGTGCGACAACCACAGGTCAAATGCACCACATGGTCATACCCTGAGGTGATTTAAACCTGCAAACTGCCTACCAGAGTGCTGTTCCACTGTGTATCAGCATTATCGTTAATTTATGAGCATGAGTGTAGAATAGAAACAAAATAGGTCCTAGGATAGAACCTTGCGGGGAAACTTTGTGTCTTCCACGAAGAACAATAATTTGCTGCATTTTTAGAACAGCCACTCTCTGTTTTCTACTGCACAGGTATGAAGTAAGCCATACTTGTCAAGCTTATGGATAAGAAGTGCATGACTTACTGGGTCAAAGGTTTTTGTGAGATATCTGCAACTTTATTTTTATTGTCTAGTAATGTGCTAATCTTGTCAACAAACTAGTTAATTGCTTCTATAGTGCTTTTTCCATGCTGAAAGCCAAACTGATTTTTCAAAATAATTCTCAAGTTTTTCAGTAAAATTTTTTAATCTAGATGGCAGCTACTTTTTCAAATACTTTTGACGGGACTGGAAGAAGAGATATGGGACGGTAATTTCCCATATCCTCTCTTACCCTTTTTGGAACAGCAGTTTACTTCTGCATACTTTAGCACCTCTGGGAAACCATGTTCAAAAGACTGTGTTATTATTTTACACAGTGGAGTCCTATTATTTTAAGCACAAATTTGAGAACTTTTGTGGGTATCTCATCTCAACCTGCAGGAGTTTTATTTTTGAGTATTGATATAATATTTTCTACTTCAATTGATGATACTGTTTTAAATTTTGTGAGGCATTCAGACATTTGATCTAGTGTGAAAGGACATACTTTGTTGTCATAATCTGTGACACTGACATCTGACTCCTCAACATTCATGAAGAATTCATTGAAGCATTCTAAAATTTGAGTTGGATTTACAAAAACCTCATCTTCAAGCTTGATTTTACAAATTTCATGTCTAGAGGATTTAACACCTAATTCATATTTAATAGCTGACCACACTGTCCTTGATTTATTGTCATGTCATAAATTAAACTATTATTTGCCATTTGGTTTGTTTCCTTGACAACTTTGTTATATGTAATTTTGTACCATCTAACTTATTCAACAAAGTCAGTATTTTTACTATATCTTAGCTCATCACATACTATATCTTAGCTCATCATATAGCTGTCTTTCCTTAGCACTAGAGTTTTAGGCTTTTAGTTATCCATTTCAGCTTTTTTTGTTGCTTTATTAAAACAAGTTTTGGGTGGATGCATTTCACTGAAAATACTTAAAAAACTAGCTAAGAATGCTTCTAAATTTACACAGCTTGAAATATTTTGTTCAAAATGCCATTCTGTCTCATTTAACTTGTCATGAAATGAACTCATGTTTTCCTGATTAAAGTTCCTTTTTATGTAGACTCTTTTACATAAAACTCCTTACTTGATCTCAGCTCAGTGAATAATGCTGCATGATCAGAAACTGCTAAATCTAAACCAAATATTCATGCATCTTCAAAAACATGATTCCTTAAAATAATGTCTATACTTGTCTTTAAATATGTCTGCTTGTGTCTGTGTATGTGCGGATGGATGTGTGTGTGTGTGTGTGTGTGTGTGTGTGTGTGTGTGTGTGTGTGTGTGTGTGTGTGTGTGCGAGTGTACACCTGTCATTTTTTTCCCCTAAGGGAAGTCTTTCCGCTCCCGGGATTGGAATGACTCCTTACCCTCTCCCTTAAAACCCACATCCTTTCGTCTTTCCCTCTCCTTCCTGAAGAAGCAACCATCGTTTGAGAAAGCTAGTAAATCTGTGTGTGTGTTTTGTTCATGTGCCTGTCTGCGGCGCTTTCCCGCTTGGTAAGTCTTGGAATCTTTGTTTTTAATATATTTTTCCCATGTGGAAGTTTCTTTCTATTTTATTTACTTGTAGATGACGGAGCATTTTCTCTTGTTGTTTCCAAAATAACTAATTGCAAACTGTATCTTTTTTATTAAGTCAATTAATTTTGATGCTTCATAACTTTCACTCAGCACATCAAAGTTGAAATCAGCAGCACTTACATTCTTTTTTCGTTTTCTCTTTATTGGGGAGTTCTAGCACACAATGAAATCTACACAGGAAAGCTTAGTTCCAACTTTTCCTGGAATCCTACATATCAACATTATAATAACATTTAAGTTCCTTAATTTAACACAGTGTCCCTCAAAAAATACACTCTTCATTTCTATCTCTATCTGGATCCCACTCCAGATACTGCCGGGTCTGGGTGCTGACGAGTCCTCTTCATTTAGCTCGGTCCTCCCACCACTTTTCTTCCTCCACTTGCTGCCAGGTCACACCTTTCCTTTCCACAAATATTCTCACTCCCGTTTTCCACCGTGTCCTTGGGCACCCTCTAGGTCTTTTTCCATCCATCTTTAGTTCTTCCGTAATATTGGAAAGTCTCTACCCATGCATCCTCTTCACATGCCCGTACCATCTTAAACTCTTTTTGTCAGTTTCTTCTCTTATGCTTTCTTGTTTAAGGTCTTTCCTAATATCTACATTCCTTACACTGTCCATTCTTGTTTTCCCCTTAACTGCTCTGAGAAATTTCATTTCCTGTGCTTGCAGTCTGCTCCAGTCCCTTTCTGTCAGTGTCCATGTTTCTCCTCCATAGGTGACAATGGGGTTAGTAATAACTCTTATACATAAGGAGTTTTGCTTTCTGGAACTTCCTTATTCCAAATCAGGTGTTTTATTGTTTGGTAGAAATTGCCTCCCTTCTGTAACCTCCTATTAATTTCGTTTAGATATTTCACTCCCTAAATAATTGAAACTGTCCACCACTTTGAGGGATTCTTCATTCAGATTAATATTTCCGTAGATCCCTTAGTCTCTTCCAAATACCATTACTTCACTCTTATCTTTATTTATTTTTAATCCATACCTTTTCATTATTTCCTTCCATGCATTGAGTTGTAACTGTACATCTACCTCTTTATCGCCCCATATTACCATATCATCTGCAAAAATAATCTTTTTGTCTTTTTCTTTTACTATATCTTTCACTGCCCTATTCATTCCCTCCATCACAACATTAAAAAGTGCAGAAGATAGAATACTTCCTTGTATAAGTCCTTGTCTTATTTTGAAGTATTCAGAGTTCACCTATGGTGTTCTAATTTTACAATTGTGTCCTCTGTATATTGTCTTTATTACATTAATGTATCCATCTTCTATATCTGTCTTCTTCATTTCTTTCCAGAGTCTTTGCCTATTAACTGGATCATATGCCTTTTCTATGTCTATAAAAACCATTATCACCCTTTTGTTGTACTCCCAACTATTTCCATCAGTTGACGGATATGCTGTTCTTCACACAGCTCCTTTCCTATCTTTTCACTTATTCGATTCAGTAAAATTCTTTCAAAAATCTTGGCTGTATGACTCATAAGGGTTATTCCTCTGTAATTTTTACAAAGTCTTATTGCCACTGAGTGAGGTGGCGCAGTGTTTAGCACACTGGACTCGCATTCGGGAGGACGACGGTTCAATCCCGTCTCCAGCCATCCTGATTTAGGTTTTCCGTGATTTCCCTAAATCGTTTCAGGCAAATGCCGGGATGGTTCCTATGAAAGGGCATGGCTGATTTCCTTCCCAATCCTTCCCTAACCCGAGCTTGCGCCCCGTCTCCAATGACCTCGTTGTCGACGGGACATTAAACACTAACCATCACCAACACCACAACTCTTATTGCCTTTTTTGAAGATGGGAACAATGTCTCCTCTTCTCCAATTGTCAGGTATTTCTTTTGGAAATTTTTGTGTGATTAATTCTCTGTATGTCACAGCACTCTCACTCTCCTTCAGTTTCCAACCCGATATCCTCATCACTTTCTTCTGTTTTCTATTTTTCACACACTGATTCATTTTCCATTGTCCCACCAGTAATCTATGGTCTCCCTCTGCACTCACACTTGGAATTACTTACACATTTGTTACTTTCTCTCCCAATTCTTTATCTACTAGAATATAATCAATTATGCTCTTGGTTCTTCTGTCCCAACTATATCTGGTGATAACATGGATTTCTCTCTTCATAAACCAGCTGTTTGCTATTTTCATTTCATTCCTCTGGCACAAATCTGGGAGTCTTTCTCCTTCTTTATTTCTGCCTCCATATCAAAAACATCCCAACACTTGCTCTAATCCCTTTTGTCTTTGCCTTCTTGTGCATTAAAATCTGCCATCACTATATTAGCACTCCCTATATGGTTCTCTAACTCATTTTCAATGTCCATCTTCTCTTCTTCACTACATCCCACTTGAGGTACGTAAATCTGGATAACTTTTTGTGTTTCTTTTTGGAATCTCAGGCTTAAGATTATGATCCTGTCTGATATATATCTCACACTTTCAATACAGCTTTGTACAGTTTTATTCACTGTCACTGCCACACCATTTCTTCCAAACCTATTATTCCCACTACAGTATGGTTTTCCTTCTCCTCTCAAATTTTTCTCACCTTTTCCCTTCCATTTCATTTCGCTTACTCCCAAAATATCTAACTTTCTCCCTGTTAGTACATCTGTTGTTTCTTACATTTTTCCATTGAGGGTTAGTATATTAAGGGTGCCAATATTTAGGTTATTTTTTAGTCTATTTGGTTTCACCTTCCTGTATTGATGAATATCATCAGTTTGAAAGCAATATATGAAGACTGGCTTGCTAGGCCTAATGCAAGAAAGAATTTTCTGTTGGGGTTGTCTGCCTTAGCCTTTGGAGCTTATCCTCCACCACAAGTCAGTGGTTCCCTTCTCATTTAATCCCCAGAAAGGAGGGTTGCCTCATCTGTCAGCTTTGCAGTTCCAAAGTCTTTCTTCTTCACCGTCGCTGCCATTAGATTTTAGTTAAGATTTTTATTCTATCTTTACTAAGCAGGGTTCATTTAAACAAGTTACTTTAATATTTTTAAACTCAGATAAACTTTAGATTTTTGTCACCCTAGTATTTAGCATTTAATCCATTTACATTCCAGTGCACGATATATGTACTCTCAGTTCTATTAATAATTTTAGATTTAGATTCTTGAACATCCCAATGAGCACTTATTAATTTCCTTTATTGCTTATGGTATGATAAGTATAGTGAGCATTTTGCTACATGTTTTGGAATCCAATCTGTTCAGATGTAAACCATCTTTCTCCAAACAGTTATAGCTTAGGAATTTATTAGGATATATAAATCACTTTCTAACCTGTTGATGCTGGAATTTATTCTCACTACATACATTTCATTCACTGATGTGCTGTACTTATTACAATCCTAGAAGCTTTGTAGATTCTAGTATAGAGAAGTTTCCCTCTTCGCCTGGCTTATATTGTGACAGTATTGGCAAGGTACAAATTTACAGTATGACATGGAAAACTGTCAGTTACATTAATCTGTGAAAACCTCAGGGAAAAGCTGATGCGAGAGACTGGTGCATTTATGTGTAGAATATTGTAAGCAGAAGTTAATGAGCTTGGCAATAAGAAATCAAGAATATAGAGCTGTACAGTAAGGCATAGAATTGTGCATCAAAAAGATCCAGAATCCACAAAGTCTAATTGGACAATTAACAAGACATGAGACATGTAGGTGTCCAGGTTTCTTCAACTGTCAGCAAAACTAGAAAAAAAAATGTTTGAGATGTTAGAAGAACAGGATACATCCTATTTCAAATCAAAGACTGATGTAATTAAGTATGAAGAAAGGCAGTTGCTAAGCTAACCAAAGAGCAAGTAACAGTAGTGACAGCAACTTTGATAAGTTTCAATCATTTATTTATTTACTTATTCATCCTTTGATCACTGTTTAGTGCAATGTTAGCTATGTCAGTACATATCTGCAATTTCAGCTACAGTGTAAATCACAATTTGAGGAGATATACAATTACTTTACAGTATGTTTGTAGACAATTAAAAATAAATAAATAAATAAAATATAAATAAAGAAATTGTCTGGAAATTAAGTGAGAAGAAAGATGATAATCCTATTATATTACAAATGGAAGCAGAAGCCCCAACAAAGCACTCTAATATGTGCATACACACAGAACAGGAAAGGTTACAGTATAATACTTTCAGCAAATGTACAGACAAACAGCCCCTCTACAACCAACTTGACAAAACAGATTTAAGTGAAACTAAATCTAACATTTCCCCAAATTCTTTTCAAGATATGAAGCTAAAAATTCAGTGTCAAAGGAATTAATTCTTTGAACTACAAGCTGCCTTAGATCAGTTCAATATTGAGTGCTTGCGTCTTTGAGAGCATTGTTGTATGGACTATGAGTTAAACAACATCATTATACATCCTTTTAGACTAGCTACCTTTTACTGTAGGGATGTAGGGAAAATGCCGAAAATGTTGGCGTCTGTATTTATACAAAAGCACAGTTAAAATTCAAAAGGAGATGGGATATTGAAATGTTAAGTGCACAAAAGCATTCTGAAACAGCTTCTGTCAAGTCATATGGAAGGCAAAGGAATACAATAGTAATGGCTGTGTACAAGTCACCATGTGGAGAGGTAGTGAAATTTATACCAAAACTAGAAATGATGCTAAACATTGGGTACAATGAAAAAGCTACTGTGCTTCTTTGTGAGGATTTTAACATATATCTTCTGTGAAATATGACAGTTAAAGACCATTTTTTAATATTTTACAGAGTTGCACATGTCACTGCATAACATAGGTCCCACTCGAACAACACATGCATAACACACTCCTATAGATAATACACTCCATAATGAAGTGGAGGTAATTAATACCAACCTCAGTTTGTCTGATCAGAATGCTGTTGTGCTTCAGTTCCCTCAATGCCTGGGAGAAAAGAAGCTTCACACTACATTTATAAAAGAAATTTTTTTGAAGATAACTGCACAAATTTTGTTAACTGTCTAACCCATAAGTGCTGGGCAGTTGTGCTGTGTGAACCAAGTGCACATAATGCTTGTAAAATTTTTTCTTCTATATCCATGTCACAACTTAAAATGTGTTTTCCTAAGAAACTAGTGAGGCTCAATTCTTTAGAACAAAAAAAAAAAAAAAAAAAAAAAAAAAAAAAAGACTCATAAACCTTGGATAACTATAGGTATTAGGATTTCCAGGGTAGCAATGAAATGACTGAACCAAGAAATCAAAATGTGCAGATCCACAATTTGTGGACTTTGTAAAAACATACAAAAAAATATACTGAAAGGCAATAGAGAAAGCAAAGCTGCTATATAATGACAATTTAATCAGTAATTTTGACAACAAATCAAAAACTATAAAGAAAATTGTAAGGAACAAAACTAGTATCATTTGTGAAGATGAAGAAATAACACACAAAAACATTACAAATTATAGTATACAAAAGAAGAAAATGGCAAACTACACTAACAACTATTTTTTAAAAGTACCACATTCACTAAACTTAAAATTCACAAAACGAAAAATAATACAGGTTCCATGAGTTACCTGCAGAATGAAGGTTGCTTCAACAAATAAACAGGAAGTAATTAACAATGTAGGGAAAGATAGATTGCTACCTACCATAAACACCTCAAGTTGCAGACAGGCACAAAACAAAGATGCTGTGACTTACCAAATGAGAAAGCACTGGTAGATAGACACAATAAAAAACACACGAACACTCACACAAATTTCAAGCTTTTGCAACCCGAGGTTGCTTCATCAGGAAGGAGGGAAGGAGAGGGAAAGAGGAAAGGATGTGGGTTTTAAGGGAGAAGGTAAAGAGTCATTCCAAACCTGGGAGTAGAAAGACTTACCTTAGGGGGGAAAAAGGACAGGTATACACTCACACACACACACACACACACACACACACACACACACACACACACACATATATATATATATATATATATATATATATATATATATATATATATATATATATATATATATATATATATATCCGCACATATACAGACACAGGCAGACATATGTAAATGCAAAGAGGTTGGGCAGAGATTGTGTGTGTGTGTGTGTGTGTGTGTGTGTGTGTGTGTGTCCCTCTTTACTACAAAGGCTGTAGCCGAAAGCTACATGTGAGTGTCTTTTAATCATGCCTTTCTGCAACTTGACATGTCTTCTTTACATTAAGTAGCAATCTATCTTTCCTACATCATTGGTATTCCCAACTGGAGTTTCCATTCTTTGATAGGAAGTAATTAGGGTAACTAACAGCTTAAAACCAAAAATACTAAAATAGTGATTAATGTAGAACTGGGTGACAGACTAATAGAGAGAGCACAATTTGCAAAACTGTTGGGAATCCAAATAGATGAAGCTATGAATTGGAAACACCATGTAAGATTCCTTACACACTGACGTAACTCAGCCTGCTTTGCACTGAGAGTTATTGCAAATGTTTGTACTTTAGAAGGCATCAGAATGAAATACTTTGGATATGTTCAGTCTGTTGCTTCATATGGGACAACATTCTGGACCAACTCAAAATCTGATTTAGAAGAAATTTTTATCTTACAAAAATGGGCTATTCGAATAATTACCCACAGTCCTATACATGCTACCTACAGACCTCTTTTCAGGAAAATAGAAATACTTAATCTGTCATTCCTCCACATATTTAAATGTATACTGGTAATCTTAACCAAAGCTTATGTAAGCACTCTCCACATAAATGCTGACTGTCACAACTGTAACACAAGGAACAGGAATGATCTCTGTTCTAGGCCAAGAAAACTGTAATTTACTGCACAAATAGTACACACACATGGAAGATAAGGTGCCTTACAATTAGCAATACACAAGTGCCCAGCAGAGCCTTGTGCTCTGACTCATACAGCCATTAGTTCTGACAGGGGTGCATCAGGAAGGCTGCATACACAACTGTTGTTGTATTAGCAAGTCTGGTGGCCTATAGTAGCCAAATCCAGCACAAAATTCTTGCACAAACTATGAAATGGTGCACACACAGAATTGACACAGCACTACCCTTCCTACACGAAGAAGTGAGCACTGTGTTTACATACATTTCTTCTGTGGGTGATGTAAGCTGTTGAGTCATGTGGCATGCTCCCATTGGTGCGTAGGGCCAGAAGAGATGCAAGCATGGACAGGTGCAGTGCCTGTCCCCCTGTGAGAGGCCACATGGTATGACACGCAATGTTGGCATAGCTTCCATTTCCCCAGGGTAGGAGGTTGCAGCAGAACAGCTATGATTTAGACAGCAGTTGGCTGTGACAGCACAGCACCTGGGGTCCCACTGTGACCCCCAATAGCTGAAGGGGCCACCCACAGCAGAGGAGACAGTAGTGAAAACGCCAGTGCCAGAGAAGGTGAAGGCACCGGGCATGATGTAGGAGATGGCCACATTGACAGAGTACACAGGAGGCTGGTGGAGGCAGCGCGCAGCCGCCCATGCAAAGCCATAGCTGGTCGACGTGTTGCAATGCCCTCCCTTCAGTCATGTGGACAACACAGCAGCATTGTCCACAGGTACTCTTGATTACCATTGGCACACATTTCGGCTGGCAGCCAAACCTACAAGCTCAAACAGCTGTTGCTCACCAGAAGCATTGCGGCATCAGTGCCAGTGGATGGCCTGGTGTTGACCAAAGTGGATGTAGCAGAGTCCAGGACTGACAACTGTGCTACAACTCCACTGGACTCTTTATCGCCAACAGGGGTGAACCTATAAGAACTGAGGGACCAGTCGAGAGCTAATTCTGATGACACATCCAAAATGTCTTTTTTCATCTGAGTGGTAAGAGTTTGTACAACTCATTCTGATGCACTGTGAGATTGGGGTGGAAAGGAGGAGCAATGGCATGGTGAACAGCACTTTTTTTACAAAACTTTTCAAATTCCTGAGATATGAACTGGGGGTTGCTCTCTGTAACTAATGTATATGGAAGACCCTCCATTGCAAAATGTTTGACAAAGCTGTAATTGTTGACACTGCAGAAGTAGCCAGACAACACACTACATACAGAAACTTAGAATAAGCATCAATTACAACAAGACAGTAGAAATTCAATGAATATCACACAAAATCTAGATGAGCCCATTCCCGAAGCTGTTGTGGATCCAGTGAGAGTGACAAAGAAGCACAGGGAGCTGCCTGATGGGTGGCACACGGTGGAAAGCTGCTGCATCAATTATACTGTTTCCCCATCAATACCTGGCCAAGAGACACGTTTGCATGCTAATGCTCTTGTATGTGACACACACCAGTGGTCCGCATGTAATAAATGCATAGCCTCATGCCAAAGGGCAGATGGGACTACAATCCAGGCAGTGGTATCCTCTGTAGCTAAACAGCAACACTTTGTCACAAACAGGATGACAGTTCCGTAAACCAAAATAATTTTTCAGAGGATCAGAAGCATGGCCTTGAGATGTGTCCAGCCACCCATGTTGCAAAAAAGAAGTAATGTTACTTAAGACAGGATCTGCAGCTACTGTGGTTCCAATTTTAGTGCTAGTAATGGGAAAACCATCACCAACATTTTGTGAGTCCATGTCTCAATAAAAACAAAGCAATTCCTCTTTATCAGACTCTGGATCTTGTAATGGTACTTGAATTATGTAACCATTACGGCACTTCACCTGAACCTCTCGATACCAGTAATATTCTACTGTATTTCTGTTAACTACTTAACATATTTCTGAGACAACATTAAGATTTGATTTCATTTGTGATACATCAATATGTTTATATTGCAATGATATTATTCTTATGTGTATTCTTCCTTTTGTCACTATGATCTTTGACGTACTTGTAACCTGATTTTCGGGCATGTAAGTGATTATTAGTTAGTTGTTGACTTGTTAGAAAGTTGGACCTTGAGAAAGTCAAGTGTTGGATGTCATGTTGGAAAGACGCATAACATAGGCAGCTTTTAAAATGTGAACTTTAACAGTGACTGTGAGGAAGATGTTTTAAGTATGTTTTGTATTGTGAAGTGATGTTTTGTGTTTACGTGATATTGCAATTAAAAGGAAGTGTAACTTAAATTCAGAGTGCTGATTCCTTTTTTTTACATCACCATTGTCCAGCAAAAGTGTAATCTTTAAGGATGGTTTGTGAAGCGCATCTACATAACTTTTGAATGTTGTTGTTGTTGTTGTTGTCTTCAGTCCTGAGACTGGTTTGATGCAGCTCTCCATGCTACTCTATCCTGTGCAAGCTGCTTCATCTCCCAGTACCTACTGCAACCTACATCCTTCTGAATCTGCTTAGTGTACTCATCTCTCGGTCTCCCTCTACGATTTTTACCCTCCACGCTGCCCTCCAATGCTAAATTTGTGATCCCTTGATGCCTCAAAACATGTCCTACCAACCGATCCCTTCTTCTAGTCAAGTTGTGCCACAAACTTCTCTTCTCCCCAATCCTATTCAATACCTCCTCATTAGTTATGTGATCTATCCACCTTATCTTCAGTATTCTTCTGTAGCACCACATTTCGAAAGCTTCTATTCTCTTCTTGTCCAAACTAGTTATCGTCCATGTTTCACTTCCATACATGGCTACACTCCAAACAAATACTTTCAGAAACGACTTCCTGATACGCAAATCTATATTCGATGTTAACAAATTTCTCTTCTTCAGAAACGCTTTCCTTGCCATTGCCAGTCTACATTTTATATCCTCTCTACTTCGACCATCATCAGTTATTTTACTTCCTAAATAGCAAAACTCCTTTACTACTTTAAGTGTCTCATTTCCTAATCTAATTCCCTCAGCATCACCCGATTTAATTTGACTACATTCCATTATCCTCGTTTTGCTTTTGTTGATGTTCATCTTATATCCTCCTTTCAAGACACTGTCCATTCCGTTCAACTGCTCTTCCAAGTCCTTTGCCGTCTCTGACAGAATTACAATGTCATCGGCGAACCTCAAAGTTTTTACTTCCTCTCCATGAATTTTAATACCTACTCCAAATTTTTCTTTTGTTTCCTTTACTGCTTGCTCAATATACAGATTGAATAACATCGGGGAGAGGCTACAACCCTGTCTCACTCCTTTCCCAACCACTGCTTCCCTTTCATGCCCCTCGACTCTTATTACTGCCATCTGGTTTCTGTACAAATTATAAATAGCCTTTCGCTCCCTGTATTTTACCCCTGCCACCTTTAGAATTTGAAAAAGAGTATTCCAGTCAACATTGTCAAAAGCTTTCTCTAAGTCTACAAATGCTAGAAACGTAGGTTTGCCTTTTCTTAATCTTTTTTCTAAGATAAGTCGTAAGGTCAGTATTGCCTCACGTGTTCCAACATTTCGACGGAATCCAAACTGATCCTCCCCGAGGTCTGCATCTACCAGTTTTTCCATTCGTCTGTAAAGAATTCGCGTTAGTATTTTGCAGCCGTGGCTTATTAAACTGATAGTTCGGTAATTTTCACATCTGTCAGCACCTGCTTTCTTTGGGATTGGAATTATTATATTCTTCTTGAAGTCTGAGGGTATTTCGCCTGTCTCATACATCTTGCTCACCAGCTGGTAGAGTTTTGTCATGACTGGCTCTCCCAAGGCCGTCAGTAGTTCTAATGGAATGTTGTCTACTCCGGGGGCCTTGTTTCGACTCAGGTCTTTCACTGCTCTGTCAAACTCTTCACGCAGTATCGTATCTCCCATTTCGTCTTCATCTACATCCTCTTCTATTTCCATAATATTGTCCTCAAGTACATCGCCCTTGTATAAACCTTCTATATAATCCTTCCACCTTTCTGCCTTCCCTTCTTTGCTTAGAACTGGGCTGCCATCTGAGCTCTTGATATTCATACACGTGGTTCTCTTCTCTCCAAAGGTCTCTTTAATTTTCCTGTAGGCAGTATCTATCTTACCCCTAGTGAGATAAGCTTCTACATCCTTACATTTGTCCTCTAGCCATCCCTGTTTAGCCATTTTGCACTTCCTGCCGATCTCATTTTTGAGACGTTTGTATTCCTTTTTGCCTGCTTCATTTACTGCATTTTTATATTTTCTCCTTTCATCAATTAAATTCAATATTTCTTCTGTTACCCAAGGATTTCTAGCAGCCCTCGTCTTTGTACCTACTTTATCCTCTGCTGCCTTCACTACTACATCCCTCAGAGCTACCCATTCTTCTTCTACTGTATTTCTTTCCCCTATTCCTGTCAATTGTTCCCTTATGCTCTCTCTGAAATTCTGTACAACCTCTGGTTCTTTCAGTTTATCCAGGTCCCATCTCCTTAATTTCCCACATTTTTGCAGTTTCTTCAGTTTTAATCTACAGGTCATAACCAATAGATTGTGGTCAGAGTCCACATCTGCCCCTGGAAATGTCTTACAACTTAAAACCTGGTTCCTAAATCTCTGTCTTACCATTATATAATCTATCTGATACCTTTTAGTATCTCCAGGGTTCTTCCACGTATACAACCTTCTTTCATGATTCTTAAACCAAGTGTTAGCTATGATTAAGTTGTGCTCTGTGCAAAATTCTACTAGGCGGCTTCCTCTTTCATTTCTTAGCCCCAATCCATATTCACCTACTATGTTTCCTTCTCTCCCTTTTCCTACACTCGAATTCCAGTCACCCATTACTATTAAATTGTCGTCTCCCTTCACTATCTGAATAATTTCTTTTATTTCATCGTACATTTCTTCAATTTCTTCATCATCTGCAGAGCTAGTTGGCATATAAACTTGTACTATTGTAGTAGGTGTGGGCTTCGTATCTATCTAGATAGATACGAACTTTTGAATATAGCAGAATAAAACCTAGGCCTCTTTGTATCTGAGCTTGGAATCATAACCACATAGATTTTCAATGATTGAGCCATGATTTGACGACGAGACCAGCGTAGAAACACAAAAAGATGAGTGCCTAGTTTTTTGATTATTACATGAAATGACTTTATTAACTGTGCTCTAATGACACGTGCCACATAATATGACTATTGTTGCCCGAAAATACAGTATTTAGCAGCATGAGCAACACCACAATCGTTATTAAATGCTGACCTTTGTTGTGGTAGGGTTGTTAGAATCTGGACCGGTTGGCAACTGCAATAAGATGTCATCATTTGCTTGTTGAGCCATACGTCAAAAATGTATTGTATCCTGACACGAAAAGAGCCCATCACTGTGAGTTGTGTGCAGCTTTGTCCAGCAAGGACACTGAAGGATTGAAAAGAGATACCAGTGGTTTGTAGTCTGTGATCAGGTGAAACTTAGACTTGTATAGAAAAACACAATCTGAGAATAATGCTGTTGCACTGAATTTAAGGATTTAGGGGCATTTGCAATAGTGCATTCAGATCTGTCCACATACTTATGAGCAAGGATCCATTGCTAACACAAGTGACCAAACAAGGGGTCAACTGCAATTTAGATTTAAACGACTTGAATGTCCATCTCAAGCCAGTGACCAGTAGAAAGGAACATCTTTACATAACAATTCTAGGAGTGGCTGTGCCACAGTAGCAGCATCCAGTAAGAATTTGTGGTGGTCTGCTACTTTGCCTAAACATTCTTTGATGGACATGGGGTGAGGCAATGCAGTAATAGCCACAATATGCTGGTGCCATGATTTAAGGCCAACATGCAACACTTCAGAACCCAAATAAATAATCGAAGATTGAAAAATAATGTATGTTGTACAAATTGGACTTTAACTCTGCACACTGTAAAATAGACAACAGAGCATGAAGATTCTGCAAATGTTCCTCTGTAGAGGCACCAGACACTACTCTGTCATCAAAATACATCTACATCCATACTCCGCAAGCCACCTGACGGTATGTGGCGGAGAGTACCTTGAGTACCTCTGTTGGTTCTCCCTTCTATTCCAGTCTTCTATTGTTCATGGTAAGAAAGATTGTCGGTATGCCTTGGGGTGGACTCTAATCTTCCTGATTTTATCCTCATGGTCTCTTTGCAAGATATACATAGGAGGAAGCAATATACTGCTTGACTCCTCGGTGAAGGTATGTTCTTGAAACTTCAACAAAAACCTATACCGATCTACTGAGTGTCTATCTTGCAAAGTCTTCCACTGGAGTTTATCTATCATCTCTGTAACTCTTTTGCGATTACTAAATGATCCTGTAACAAAGTGCACTGGTCTCTGTTGAATCTTCTCTATCTCTTCTATCAACCCTATCTGGAACGGAACCCATACTGGTGAGCAGTATTCAAGCAGTGGGCGAACAAATAGTTGAGGCAGCTTAGAACTGATGCAATAAATTGCTCTGAAATTTGTTGAAAAACAGCTGGTACACTCGCCACACCAAAAGGCAAATGCTGATTGCAATAGAGTCTAAATAGGGTAATGATAATTAGAAGGTATTTAGATTCCTCTTCGAGCTGCAGGTGTAAATTTGCATCTGCCAAGTCAATCCTTGAAAAATAATAGTCCCCCCCCCCCCACCCATGATAATTCTGATAACAGCTTATCAGGATGTCATAAAGGATAGGTAGGTATCAATAACTGACAGTGCATTAATGGATCTTTTAAAATCACTGCAGAGGCATAATTTACTGGTAGGTTTTTTTTTACTACCACCAGTAATGTTAACCATTCACTGGACGAAATAGTTCAAACACAATCAAGTGAGTGATGATGTTCTAAATCTGATTTTACTTGAACCTGTAAAGTTACCAGCACTTGGCAGACCTAGAAAATTTGGGGGAAGGCAGACTGTTTCATCGTAAAACGGAAATTCACTATCGACAGCATCTAACTATTGATATGGAACTTGATCAGAAACCAAATGCACTTAATCACTGATGAAAAATCCAAACAGTTTAAAAGTGTCCAAAATAAACAGGTTTTCAACATAAATGTTGTCCAAAACTAGGAATGTTAATGAATGAACCACTGCCTTGTAAGTCACAGGTGCAGAAAACTGTCCAAGAACAGGAATCTGCTGCTTCTTATAACTTACCAGCCTCTGTGACCCTGGAGTCAGAAGGGGAGAACACAAATCCACATAAGTCTAAGAATTCACCAATGTTGCTGCTGCACCTGAGTCCACGTGCATTCTCAGTGGTTTGCTAAACATACACACTTCAATGTATAACTTGCTTAGAGACATCATCACTGCTGACACTGTTTGCATCCATGTTCCTTTCACCCCCACTCAGGTTTGAAGAGGAGTTACATACAGAAGCAATATGTCCTGTCTTATGATACCTATTGCACAGTGCCTAGTGCTTTGGACACGCAGTTCATCCATGTTGAATGAAGCAGCATGGCTTTAAAAGGTTTCCATCTTATTGCTTACATTTTATCTTAATTCTACTTGTTCTGTGTTTTCTATAATGATTTTGTTAGACTGGCTGCATTCCTCCTGATATCATATCTATGCAGTTTATCTAATAAAGTAGTATGGCATACACAATTGAAGTCTGAGAGAGATCAAGAAATAAGCTTCCGAAGCTCTGATTATAAATGTCATGAAACTTGCCACAGTCGTTTTTGTAGAATTCCCTTCCCTAAATCCATAATGTGATTCATCCAGAATATTTTGTTTTTCTATGAATTTTATGTTTTTAATAGCTGTTTATACAATTTTTGATAAGGTAGATGTAATTTTGCAAGTCTGTAGTTTCCAGAATCCTCCTCGTTGCCATCTTTGTAAACTGGCACTACTTTACCCTTTTTGAGACATGCGAGGAACAGTCCCTTCTCTATTACCAAGTGAATAGGAATGTCAGAGGCTTAACTAGATACTGTGACCAGCATATGATTCCTTTTGCAGGCATTCCATCCTCGCCCTCTTTGTTTTTCAGTGATCTGATTATATTTGTAACTTCTGTTTCACCTGTTGGAAATAGGAACAGACATTCTGTTAATTCTGGTTGAGCTACACTCTTCTGTAGTCAATGCTTCATGTGTTTCATTAGCTTCTGACCTGTATTTACATGACACTAAATTAAATTGAAAGACAATTCATATGGGCCAGGCAGTTATTTCCATTGTGTTGTAAGTACTATGTTTCCTCCTACTGTCTTATTTGATTCATTTCTGTTTGTATTTATGTGTCAACAGACTGTATTAGAATTTTTTGACAAAGTTCCTATTTGATGTTTATAATATCTTTATTTTGCTTGTCTTATCATCTTGCAGTGTTTTCTCTTATTATGTCTGTACATGTGACAGCATTCTTGTGTATTACATTTCCTATATCTTTCATGAAAATCCTTTAGTTCCTCTTTAGCATTCATGATATCTCTAGTAATCCATTTCTTACTATGTCTAACATTTATCTTTCTGCTGAACTTAGGAAAAGCTATGCTTAGGTTGTGACTTAATGTTGAAATGAAAGTTTTCCAGCCTTCTTCCACATCACTGCTTTATGCAGCCTTCCAGGCTTCTGATCTGAGAAACATTTCCAATATGTTGAGATTTCCAGCATTTGCCAGCCTACACTCTATAACTACATTTCTAGTTTCAGTTTTCTTATTCTGTAGCTCAATGAATCCTGACAACAGTGACTTGAAATGACTATGGTAATTATGTATACTTTCAGTTTACTTAAAGGTAGATTTATAAATATACGATCTGTTATTGTGTGTGATGATTCAGTGTTCCTTGTTGGGTTATTTACATGCAGCTTCATATTATACAACATAATGATAACATTTTGTACAGCTACTGTGTTTCTATTTATGTATGTATGTATGTTTAGGTCAACAACTGCTATTAAGAATGGGAATTATTTGATTGCATTGTCAAGTAGTACTTTGAGTTCTATTGGGAAATCTTTTGTCCTAGAGAATGGAGAGTGATATATATCTAACACTAGACATTTGTTCTGAAAATCTGTTTGAATTGCTGCTGCTTCAAAACGCATTTCTCTACAATTTGTAACTGGCCACGAAACACATTTACTTATGGTGCTACGCACATACAGTGTGATCCCACCACCTTCATATTTCATTCTGCAAAAATATGACACTCTGTTACAACCCTGTGAATTGTATATTTTATTTCATTTTCAGTCAGTCCATGCTGAGTCATTGTGAATATATTTGATACCTCTAAATCAAGTAAAACTTCTATCGCCTCAGAGTTTTTAAAAGTATATTGAAGATTTTAATGAAATATTTGGAACTCAAAATTATTTCAATTTCTTTTGTATCTTCCGTTTGCATTGACTTTCAGAAAGCCACACATGTGGCGCCTCAGATATGTGTATGTGTGTGTGTGAGCAAGAGAGAGAGAGAGAGAGAGAGAGAGAGAGAGAGAGAGAGAGAGAGAGACAGACAGACAGAGAGAGAGAGATAATTGTCAGAGCCCGCATCAGACGCCAGTCAGTTTAAAGCTATCCGAGCTACACTTGGTCCCAGTTATCTGTCTTTATGGCTACAGCTCTCTGTGTATGTGATTGGTTCCTGTTGATGATTGGTTCCTGCTGAATGTTACTTAACTGTGTTCAAGTTGTTAGTCCTGTTCTCTGCACAACTTTCTACTCTGGTTGGTTCTCTGTAGTTATGTGATGTCAGTATAACACTGGCAGTACACTCGAAAATAGACCCAACTTTCACCTACAGCAGCATGAGAGCGATGGGTCCCACTCGCTTGCATCCAGTGGTGGCTCCCGGGGGCATTGGGGCACTCAGGAAATAGGTCTTCGCCCACATCCAGTCACATCAGCGACAGTGTCTAGGTGAACATGTATTTTGATAGGAATTTCTCAGGTACCAAGTATTAAGGGGATGTCACCGCCTCATGCATGCGTGACCTGAGCGGGCGCCTGTGTGTGGTCTGACAGCTGACGTCCGCGTCACTTCGTGGGGGCTGCTGCCGGCCTCCTGTGCGGTCCAGTGGACAGGGGATGGTGGGCAGTGGATGGTGCTTGTGAATTAATTGTGGGACTGTTGCATTATTTTTCAAACAGGTCTGTAGGCTGTGCTATGCGCTATTTGGACAGTTTATGAGTTGATTTTGTGTCTGCACATCTGTGTACTGCTTTATTTACGTGTCTGAAGAAGTAGTTTACAGATCTGTGGGCTGTGTGGCATGGCCCCAAGTATGTCAGAGCATGTGTTCTGTATCATTGTGATAAATATATTCCATCCCTAAATAAATGGCTCCAAAATAAATAAAGTACACTCCTTCATTACTCTCTCCAGTAGCCTAGAGCAGGCTGAGTCATTTTTGCTCCATTCCCCCCCCCCCCTCCCCCCAGTCCATCATCTTGGATTATGTGACAGGAGAGATGACAGCACCCTCTGGTGGCAGTACTGTGTACTGGATCAGTTGGACTCTAGATCTCATGGTGGAGACACTGTCTGCAAAATAAAGACCTATATCTAGCACAGGCACAGTCCTTTTCCCACCATTTCCCCCACCCCAGACCATCACCTGAAATCACATTACAGAACGGATGACAGTGCTCTCTGGTTGTGGTACTGTGAAGTAGACCCAGATCTCGTGGCGAACACGCCTGCCATCTTCGATAATGGTACTTGTGTCAGCAGCTGACATCACAGCAGCCATCTTAGATTATGTAACGGATGAGAGCGCCTATGGCGGTAGTACCGTGTACTAGGTCAGTCGGAGTCCGGAACCTGTGGCGACCACACTGTTTCCCGGAATTTCACCCTTACCATCTTGGATTACCTCCCATGAGGGATGAGAGTGCCCTCTGGTGGTGGTACTGTGTACTAGGTCAGTTGGAGTCCAGACCCCTTGGTGGCCACACTGGATGGTGGTAGTGCCTCTAATTTTTTAAATAAAATAGTACATGCAAAATAATAAAGACTTATGTCCAGCACAGGCCGAGTCCTATGCCCACCAATCCATAGGAGGAGGTGGTGGTTGGATGTCTTTGGTTAGTGGAGGTGACCTTTCTTTCCCACCATTTTCTTCGATTAGTAGAGATAACTGTGGTGTGATGCAGTATCCTGTTGGAATGTGAACTTCCTGCCATTTTCCTGGGGGAGGGGAGGGGCTTAGCTTAGTGGATGTTGCCCAATTAACCTATCTTCCCGCCAAAATCTGCCATCTTGTATGACGTCATGGCAGCCATCTTGGATGATGTTGTGCTGTTCCCAAGTATACATGCCGCCTTCTTGGATGACATCATCGCCGCCATCTTGGGTACATCTGGCAACAATGTAGAGTGGCTCAGAGTTGGATTTGCCCCAATACTTTTGTGCAGTGTGCTCAACACTGCCAAAATTGTTTTCTGTATTTCTACAACACTTATCACTCTGGATTGTGCGAGATCACATATGTCCTATAAAACAGTGGGCATATCTAACATCTGATTTTTCATTTTTCTCCAAAAAATAAATTTTGTAATGTTTTCTTAATTTCAAAATCTGTAACAATGTTTTATAATATATCGATAATTAAGAATATGTATTTGCAATGAAAACCAGAATTCTGCGTGTGGTATGTAATTAGAAACCAGAAGGCGAGCATTTTACTTGAAAAACATGATGGTTAAGTATGAGTAAATGGTCACATATTGATAAATTTCATATTTAAGTGATTTAGGTATTGAAATGGAACAAAAAGAAACTATTCATTCCAAAGGGTTTCGAACTAACACCCACTAATCCGCCCACTGCGCTGACAATGACGCATCAGATTACGCCACAATTACAGTTACATCTGTATTTCTAGTATCTAAGACATCGTGTGTCTCAGTAAACGTCAAAGCTCATTTTTGTCTGTAATGTTGTGAATAACATTAAGAACAACTTCCTAGCCATTAACGGTGTTCCGCGCACGCGTTTAACTACGAAGCAGGAAGCAGTGTCATCAGTTTCCGCGGTATGTATGAACAGCGGGACAATCAGAACAGAAGTAGGGCTTTCCGAGACTGAGATTGTGCACAATTTTTGACATAAAAATTACGTGGGTAAAGTATGATTTTAAAAAATTTTGATGGCTGTTAATACATCAGAATGTTTTAAAGTTTCATTTACAGTGACACAGTAATAAAGTATGTAATACAGAAGTTATACCTACTTCCAAGAGCGTAACAACACCAATGTTTCGGAGCTACGGATCCAGACCAATCATCGCGTTTGTGTTTGTTTAAATCAGGTTAATTCTTATGATGAACGGAGTATATATGCTCGAGGCGTTACATTAATACTTCTATTACATGACATTAACGCTACTGCACAGACATCTGAACTGTATGGAATTAATCTCGAGTTAACAATACACCACTGAAAATGATATAGGTGGAGGCAAATTATAAGTTTTCGAAGAAATATTGCACATTACCATTGATCATGCCAATACATTGTTCATAATCAAATAGAAAATACTTTAATAAATCTGTTCCTGGAAATGTTTGTCAGTTAAAAATTCTGGTTTCGAAATCTCTAGCTGTCCATTGTATTGTCTGACTGAGGCCTTCCTATGTCTCCAAGTGTCTTCCACATATAACTCTTCCTTTGACGATTCCTATACCATGTGTTAGCAATGATTAATTTCTTCTTTGTGCAAAACTCTGCCAGGTAACTTCCCTATTCATTCTTTTCGCACATCCCTGTTCTTCTACTATTCTTCCAACTATTCCTTTCCCTGCTATCGGATTGCAGTGCCCTATCGCAATTTTAATTTTCTTTTCCCTAAACTATCTGAATAATTTATTTTATCTCTCCACATTTCGTTTCAATCTCTTCATCATGCATTCAACCAGCTGCCACACATACCTGTGCTACAGCAGTGGTTGTTGGCTGTGTATCTATCTTGGTTACTGCAGTGTGTCCACTATGCTGTTGATAAACCTGTACTGACTTAAATAGAAGTCCCACTATTCCTGGCTCCGCAACTCCCTAATTTCCAACCATATTCCGTACAGAGCACCTATTTTTATAAATCGTAAAAAGCCTAGACAACATTTAAATGAGTTTAACTTTTGAAGGAGGTCGAGTAGACACTACAACATATGAGGTATGAAGATTAGATCAGTTTCAGCAGAAAGCTTTAATACAGGATACTTTACTTTGGTGGACACCCGAATCCATTTGAGGGATGGTGTACATTTAAGACAGTCACAGAACACAACGATAATGGTTTAGTTCGTGCACTGACTGATAGTCAAATATCACTTTACACTTAACTACAAACCTGAGTACACTGTTCTGACTAATGACAGTAGCTCGCACGTGCTGGATCTGAACTACAGTAATGCTGCTATTGGTCCGGTTAATTAAGTGAGGTGTCCGGTGCTGTGCTTTGACGAAAGTCGACTTCCAGTGGCGGTGGCATACAGAACGACTGTCCACCTGGGTAGCTGGGTGGTAACGTGCTTGTTTCCCGTGCAGTGGGCCCGGGCTCGATTTCCGGCTGGGTTGAAGGTTTTTCTCCGCACGTGGGCTGGGTGTTGTGTTGTCCTCATCATCATTTCATCCTCATCACCGGGGCGTAAGTCACCCAATGTGGCGTCGACTGAAATAAGACTTGCACTTGGTGGCCCAACTTCCCTGAATGGGGCCTTCTGGCCAACGATGCCGTACACTCATTTCCATTTTTACTGAACCTCTTAAGGACGTGTCTTCATCGACGTCTCTCTTCCGTTACTGCATGTTGCAGCGATTGTCTTTAACTTGTGGTTCCGTCATGAGGCACAAAAACTGGGACCTCTCTCTTTGGAGGGCACCACATTCCTCCCCCCAAACCTGCCCACCATCGTCGTGTAGTGCTAGGTTGCCGGGAGCAGGCGAGCAGACACGGGCTGAAGCGATACCAGGTGGCAGCTCCCTGTGCACCCCTGGTACCCACCTTGCAAAAGAGCGAGGACAAAGTCTGAAAAACCAGCCGCAGGGTGCAGCGACGCAGGCGCTGTGGTCGGCAGGACAGCAGGGTGGTCGGGGCGGCTGCTGAGAGTCGCCAGCTCCTCGGACTTCAGCTCTGGCTGCGGAACTGTCGGCAACGTCGGCAGCGGCGACACTACTTACCGTTCTGCACGGCGCTGACCGCGACTGGTGGGTAGGCGGAGATGCCTGCTGCTGCGGATCCCTGGGGCGTGCTGAGTCTCAGGGCTAACATTCTGCGGCCAAATCACTGATATAAGAGTGCCGCAGCTGATTCTGGTGACGCTGCCGTGCACAGAGGAACCTTGAACAATGTAAGGTGAACGGCCGAGTAGTTGTGTGATGCCACCAATGCTGTTTACTGCCAGAACATCTGAGGAAAACTTTGTCCTCCACTTGAATGCTTGTCTTGACCCGGTGGAACAAATTGTTTCCACAGTGGCCACAGAAGATGCGACAGGGTACGGTGACGACAACAGTGTGGTAATTCTGCCAGTGTCTTCCCGTCTTGCGGCAAGGAAAAGAGGACGAAAGAGAAGTCTTTAACGATTGATCCCTCGTGTGGAAGGAATGGAGTTTCTCCATATGACTTCTGAACATATGAACGAACCATTCAGATTCACCGTTAGACTGAAGGTGAAGAGGAGCAGTAGTTACACGGTGTGTGCCGTTATCAACAAAAAATAAGCTGACATGAAATGTGGTCTTTTGTCTCAAACAAGGACCTCAGAGAACCTTAGAGACAAAAAATTGAGGACGAAATTGATACTGTATGAGCAGTAGTGGTGGATGGAATGGGGACTAGACGAACAGCCATCATATGTTCCAGAATAGAAATATTATGGAACCGATGCCACGATCCCGACGGAAGTAACTTCTCGAAAAAGCATTGTTATGGAGCAGACTAATGCTTTGTAGAAATAGTACAATGAGAGGCCATTTGCTGAATTTGGGTGCATGTGCCCTGCCGAGTACAATGACACTGGGCGAGTTTCTCTGTGCGTACTATGCCCCAGTGACCACGGTGTAACAAAACATCCTACTGTACAAAGTGAGGAACCACAACCTGTGCATTATCGTTCTCTGTGTGTCGCACCAGAACACCTGACAACGTAGAGCACGTTACGTTCCGAAAAGTAGTCACAATGAGTAGTGAATCTCTTTCAAACTACGTGGCCACCCATGGATCACTCTAAACTACCTAAAGAGCTGGCTGGGCTGGTGGCATTTGCTTAAGCAATGCACCGAGAGTCAAGAGAAAAACTTTGAAGTTTTTCCAAATCTTGAGTTCCAATTTCATAACATGATTTCTCAGATGAATCAAACGCTGTGTCTGTACCAACAAGTAACCGAGACAAGTCAGAATTAGAATGTCGCGCAGGGTGCCTGTACAACAATTTGTACTGATAATTAGACGATAACAGAGCCCAATGTTGTCATTTCTGCTCTGACTATGGTGGGACAGGCTTGGAAAGATTCAGCAAAGCCGTTAATGGCTGATGAACAGTAAAAGAACAGAATTTTCGACAGTACATATATTAGTAGAATTTCGTAACAGCATAGACAATGGTGAGCACCTCTTTTTCAAGTTGATTATATTTGTACTGTCCTTTTTGACAGTTTTTGAGGCAAAACCGACGCGCCTATCCAACAAACAAACACCATTCGAACGGCACCGTCCAGCCGCCGTGTCATCCTCAGCCCTTAGGTGTTACTGGATGCGGATACGGAGCGGCACGCGGCCAGCACACGGCTCTCCTGGTCGTCGTCAGTTTTCGTGACCGGAGCCGCTACTTCTCAATCAAGTAGCTCCTCAGTTGCCCTCACAAGGGCTGAGTGCACCCCGCTTGCCAACAGAATTCGGCTGATCCTGACGGTGACCCATCCAAGTGCTAGCCAAGCCCGACAGCGCTTAACTTCGGTGCTCTGACGAGAACCGGTGTCACCATTGCGGCAAGGACTGTGGCCAATCGGCCTATCAGACGATCAAACTCTCCAACAGAGCACCGCTCCAAGAAGATGCGTCCACACCTAAGACAACAGGCTCAGCGGGGTCAAAACGAATAATAAAAAGACGACTTAACACGGCGACGTTTAACAGCTGAAATGCGTCTTGACATTCTTTGAAGTACACAAAGGGAACAGTTTTCTGGCGCAGCCGGTTCAGCGATGCAGCAGTTTCTGCAGCATGAATAATAAACGTAATGTAATAGATTAATTCCCCCCATGAACCATGGACCTTGCTGTTGGTGGGGAGGCTTGCGTGCCTCAGCGATACAGATGGCCGTACCGTAGGTGCAACCACAACGGAGGGGTATCTGTTGAGAGGCCAGACAAACGTGTGGTTCCTGAAGAGGGGCAGCTGCCTTTTCAGTAGTTGCAGGGGCAACAGTCTGGATGATTGACTGATCTGGCCTTGCAACATTAACCAAAACGGCCTTGCTGTGCTGGTACTGCGAACGGCTGAAAGCAAGGGGAAACTACAGCCGTAATTTTTCCCGAGGACATGCAGCTTTACTGTATGATTAAATTATGATGGCGTCCTCTTGGGTAAAATATTCCGGAGGTAAAATAGTCCCCCATTCGGATCTCCGGGCGGGGACTACTCAAGAGGATGTCGTTATCGGGAGAAAGAAAACTGGCGTTCTATGGATCGGAGCGTGGAATGTCAGATCCCATAATCGGGCAGGTAGGTTAGAAAATTTAAAAAGGGAAATGGATAGGTTAAAGTTAGATATAGTGGGAATTAGTGAAGTTCGGTGGCAGGAGGAGCAAGACTTCCGGTCAGGTGACTACAGGGTTATAAACACAAAATCAAATAGGGGTAATGCAGGAGTAGGTTTAATAATGAATAGGAAAACAGGAATGCGGGTAAGCTACTACAAACAGCATAGTGAACGCATTATTGTGGCCAAGATAGATACGAAGCCCACGCCTGCTACAGTAGTACAAGTTTATATGCCAACTAGCTCTGCAGATGACAAAGAAATTGAAGAAATGTATGATGAAATAAAAGAAATTATTCAGATAGCGAAGGGAGACGAAAATTTAATAGTCATGGGTGACAGGAACTCGAGTGTAGGAAAAGGGAGAGAAGGAAACATAGTAGGTGAATATGGATTGGGGCTAAGAAATGAAAGAGGAAGCCGCCTGGTAGAGTTTTGCACAGAACATAACTTAATCATAGCTAACACTTGGTTCAAGAATCCTCAAAGAAGGTTGTACACATGGAAGAACCCTGGAGGTACTAAAAGGTATCAGATAGATTATATAATGGTAAGACAGAGATTTAGGAACCAGGTTTTAAATTGTAAGACATTTCCAGGGGCAGATGTGGACTCTGACCACAATCTATTGGTTATGACCTGTAGATTAAAACTGAAGAAACTGGAAGAAGGTGGGAATTTAAGGAGATGGGCCCTGGATAAACTGAAAGAACCAGAGGTTGTACAGAGTTCCAGGAAGAGCATAAGGGAACAATTGACAGGAATGGGGGAAAGAAATACAGTAGAAGAAGAATGGGTAGCTCTGAGGGATGAAGTAGTGAAGGCAGCAGAGGATCAAGTAGGTAAAAAGATGAGGGATAGTAGAAATCCTTGGGTAACAGAAGAAATATTGAATTTAATTGATGAAAGGAGAAAATATAAAAATGCAGTAAATGAAGCAGGCATAAAGGAATAAAAACGTCTCAAAAATGAGATCGACAGGAAGTGCAAAATGGCTAAGCAGGGATGGCTAGAGGACAAATGTAAGGATGTAGAAGCTTATCTCACTAGGGGTAAGATAGATACTGCCTACAGGAAAATTAAAGAGACCTTTGGAGAGAAGAGAACCACTTGTATGAATATCAAGAGCTCAGATGCCAACCCAGTTCTAAGCAAAGAAGGGAAGGCAGAAAGGTGGAAAGAGTATATAGAAGGTTTCTACAAGAGCGATGTACTTGAGGACAATATTATGGAAATGGAAGAGGATACAGATGAAGACAAAATGGGAGATAAGATACTGCGTGAAGAGTTTGACAGAGCACTGAAAGACCTGAGTCGAAACAAGGCCCCCGGGGTAGACAACATTCCATTAGAACTACTGACGGCCTTGGGAGAGCCAGTCATGACAAAACTCTACCAGCTGGTGAGCAAGATGTATGAGACAGGCGAAATACCCTCAGACTTCAAGAAGAATATAATAATTCCAGTCCCAAAGAAAGCAGGTACTGACAGATGTGAAAATTACCGAACTATCAGTTTAATAAGTTAGAGCTGCAAAATACTAACGCGAATTCTTTACAGACGAATGGAAAAACTGGTAGATGCGGACCTCGGGGAAGATCAGTTTGGATTCCGTAGAAATGTTGGAACACGTGAGGCGATACTGACCTTACGACTTATCTTAGAAGAAAGATTAAGAACAGGCAAACCTACGTTTCTAGCATTTGTAGACTTAGAGAAAGCTTTTGACAATGTTGACTGGAATACTCTCTTTCAAATTCTAAAGGTGGCAGGGGTAAAATACAGGGAGCGAAAGGCTATTTACTATTTGTACAGAAACCAGATGGCAGTTATAAGAGTCGAGGGGCATGAAAGGGAAGCAGTGGTTGGGAAAGGAGTGAGACAGGGTTGTAGCCTCTCCCCGATGTTATTCAATCTGTATATTGAGCAAGCAGTAAAGGAAACAAAAGAAAAATTTGAAGTAGGTATTAAAAATCATGGAGAAGAAGTAAAAACTTTGAGGTTCGCCGATGACATTGTAATTCTGTCAGAGACGGCAAAGGACCTGGAAGAGCAGTTGAACGGAATGGATACGGTCTTGAAAGGAGGATATAAGATGAACATCAACAAAAGCAAAATGATGATAATGGAATGCAGTCAAATTAAACCGGGTGATGCTGAGGGAATTAGATTAGGAAATGAGACACTTAAAGTAGTAAAGGAGTTTTGATATTTAGGAAGTAAAATAACTGATGATGGTCGAAGTAGAGAGGATATAAAATGTAGACTGGCAATGGCAAGGAAAGCGTTTCTGAAGAAGAGAAAGTTGTTAACATCGAATATAGATTTATGTATCAGGAAGTCGTTTCTGAAAGTATTTGTTTGGAGTGTAGCCATGTATGGAAGTGAAACATGGACGATAACTAGTTTGGACAAGAAGAGAATAGATGGTTTCGAAATGTGGTGCTACAGAAGAATACTGAAGATAAGGTGGATAGATCACATAACTAATGAGGAGGTATTGAATAGGACTGGGGAGAAGAGAAGTTTGTGGCACAACTTGACTAGAAGAAGGGGTCGGTTGGTAGGACATGTTTTGAGGATCACAAATTTAGCATTGGAGGGCAGCGTGGAGGGTAAAAATCGTAGAGGGAGACCAAGAGATGAATACACTAAGCAGATTCAGAAGGATGTAGGTTGCAGTAGGTACTGGGAGATGAAGAAGCTTGCACAGGGTAAAGTAGCATGGAGAGCTGCATCAAACCAGTCTCAGGACTGAAGACAACAACAACAACAACAATAGATTAATTTTGCTGTGACGGCCTGTAGCTTCCTGATGTTACAGGGCACCAGCAAATCTTTAAGGAGAGAGAAGTGGATAGAGAAGAATGAGTGTCCTGTGGATTTATTACACGTCCTAAATATTGAAGTTATTCGTGCAAGAAGAAGTACTTTTTCTTCTTACACTTTAAGTCAATCCTGGTGATCACTTGAAATAAACGCTTAAACTTTGCCAAATGTCCATCAGGTGTACGGCCCGTGACAACAATATCGTCCAGACAGTTGGTATATGAAGGCACATTAGCTGTTAATGGCTGCAGGAATCGTCGAAAAATAGTTGAAGCAGAAGCGCTTCTGAATGGTTGACTTTGAAAGTGGAACAATCCCAGATGGGTATTGATCACAAAATATTCTTGGGACTGTTCGTCCAGCAGTAACTGCAAATACGCCTCACGTAAATCAATCCCCAAAAGCATCTGCAGTGTCGATATCTGTCCGTGAAATGCTCTGGACATGGGAGAGGACAGCAATCCACGGCAGTTTGTGGATTTACCGTGGCTTTTAAATTAGCACATACGTAAACCTTCTGACGGTATGTTGAATACTGACAGAGGTGACGACCACTAACTTCCTGAAAAGGGTTTTATCACGTCATTGTCTTTCCAACATTGCAGGTGTGTTTGTTTCCCTAAACGATGAAGAGACCTATGAAAGTTAAGTACCAACTTCAACATGGGACATCACTTTTTGAACGACATACTATTGCCATGTTTCAATTCTGTAACCTTACTATCACAGTGTGGGATCTAACATTCCATATTCCGACCTGTAGAAAGCCAATTTTGTTTATTCTGATGACAAAATCCTGCTTAGTAGTCCCCTGCTGGATATCAAAGCTGGGATAATTTTATCTCCAGAATATTTTACACGAGCTCATCATTAAACTACGCAGCAGAGTTGCATGTCCTCGGGAAATTAACGTTATAGTTCGTCATTACTTTCAGCTGTTTGCAGTACCACTGTAGGTAGGCTATTATGGATAATTTTACAATGACCCTGCATCTACTGAAGAGGTCCACGTATCAGTCTGCCTTCTCTGCAGATATCTCTCAAATGTCGTTGCACGATGCATCTATCTGTATTACAGAGACACTCAAGCTACCTAAGTTTGGCAGGGCCCACGGTTCACGGGGAGGAAGCACAAATAAAGACAGCTAAAGCTGTGGTATTCATAGGAAAGTAAGTAATGCCGATGAAAGGATTAACTAAGGCAAGAGAAAAAATGAAAGTGGGCATTTATGACATAGTGATAGTGAAGTGGTTAGAAACTGAAACAGGAGAGGTGCGGCAGCTGTCGTCGTGGGAAAGCTGGACAGGAGCAGCAATGATTAGTGGACAAGCAACACAGTAAGAGGAAGATTTATTAACTTATATTTCTCCTCACAGAAGAATGCTGAAGATTAGATGGGTAGATCACATAACTAATGACGAGGTACTGAATAGAATTGGAGAGAAGAGAAATTTGTGGCACAACTTGACTAGAAGAAGGGATCGGTTGGTAGGGCATATTCTAAGTCATCAAGGGATCACCAATATTGTATTGGGGGGCAGCGTGGAGGGTAAAAGTCGCAGAGGAAGACCAAGAGATGAACACACTAACCAGATTCAGAACGATGTAGGTTGCAGTATGTACTGGGAGATGAAGAACCTTGGACAGGATGGAGTAGCATGGTGAGCTGCATCAGACCAGTCTCTGGACTGAAAACCACAACAGCAACATATTTCTTCAAACGAATGAAGACTCATTACAAACACTGCAGCAACAAACAGTGTCAAGCTCCTACAACAGCAACAAAACCAATGTCTGTGTGTGCAGAGGGCAGCTGCGAGCGCGGGTGGGTCGAGCAGCCGCAGGTGTGGCTGGCTCAGCGTGCCGGCACCGCCGGCTCCTGTCCGATCACACATCACTGCTTGCTGTAGACGTTAAACAGAACCTGCGGGAGCTATCTGCCCACTGGAGGACACCATAGCTCAGCTCCACGATGCACGCTTTGCATGGATGGAGATGGACTCAACATTACCAGATGTTAGTAAAGAACTACGATCACATTTAAATTTGTGTTTACATGCACTACATGAAAGAGTTCATAAAACCCTCTGGAGGCCGATATAAACGAACAGTTGCCACCATGACTGAGTGGATGAAACAACGGCACCACAAGGGCCTTGTAGTAACTGACTGGTGCTGCAGTCATGATGCTAGAAGCCACAAGAACAAGACGAATGGATTAGTACTTCCTGACAACACACGTGCTCTGGCTATTGGGCCATCGGGTTGCAGGAAAACCCCATTAACACAGCCGGAGGCAGTCTGCTTCGAGCTTGTAAGTATTTTTTCAATAACCCTGTTTCAGCCGAAATATCAGCTATTGGCAGGATATTCAGTACGGCACTGAGGGAGCGACGTACCAGAAATTCAGCAGAAGCAGTGATATTCCAGCGTCTGAAAAAGTAAAGCCAAACAGTGTATTCATATTTGAGGACGTTGCAGAGGATAATCAGGATGAAATCAGCAAATATTTGTGCTTTGGTCGTCATATGGAAGCCAATGTATTTTATTTGGGCCAGAGATACTCAAGGATCGCGAAGCAGTTGCTTCAGAATAATGCAAAACTTATTACCGCTTTCAAATAAGACAATCTGAATTTAAAGCTTTACCAATCATGTGTAGGAACCGACCTGTCGCCCAATGCATTCGTTACCATATGTGGGGATTGCTGGAATAACTTGCATTATGGCTACCTGATTATTGATAAAATCAGGAAATTCAGTTTAGCGCCGACGTAGACGAAACTTCGATGAGATTCGGGTATAAAAGGCTGTGTATCAAAACGTAGGTGTATCAGGTGTCCGACCATTATCAAACGATTCATTCACAAGTGTTCCGACGGGGGCGCGGAGACGGTAGTTGTCTAGATATCGAAGGGTCACTCAGAACAGAGGAGAAGAGTCGCATTTTCAACCACGAAAGGGCGAGGATAAAAATGCGGCTACTCTCAAAAACATTACGGACCTGTTGCAACAGATGCAAACGGTGAACTTAGAGCAGGGCGCCAACCTTAATGCCGAAATTAAGAAGGCGAATTTGGAGCTGAAAGAGTAGAGTGCCAACCTTAATGCCGAAATTAAAAAGGCGTATTTGGAGTTGAAAGAGCAAGTAAAAGAGGAGGTAAAGAATCTCGGCGTCAAAAGAGAGAAAGAGATTGCCATCATCAAACAAACGACAATTGAAGCCAAATTAATTGCGAAAGGTGCAAGGAAAATAGCGAGGGAAACTCGGGACTCCACGTAAAGCAGGGCAAAAGTAGGAAAGGTCATGTTATCAAGGCTAAAACACCGGATAAAACGTGTCGAAAAGCAACAAGAGCAACCGGACATAGGGCTTAACGAGATGTTGAAAGAGGAGGTGGCGATATTAAAAAGAAATTTAGAGGACGAGGTTAAACGTCTCATTACAGAGACATCAGGAAAGGAGAAGGGTGTAATTACTGAGTCGACTGAACCGTCACCTGCCGGAACACAGATAACCGCTTCACGGTGTGACAAAGTTGACGCTATAAGCAACGGGAGCCACGCCTTGATTCACAGCTCTGAGGCAACGACCGAGGTAAACACGGACAGCGTGCAGCAGTCCAGTGAGCACAATTGCTGTCAGCTGATTAGATGTACCGAACAACTGTCGAACATACAGAGGGGGAGAGATGACGATAGCGTGTCGGAACGAATTAGTCCACGTCCCGAAGTTCATACGAATCGTAAGAACGGGCGAAATGATAACTGGAATGATGACCGCTTTGACTACAAGCATTTTGTATCAGTCCGAAAGTTCCATCACTACAAGGACGAAGGTAATAGCTTGCATCCAACAACTTTTATGGGACAATTCGAGTTATCTTTGCCCCCACACTGGCCATTGATGTACCAGCTGGATTTTGTGTGCTCCCATATGGAGGGCGCGATCGCTGAGTACATGAGAAATGTAGCGAAGACGAGCGTCTCGTTCGAAGAATTCAATAATGCCTTCTTGGGCAAGTATTGGTCTAAAGAAACACAAGAAAGGATCAGACAAGAAATTATGATGTCCAGAGATATGGAAGGATCAGGGTACCGGAGTCCGGTCAAATTTTTTGAAAATATGACAAAAAGGAACCAGTACCTAGACAACCCATGTAGCGGTGCGGAAATAATCAGATTATTCTACATGAAACTTCCCATCTCGTAACACCAATCACTTGCCGGTCGTTGTGGTAGCGGTACTGAAGTACTTAAGGGCATTTTGAGCGAACTGGAATTCGTATTTCAAAAGGAACAGGCGCGGGAGAAACGCCGACAGCGTGAACAAAATAACAACCGTCGCAATAATGGACCCCAGTGGGATAGTAGGCCAATACCGAACTACAACGGCCACAATCATGATAATAGTAATGGCAACTCGAAAAGAAGGTACAAGGAAGAAGAGCGACACTCTCCGGTGCAACATAATAAATTACAAAGGACCTGGGGCGGTAATCAGCAATCGGGAAGGAACAGGAATTATGGTTACCAAAATAACAACTAGTAAGAGGTCGAAGTCCGCCCTCCGAAGCCTGGTCCACCCACCTTAACGGGCAGGACTACGAATGACTAGACCAGAGCGCGGACGTAGAAAATATAGGCTTAGAATAAGCATTTTTGTTAAAGTGTCTTGTTTGTTTGTGCGTGAACTGATCTTAGTGGTAGAATGTCTCTTTTATATGTGGCGATATTTTGTGTTTTTATTATTAATAATATCTCGCCTCTCGATGTTGTGAAAGTAAGGTGCACTAGAGTATTTTGTAAAAACACATGATTAAAGAATGGAAAACAAGTATTTCTAGGCGTACCGCTAGAAAAAGATGGATTAGGAACTCTGTGAACCACAGAAAAGTTCCCCGTAATTGTATCTCCGTCATTGGAGAACATATTTAAGGTGGCCAGTCCCGTAGGTCGTTATGAGGACACACCGACGCATCTCGCAAGCCCCTGAATACGTAAGAGGACAGCTATGCGCAGTTGCGTGAATTAGCGCACCCAATGTATGTTAAAATGAACCGGATGTAATCATCTACAGAGCGAACAGCAGCTTTGATACGCCAGAAATACTTGTTGATACCAAGATACTGTAACAGCTGCGAGTGTGAGCAGTGAGCTATATCTGTGTTGTGTCATTATGACATTGTTAATCCGAAACATGTTCACAGGACTTATAAAACCATTCGTGACAAAAGGAGAAAACAGGAAGAAAATAGAGGAGAGAAGAAGTGTCGCAATAGAACACGATAAAGGACGCTATCCAAACTTCCAACAAAAATCTTGGTAAGATTGACACATGTAGAAGTTTGTTGTGTTTTATACATGTTCGCAGGCACAATAAGAGGGACGTCTGTCACATAGGGAATTCAGAAAAAAGCAAGATTAGAGATTAAAAGTAGTAAATAGTAGATATGTAGTCGGGTTGGCCAACACCGTGTTAGACGTATGAATTGGTAGTTAGAAATGGTGATGGGATCCTGTCCAAATAATCTTGATTCCCTATTCCTTGATTGTGTGTGTGTGTGTGTGTGAACGACTGTGAAGCAAGTTGTCCTCTACATTTTTATGTTTATGTATAAAAAAGACTGTTACATTTCTATTTTAATTGATCCTGAAATTGATTTACAAACAAGTAAAATTATTCCTTTTGTAATGAAATAAGTTCATTGTCTTCAAGCAAATAAAAAAAATTGTATGATACTGATGGTTAAACATAAGCACTTTCCATGTACTAAAATTACTTGTCTTAGTGTGTCAAGATGTCGTAACTGAGTAAGAGGGAGTTGAAGCTGCGACACCTGGCACACCACACACGGTCCATCTCTTGCCCTAAAACGTCTATAGAAGGAGCAATGACCTGTGACTGAGCCGCGAGAGGTCACCGATCATAGATGCACCGATGGGGTCTTGTGCCTGTCGCACCAGATGTCAACAATGAGCTCTTAGGTGAGAGCCATCCTGCCTCAAGAAGATGCGAGCGCCTGTGGCGCCACCTCCGTAATCGACGTTGCTCTCTTCTCAGCCGGTAGCCATCCCTCAACTTGCTAGTCAGAACTATTGTCACTTCCGTTCCTGCAACAAACTTGTGCCCTGTGTGTGAGTGTGTCAGTGTGGATTCAAATGAATAACATGCACCTCAACGAACGTACTCATTTGTTCTGTTTATGAATTATGTTATAAGAAGGTTATGATTTTATAAATGTGCCATTTGTTTAAACGTCATATATTTGTCATGCCGTGTCAAAGGGGGATTCACATATAATTGAATGAGGGCAACTACTATCAACTTCACAAAATGTTACGCGAATATTGTTCATGTATGTTTTTAGTAATTTATGTCGAGTAGGGGTGGATAACTGAGAGTGAATGGACCTTAAGTTATAATTGCGGGTCTTGCCATTCAAATGACAAGCACAGAGGTGCTTAAACATGTGTATTTGCCCTTAGCGACTTGTGTCCTTGTAATATAATTGTAGTTTTCTTTTGAGTACTCTGACCAATAATCGTCTCAGGAATCGGCAGAGATTAAAGTAAAATTAGACTAAATAATGACCACATCTTTAACAGTAAATCCAGTCATTGAAGGCAGGTACCCTAGGAATGAGTGGGAGTTTGCATCAGAGAGGAGGCAGTGGTAATCAATCGCCCGTAACTACTCACACGAACGGATTAAAAATACCAGCTATGGAGATATTAAGTTTGTACCACAGGTGCTAACACCATAGGAGTCATCACCTGCACTGCAAAATTGATTTGAAGAGAGGGGCTATGTAAGATGGCAAGAACAATGCCCCTTACATGAAGTCATTAAAGATCACCTAAATCACGTTGAGCGAACAGTAGGGCTGAACAAAATGACTGACAAGGCACAATGCATCTTGTAGAGGGTATAGTATGGACGTATTGGAATAATTAATGTCGGGTGATGGTTTTAAAGTAATTCACACGACATGAAAACTTTGTGGAAACGAGTCGATTTATCTGACGCTAGTTTACCCCAGGGAAGTATTTAGAGTTAACTGTGGCCGGCTGGGGAACGGAATCGACAATACGCAGCTTAGGGCAGCTCAAGCTCTGAGAAAGTGGTACGCGGCGTGGCCTCTAGCCGCCTTAAGATGAGTGATAGCATGGGTGGTTGACCCCGACCCCATGCTGCTGTATCGGGAAGCAGACGGAGAACTTGTACGCCTGTTTATAAATGTCCGTCGTCCCGTTTTCAGTGAAACATGCGAGAAAGCCGCGCAAAGCTACGGCGGAGCGGTCAACAGAGGCCAAAATATGCGTGTTCATGACTATAGCAACTTCACTCTGAATTCACGGTCCGCAGAGTCTGAAGCAAATCAGGTGCAGAGCGACAGAATGAAATACGCCGGCCTCCGATGGGAACGTAGGACCAAGGAATTTGAAGTAGTCTCCCAGGGATCAGAATTCCGGAAAACATGGTGTTCTGCAGACGCTAACCTTGATGGGTGGCCTGGGAGGAGCTAAATAGCAAAAGCTGAGAGGAAGGGAAATTTTGTGCGAATTTGTTCACTTCCCAGGGCAGGCATTGGCCGGCGCTGGGAAGCGACGCATAATTAACGCGACTTGCGCTGCAATTGACGTAAGTGATTTTGCTGGAGGGGAAACCTAGGCGAAGAGCTGACTGGGAGAAGTCCCGGTAGAGGTCTTCCGTTCCCAGCTTGCCTAGAGTGCGGACGTGGCGTTCTTGACTCAGCTTGCCAGAGAAAGAGTGAGCATCTCTGCAGCTTAGGAGTTAGCAAATGGAACGATTGAGCTTGGAGATAGGAAGTTTTGGTTCAGCTATGTACTGAGCGAGATAGCTAGGAGTGAATAGACGAGCGCAGCCTTGCAGCACCGCAAGGTATCCGACGTCCACACAACGACGCCGCTCCGCCACGCTGAATTCGGTGATACTGCGCCCTCTCCGGCCACTGATTAATTTGTTGGATCACGTCTCCAACGTTTCCACAAGGGTTTCATGGGCCGTGTATTGTAGAATTCTTCTCGCACTTCGCATTACGCCTAGGTCAGTCGATAGGAATTACTTTTGATTTATCGCGCTTTACTCCATGCAAACGCAATTTATTACTACTGCCCGTTAGGAGAGTCATGTAATGTGGGGACTGAAGGTCGTGAGTTAAAATAAATCTGTGCTAATCGACTGCATCTTTTTTCAATCAAGTAGTTGAATTCCCAAGTCACTTTCTTCATTAATTTTATGTTCAACATTTGCATCTGGTGTTCAGTAGCTGAATGTAACATCAATGTGCACCCCTTTTTAATTAAAAGGGATCAATTCTGAATCAATTAATGTCAACATTGCCACCGCAGTTCAATCAGGAGTCACAGGGCCTTATTACTTTCTTTGCGTTATCCGACAATGCGGCAGTTTTGCACTCTCTATTGATCTGTTAGTCAGTTACCTGGAGTGAACACACACCAAAACTAGATAAGTGACTGGAAATGTAGATCATGGACAAATTTCCATATGTCTTGTACCATCGCACAGAGTCTGCGAAGCGCCTGCGGAAAAACCTATGCAATCAACGTTAAATTAATGGAACTGGAAAGTCTTAATCAGGCGGGAGCTATAGATGACGAGGAGTTGAATACTAGAATACAGCGATATGAACTGTATGTCAATGAAAAAAATTCAAGTCAACGCAGAACTATTGGATATTCGTAGCTATATGAAGGTGATAGCTAAGGCACTGGACTTGTACTGTGATGAGAGGGAAGAACATGAAATCACGTACTGAGAAAAGTTGTAGGTTCTAATTTCAAAGTAGTGTTTCAGAAAATAGCTCTACAATCAAGCACAGAGAGCTTAATTATCAGTGACGTTGCTCAATGGTCTGATCTAATATGCAAGAAAAAACAACAAATAACAATGTTACCACAAAAGCTTACGTCACAACGTGGTTTTCAGCTAATTCCGACACCAAACCTTGAACAGTTTACGTGCAATATACACCAAATAATGAACAAGTAGATTCGTCAATAAAAACTACCAAACCTACAAGAAGGCGCCAAGGCACAGTAATCTACTGAACACAGGTCTGAACAGAACCGTCATACCGTTGCACCCAATGAAATATATATACTTCTATTCAGGTACACGATAATTAATATCACCCTCTCACATCTCAACAAATAAGCAACCACGGCATCTGGAAGAGAAAATTATGAGGTATCAGTTACGATAGAAGCAGAATGCGACTGCGAGCAGACAAACGATTCCTTTAAACTTAGGTGTAATACACGCGACTACAGTGTAACTAGGACAAACCAGGACCTTATTAACTTTATTATGCACCTAGGAAGACCTTTTCAAATATCAAAAATCTACGTATTCGGCATACACGCCCCTACAAGAGACTTTTAGCGGAAATAATTGTAGCGGACGAAACAGGTAAGTAATCTTTACCTACTCTACTCACGTAAGAAACCAACAAACAAGATAAAGAAGAACAAGGAAAAAGCGTCTGACATAATAATAATTCCATGCTACATCATCCACTTGTCATTTACACTCGTCCGTCGTTAGAGATACATTTAAAATTTATTCATTTTAAGCAACTGTCAGCTTCAGAAAGCGGAAATACATCAGCAGTACCAATGAAATGAAGTGCTAATTACTCTTTCAATAGTAAAATTACTTTCCTTTGAGTTACGTTCGACGCCAAATATTTTAGCTATTATATTGATTAGTTTCTCAGCTTGTCTCTATCAATAGTCGAAGATGTATTTCCTAGATAGTCATCTATACGCTTACAATGTTTATCGGTGATTAAGTATTTTAAGCTCGAGCTGTTTCTACCCAAGAATCTCTTTGGGATGTTACTAAACTCAGTGCTTTCACTATCTTTAATCTTACTGCCACAAAGCATACATTCCATAATTCTCGATTACGAACCTTGTTACCTTTCTCTGATTCTCTTTAAAATTATTTATAATCTCATCATGTTGTGCTAATTGTTCCTTCTTTTTTTATCAGAGATTGAGGACTTAAGTCCTACACTGGAGATAACAGATCTCAATGACCATTGAAAGGCTTCACTGAATTTTTATTTTTTTCACCTTGGCTACATTGTAACCTTTTTCCTTCAACAACACTATAATGGAACGTGCGTGATGGAATGCCTGCAACATTAAACCCACACAAATCAGTAATACATGCAAACAAAACTAAAAGAATAATCGTAGGTGTCACCACCACTTTGATCTTTAATTTAGCTGGTTCAAAAATTATGCCTCTTTAGGTATTGAAGTATCACGGACCCACTATAATCCCTTTCTGGACAAAAACAAAAAATTAAAAGTCATTTGTCATCTCACAATAAGAGAGTACTAGAATGGTTCCTGTAATGTGCAATGTTTGCGCTAAATCCAATCTTCGCTTCTTCCAGGTATATTTTTCTGTAAGATTCAGGTTCACTGCCTTTGTGTTTGATAATTATCAAGATATGTTTCTATCAGAACGGTGAGCTTGCTACTCGCCTACAGTTATAAATTAACACAGATAATGCACCGGCACTAACACCTCAGCGTCTGCAGCTTTAACGCAACAAATTACAATAACTCACCTAGTAACAGACTAACCTCTCAATATACTTCCTGCTACCAATGTCCACAGGATAGAAACAGATCACCATTAACGATGAACAGTGAATCAGTCGAATACCGACAGTTTCCAAAACTCGTTTCTGCTGTACGTTCCGGCCTTAAACTAACGATTTCTACGCACTGCAACAATTTTTTGACAGTCCATTGCCCGAAGAATAATTCTCTCTCAAAAACCTTTCCAAATACGGTTACTGCAGTTGGTGGCAGTGGAAGAAAATTCAGAAATACAGGACAGCGGCAGCCACGAGCAACTTATCTATCATGTAACAATCATCCTCAAAACAACCATTCTCTTCATCGTCGTCATTATCATCTTCCTCACCGTAACAATCCTATTTTCCTACTGCTCCAATATCGCCACCTTCTGCTTTCATTAATACATTGACGTCTTGGTATCTTTGCCCTGCTCTGTCTTCTTCTTCTCCGCCAAAACATATGTTACATACCGCTTCCTTGGTCTTTAATCACCAACACAGCGTCCGTCGTGCTTAGTCACAACTTATACAGGTTCTGATTCGGCCCCCTTCAATATGTCCTACACTGATAGCCACAATGGGCTGTGAAATTTACTACACAGAGAAGTAACAACTGATCTAACCAAGGTGGCAATCGAGTCGAACTGAGTTTGGATAGCATATGCTGCTTTAGTTCTAAGGTAGATTTCGTCAGTCGTAGTGGTTGTCGGGTGGCTGTGAACCAGTCTCTCAGAAATCCACAGCCCTATGAGTGAGAGATTTGGAGAGCTTGCTGGCCAGGGAAACAGTTAAACACATTCTTTGTTGAGGTATTTCACGACAACGCTGTCAACATTTTTTTGCCTTGTGTTATTTTGTCAGTAGATAATGTCTTGGAGAGCTTGACTTGCCTCCACACATCAAAAATGTAAGGTCTGCTACCCATATTACCAGCTACGTGAAATAAGGGCAATCGTGTTGTACACCCAATGACACCCTTGCCATGGCCCCGGGTGCTTGCCCAAAATGGCCAATGACTAATTCAATCTGGCAATATTTGCTCTCCACTTACATACATGGGACAACCCGTCGTGATTCTACGCTTAAGAGCCAGAGAAACTGGTATACCTGCGTAAAACCGTATAGGGCCCCCGCGAGCATGCATAAGTGCCGCAACACGACGTGACATGGACTCAATTAATGTCTCAAGTAGTGATGGAGGGAACTGACGTCATTTGTCCTGCAGAGCTGTCCATAAATCCGTAAGAGTACGAGGAGGTGGAGCTCTTTTATGGACAGCACGTTGCAAAGCATCCCAGATATGCTCAATAATGTTCATGTTGGAGAGTTTAGTGGATAGCGGAAGTGTTTAAACTCAAAAGAGTGTTCCTGCAGCCACACTGTAGCAATTCTGGACCTGTGGAGTGTCGCGTTGCCCTGCTGGAATTGCCCAACTCCGTCAGAATGCAGAATGAACATGAATGAATGCTGGTGATCAGATAGGACGCTTACGTACATGTTCCTATCAGAGTCGTATCTAGACGTATCAGGGTTCCCGTACCACTCCAACTGCACACGTCCCACATCATTTCGAGCCTCCGCCAGTTTGAACAGTTCCCTGCTGACATGCAGGGTCCATGGATTCGTGAGATTTTAAACATACACGCCCATCGGTTCGATACAATTTGATAGGAGACTCGTCCGACCAGGCGACATGTTTCCGGTCATAAACAGTCCAATGTCGGTGTTAATGAGCCCAGATATGCCGTAAAGCTTTGCGTCATGCAGTCATCGAGGGCTCCAAAAGCCCATATCGATGATGTTTCGCACGCTGACACTTATTGATGGCCCAGCATTGAAATCTGCAGCCATTTGCGGAAGGTTTGCAGTTCTGTCACGTCGAACGATTCTCTTCAGAGGTCGTTGGTCCTGTTCTTGCAGAATCCTTTTCAGGACGCAGCGATATCGAAGATTTGATGCATTTTTTATCGGATATCTGATATTCACGATACACTCGTGAAATGATCGTTATGGAAAATCCTCGCTTCGTCGCTGCTTCGAAGATGCTGCATCCTATCGCTCGTGCGCCATGTATAACAGTACATTCAGACTCAATTAAACCTTGATAACCTGCCATAGGAACAGCAGTAGCCGATCTAGCAATTGCGCCAGACATTTCTTGTCTTATATAGGTGTTGCCAATCACAGCCCCATATTCTGCCTGTTTACGTATATCTGTATTTGAATACACATGCCTGTACCAGTTTTTTTTGGGCTTCAGTGTTTATGTAGAATGTGGTTGGTGTAAAGAGATGGTCTGATGCCAATCCAGAGTCGGGCCCACCACTGGCCGTGCTGCTCTGTCGAGGAAGGCTGGAACAGAGGCGGCCACACTGGCGGCCTTTGCTGCTCCAGACGTCGCTGCTCTGATGAGGAAGGCTGGAACAGAGACGGGCACACTAGCGGCCCGTGCTGCTCCAGACGTCGCCGATCTGTCGAGGAAGGCTGGAACAGAGGCGGACACACTCGCGGCCCTAGCTGCTGCAGACGTCGCTGTTCTGTCAAGGAAGGCTGGAACAGATGCGGCCACAGTGGCAGCCCGTGCTGCTCCAGAAGTCGCTGCTCTGACTTGGAAGGCTGGAACAGAGGCGGCCACAGTGGCGGCCCGTGCTGCTCCAGACGTCGCTGCTCTGTCGAGGAAGGCTGGAACAGAGGCGGCCACACTGGCGGCCCGTGGTGCTCCAGACGTTGCTGCTGTGACGAGGAAGGCTGAAACAGATGCGGCCACGATAGTGGCCCGTGCTGCTGCAGACATCGCTGCTCTGTCGAGGAAGACTGGAACAGAGGCGGCCACACCGGTGGCCTGTGCTGCTCCAGACGTCGCTGCTCTCTCGAGGAAGGCTGGAACAGAGGCGGCCACACTAGCGGCCTGTGCTGCTCCAGACGTCGCTGCTCTGTCGAGGAAGGCTGGAACAGAGGCGGCCACACCGGCGGCCCGTGCTGCTCCAGACGTCGCTGCTGTGACGAGGAAGGCTGGAACACATGCAGCCACACTAGTGGCCCGTGCTGCTGCAGACGTCGCTGCTCTGTCGAGGAAGGCTGTAATAGAGGCGGCCACACTGGCGGCCCGTACTGCTCTAGACGTAGCTGCTCTGTCGAGGAAGGCTGGAACACGCGGCCACACCGGCGGCCCGTACTGCTCTAGACGTAGCTGCTCTGTCGAGGAAGGCTGGAACAGAGGCGGCCACACTGGTGACCCGTGCTGCTCCAGACTTCGCTGCTCTGTCGAGGAAGGCCGGAGTAGATAATGTTCCATGCGGCTTTTCGTGGATGATGCTGTAGTATACAGAGAAGTTGCAGCATTAGAAAATTGTAGCGAAATGCAGAAGGATCTGCAGCGGATAGGCACTTGGTGCAGAGAGTGGCAACTGACCCTTAACAGAGACAAATATAATGTATTGCGAATACATAGAAAGAAGGATCCTTTATTGTATGATTATATGATAGTGTAACAAACACTGGTAGCAGTTACTTCTGTAAAATATCTGGGAGTATGCGTGCGGAACGATTTGAAGAGGAATGATCATATAAAATTAATTGTTGGTAAGGTGGGTACCAGGTTGAGATTTATTGGGAGAGGTGGCTTACAAAACACTCGTTCGACCTATACTCTATATTGCTCATCAGTGTGGGATCCATACCAGATCGGGTTGACGGAGGAGATAGAAAAGATCCAAGGAAGAGCGGCTCGTTTCTTCACAGGGTTATTTGGTAACCGTGATAGCGTTACGGATATGTTTAAGAAACTCAAGTGGCAGACTCTGCATCACAGTGTAGCTTGTTAACCAGGTTTCGAGAGGGTGCGTTTCTGGATGAGGTATCGAATATATTGCTTCCCCCTACTTACACCTCCAAAGGAGATCACGAATGTAAAATTAGAGAGATTAGAGCGCGCATGGAGGCTTTCAGACAGTCGTTCTTCCTGCAAACCATACGAGACTGGAAGAGGAAAGAGAGGTAACGACAGTGGCACGAAAGGTGCCCTCCGCCACACACCGTTTGGTGGATTGCAGGTTATAAATGTAGATGTAGATGTAGATGTAGAAAAGAGGCGGCCACTCTGGCGGCCCATGCTGCCCCTGATGTCGCTGCACTGTCAAGGAGCAGAGACAGCCACACTGGCGGCCCGTGCTACTCCAGACGTCGCTGCTCTGTCGAGGAGCAGAGACGGCCACAATGGCGGCCCATGCTGCTCCAGACGTCGCTGCTCTTTCAAGGAAGGCTGGAACAGAGGGGCCACACTGACGGCCCGCGCTGTTCCAGACGTCGCTGCTCTGTCAAAGAAGGCAGGAACATTGGCGGCCACACTGGCGGCCCTAGCTGGTTCAGACGTCGCTGCTCTGTCAAGGAAGGTTGGAAGAGATGTAGCCACACGGGCGGTCCGTGCTGCTTCAGACGTCGCCGCTCTGTCGAGGATGGCTGGAACAGAGGCGGGCACACTGGCGGGCCTTGCTGCTCCACACGTCGGTGCTCTGTCGAGGATGGCTGGAAAAGAGGCAGCCACACTAGCGGCCGGTGCAGCTCGAGAAAACGCTGCTCTATCGTGCTCTATCGAGAGAGGCTGGATCACAGGCGGCCACACTGTCGACATTGCTGCTCCAGACGTCGGTGCTCTGACGAGGAAGGCTCTAACAGATGCGGCCACACTAGCGGCCTGTGCTGCTCCAAACGTCGCTGCTCTGTCGAGGAATGCTGAAAGAGATGCGGCCACACCGGCGGCCCGTTCTGCTCCAGACGTCGGTGCTCTGTTGAGGAAGGCTGGAACTGAGGCGGAGACACTAGCCGCCCAAATTGCTCCAGACGTCAGTGCTCTGTCAACGAAAGCTGGAACAGAGGCGGAGACACTGGCAGGATTGCTCCTCTAGACACTGCTGCTCTGTCAAGGAAGGTTGGAGCAGATGCAGCCACACCGGCGGTCCGTGCTGCTTCAGACGTCGCCGCTCTGTCGAGGAAGGCTGGAAAAGATGCGGCCACACTGGCGGCCTGTTCTGCTGCAGACGTCGGTGGTCTGTCGAGGAAGGCAGGAACTGAGGCGGGGACACTGGCGGCCCGTGCTGCTTCAGACGTCGCTGCTCTGTCAAGGAACGCTGGATCAGAAGAGGCTACACTGACCGCCCGTTATGCTCCAGACGTCAGTGCTCTGTGTAGGAAGGCTGGAACAGAGGTGGCCACACTGGCGGCCGTTGCTGCTCCAGACGTCGCTGCTCTGTCAAGAAAAGCTGGAATAGATGCGGGCACACCAGTGGTCCGTGCTGCTTCAGACATCGCCACTCTGTCGAGGAAGGCTGGAACAGACGCTGCCACATTGTAGGCCCGTTTATCGCCAGACGTCTGTGCTCTGTCGAGCAAAGTGGAACTAAAGCTGACAGCCTGGCGGCCGGTGCTGCTACAAACGTCGGTGCTCAGTTGAGGAAGGCTGGAACAGAGGCGACCTCACCGTCTTTTCGTGGTGCTCCAGACGTCGTTGCTCTGTCGAGGAAGTCTGGAACAGAGATTGCCACGCTGACAGCCTGTCCTGCCTGAGACGTCGCTGCTTTGTCGAGGAAGGCTGGAACAGATGCGTATTCACCGGCTTCCCGGTGTGCTTTAGACATGGCTGCTTTATCGAGGAAGGCTGAAACACAGGCAGACACACTGGCGGGGCGTGCTGCTGCAGACGTCGCTGCTGTGTCGGGAATGGCTGGAAAAGAGGCGCCCACACTACTGGCTCGTGCGGCTCAAGTAATCGCTGCTCTGTCGAGGGAGGCTGGAACAGAGGCGGCCACACTATCGGCATTGTTGCTCTAGACGTCAGTGCTCTGACGAGGAAGGCTGGATCAGATGTAGTCACACTACCGGCCTGTGCTGCTCCATACGTCGCTGCTCTGTCGAGGAAGGCTGAAACAGAGGCGGCCACACCCGCGGCTCCTGCTGCTCCAGACCTCGCTGGTCTGTCGAGGAAGGTTGGAACAGATGCGGCCACACCAGCGGTCCGTGCTGCTACAGATATCGCTGTTGTGTCGAGTAAGGCTGGTACAGAGGCGGCAGCACTGGCGGCCCATTCTGCTCCAGACGTTGGTGCTCTGTTGAGGTAGGCAGGAACACAGGCGGCCACACTGGCGGCCAGTGCTGCTCCAGACGTCGCTGGTCTGTCGAGGAAAGCAGGAACATAGGCGGCCACACTGGCGGCCTGTGCTGCTCCAGACGTCACTGCTCTGATGAGGAAGGTAGGGACAGATGGAGCTGCATTGTCGGCCCGTGCTGCTCGAGACGCCGCTGCTCTGTCGAGGAAGTCTGGAACAGAGACTGCCACGCTGGCAGCCTGTCCTGCTTGAGACGTCGCTGCTCTGTCGAGGAAGGCTGGAACAGATGCGTATTTACCAGCTTCCCGGTGTGCTTTAGACATGGCTGCTCTGTCGAGGAAGGCTGAAACACAGGCAGACACACTGGCGGCGTATGCTGCTGCAGACGTCGCTGCTGTGTCGGGAGTGGCTGGAAAAGAGGCGGCCACACTACTGGCCCGTGCTGCTCAAGTAATCGCTGGTCTGTCGATGGAGGCTGGAACAGAGGCGGCCACACTGTCGGCATTGTTGCTCTAGACGCCGGTGCTCTGACGAGGAAGGCCGCATCAGATGTGGCCACACTAGCAGCCTGTGCTGCTCCAAACGTCGCTGCTCTGTCGAGGAATTCTGAAACAGAGGCGGCCATACCCAGCCCTCCTGCTGCTCCAGACCTCGCTGCTCTGTCGAGGAAGGTTGGAACAGATGCGGCCACACCGACAGTCTGTGCTGCTACAGACATAGCCATTGTGTCGAGTAAGGCTGGAACAGAGGCCGCAGCACTGGCGGCCCGTTCTGCTCCATACGTTGGTGCTCTGTTGAGGTAGGCAGGAACAGAGGCGGCCACACTGGCGGCCGGTGCTACACCAGACGTCGCTGGTCTGTCGAGGAAGGCAGGAACATAGGCGGCCACATTGGCGGACTGTGCTGCTCCAGACGTCACTGATCTGATGAGGAATGTTGGGACAGATGTGGCTGCACTGTCGGCCCGTGCTGCTCGAGACGTCGCTGCTCTGTCGAGGAAGGCTGAAACACAGGTGGCCACCCTGCCAGCCCGTGCTGCTGCAGACGTTTCTGCTCTGTCGAGGGAAGATGGAACAGAGGCGGCCACTCTGGCGGCCTGTGCTGCTATAGACTTCGGTGCTCTGTTGAGGAAGGCTGTAACAGAGGTGGCCACAACGGAGGCCCGTGCTGCTCCTTACGTCGCTGCTCTGTCGAGGAAGGCAGGAACAGAGGTGGCCATTCTGGTGGCCCGTGCTGCTATAGACGTCGGTGCTCTGTCGAGGAAGGCTGGAACATTTGCGGACACACTGTCGCCTCGTACTGCTCCAGACGACGATACTCTATTGCGGATGGCTGGAAAAGAGGCGGCCACACTAGCGGCCTGTGTTGTTCCAGACGTCGCTGCTCTGTCGAGGAAATCTGGAACATTGGCGCCCACATTGGCGCCCCATGCTGCTCCTGACGTCGCTGCTCTGTATAGGAATGCTGGAACAGTGGAGGCCACACTGGCCGCCTGTGCTGTTCCAGACGTCGGTGCTCTGTCTAGGAAGGCTAAAACAGAGGCGGCCACACCGGCCGTCAGTGCTGCTCCAGACGTCACTGCTCTATCGAGAAAGGCAGAAACAGAGGCGGCCGCACTGCTGGTCCGTGCTGCTCCAGACGTAGCTGCTTAGTCGAGAAATGCTGAAACAGAGGCATGCACACTGGCGGCCTGTGCTGCTCCAGACGCTGCTGCTGTGACGAGGAAGGCTGAAACAGATGCGGACACACTAGCGGCCCATGCTGGTCCAGAAGTCGCTGCTCTGTCGATGAAGGCTAGAACAGAGGTGGCGACAACGGCGGCCCATGTTGCTACAGACGTCGCTGCTCTGTCGAGGAAGGCTCGAAAAGAGGCGGCCACACCGGCGGCTCGTGCTGCTGCAGACGTCACTGCTCTGTCGAGGGAAGCTCGAACGTGGCCACATTGGCGGCCTGTGCTGCTATAGACGTCGGTGCTGTCGAGGAAGGCTGTAACAGAGGTGGCCACAACGGAGGCTCGTGCTGCTACTGACGTCGCTGTTCTGTCGAGGAAGGCTGGAACAGAGGTGGCCACTCTGGTGACCCATGCTGCTCTGTCTAGGTATGCAGGAACAGAGGCGGCCACACTGGCGGCCCGTGCTGTTCCAGAAGTCACTCGTCTGATGAGGAAAGTGCGGCTCGAGACGTCGCTGCTCTAACGAGGAAGGCTGAAACACAGGTGGCCACACTAGCGGCCTGTGCTGATCCAGGCGCCGCTGCTCTGTCGAATAAGGCTGGAATAGAGGTAGCAACACTGGCGACGCGTGCTGCTCCACAAGTCGGTGCTCCGTCGAGAAAGGCTGGAACAGAAGCGGCCACAATGGCGGCTCGTGCTGCTCCAGACGTCGCTTCTCTGTCAAGGATGGCTGGAACAGTGGCGGCCACACTGGCGGCCCTTAGTCCTCCAGGTGTAGCTGCTCTGTCGAGGAGGGCTGAAACAGAGGCGTCCACACCGGGGGCCCGGTCTGCTCCAGACATCGCTGCTCTGTCGAGGAAGGCTGGAACACAGGGGGACACACTAGCGGTTCCTGCTCCTCCAGTCGTCGCTGTTCTGTCGAGGAAGGCTGGAACAGAGACGACCAAAATGGCGGCCCGTGCTGCTACAGACGTCGCTGCTCTGTCGAGGAAGGCTCGAACAGAGGCAGCCAGACCGGCGGCTCGTGCTGCTGCAGACGTCATTGCTCTGTCGAGGGAAGTTGGAACAGAGGTGTCCACATTGGCGTCCCGTGCTACTCCAGACGTCGGTGCTCTGTCGGGGAAGGCTGCAACAAAGGCAGGCACACTGGCTGCCGGTGTTGCTTCATACGTTGCAGGTCTGAAGAGGAAGGCTGGAACTGATGCAGCCACAACGGCGGCCCGAGCCGCTCCAGATGTCGCTGCTCTGTCGAGGAACACTGGACCAGCGGCGGCGACACCGGCGGCCCGTGCTGCTCCAGACGTAGCTGTTCCGTCGAGGAGTGCTGGAACAGAGGCGGCCACATTGGTGGCCCATGCTACTACAGATGTCGCTGCCCTGTCGAGGAAGGCTGGAACAGAGACGGCCACACCGGTTGCATGTGCTGCTTCAGAAGTCAATGCCTTGTAGAGGAAGGCTGGAACAGATGCGTATTCACCGGCTTGGCGGAAGGCTTGAACAGATGCGGTCACACTGGCGGCCCACGCTGCTCCTGACGTTGCTGCTGTGTCGAGGAAGGGAGGAACATAAGAGGCCACACTGACGGATCGTGCTGCTCCAGACGTCGCTGCTTTGTCAAGGAAAGCTGGAACAGGGAGGACCACATGGGCGGCCAGTGCTGCTCTAGACGTCGCTGCTATGACATGGAAGGCTGGAACAGTCGCGGCCACACCAACGGCACATGCTACTCCAGACATCGCTGCTCTGTCGTGGATGCCTGGAACACAGGCGGACACACTGATGGCCCGTGCTGCTCTAATCTTTTTTGTTCTTTCGAGGAAGCCTGGAACAGAGGCGTCCACACTGGTGGCCCTTGCTGCCCCAGGCGTAGCTGCTCTGTCGAGGAAGGCTGGACCGACCCACACCGGCGGCTTGTGCTGCTTCACACGTAGCTGCTCTGTCGAGGAAGGGTGGAACAGAGGCTGTCCCACTGGCGGCTCGTGCTGCTGTAGACGGCGCTGCTCTGTCGAGGAAGGCTGGAACAGAGGCGGCTGCATTGGCGGCCCGTGCTGCTCCAGACGACGCTGCTCCTTTGAGGAAAGCTATAAGAGAGGCTGCCACACCAGCGACCAATACTGTCTGGGCGTCGCTGCTCTGTCGAGTAAAGCTGGAACAGAAGCGGCCACTTTGGCGGCTCGTCCTGCTCCAGACGTCGCTTCTCTGTCAAGGATGGCTGGAACAGTAGCAGTCACACTGGCGGCCCTTAGTCCTCCAGGCGTAGCTGCTCTGTCGAGGAAAGCTGGAATTGAGGCGGCCACACAGGCGGCCAGTGCTGCTCCAGACGTCACTGCCTTGTCCTCAGTCGAGAAAGGCTAGAACAGCGGCTCCCACTCTAGCGGCTCGTGCTTCTCCAGACGAAGCTCCTCTGTCAAGGAAGGCTAGAATAGAGGGGGCCTCACTGGCGGCCCGTGCTGCTCCAGACGTCACTACTCTGACGAGGAAGGCTGCAACAGACGCGGCCACACTAGCTGTCTGTGCTGCTCCAGACGTCGCTGCTCTGTCGAGGAAGGCTGGAACAGAGGAGGCGACACCGGCGGAATGTGCTGCTCCAGACGTCGCTGCTAAGTAGAGGAAGGCTGGAACAGAGGAGGCGACACCGGCGGAATGTGCTGCTCCAGACGTCGCTGCTAAGTAGAGGAAGGCTGGAACAGAGGAGGCGACACCGGCAGAATGTGCTGCTCCAGACGTCGCTGCTAAGTAGAGGAAGGCTGGAACAGAGGCGTCGACGCTGGCGGGAAGTGCTGCTCCAGACGTTGCTGCTGTGCCGAGGAAGGCTTGAACAGACGTGGGCACATTGGCGGCCTGTGCTGCTCCAGACGTTGCTGCTCTGTCGAGGAAGGCTGGAACAGTGGCGGCCAAATTGGCGGCCTGTGCTGCTCCAGATGTCGCTGCACTGTCGAAAAAGTGCGGAACAGAAGCGGCCACACCAGCGGACCGTGCTGCTCGAGACGTCGCTGGTCTGTCGAGGAAGGCTGGAAGAGACACGGCCACACCGGTGGCACTTGCTGCTCCAGACGTCGCTGCTGTGTCGAGGAAGGCTGGAACAGAGGCAGCCACAGTGGGGGCCCGTGCTGCTCCAGTAGTCGTTGTTAAGTCGAAGAAGGCTTGAACAGAAGAGGCCACACTGGCGGTCCGGGCTGCTCGAGACGGCGCTGCTCTGTCGAGGAAGGGTGGAACAGAGGCGGCCGCATCGGCGGCCGTTCTGCTCGAGATGTCGCTGCTCTGTCGAGGAAGGCTGGAACAGCGGCGGCCACACCAACGGCTCGTGCTGCTCCCGACATCGCTGCTCTGCCGTAGAAGACTGGAACAGCGGCGTCGTCAACGGGAGGCCGTGATGCTCCAGACGTCGCTGATCTGTCCTTGAAGGCTGGAACAGAACCGTCCATTTCGGACTGCCCGTGCTGTTAGTCGCTGCTCTGTGGATGATTTCTGGAAGAGTCGCACCCACACTGGCGTCCCGAGCTGCTGCAAACGTCGCTTCTCTGTTGAGGAGGGCTGGAACAGAGGTGGCGTCACCGTCGGCCGCTGCTGGTCCAGACGCCTCTGCTCTGACGAAAAAGGCTGGAACAGAGGCAGAAACAACAGCTGTTTGTGCTTCTCCAGACGTCGCTGCTCTGTCGAGGAAGGCTTGGACAGAGGCGACCACACTGGCGGCCTGTGCTGATTCAGATGTTGCTGCTCTTTAGAGGATGGCTGGAACAGAGGTGGCTACAATGCAGCCCTTGCTGCTCTGGGCGTTGCTGCTGAGTCTAGGAAGGCTGGAACAGAGGCGGGGTCACCATCGGCGTGTGCTGCTCCAGACGTCTCTGCTCTGTCTTGGAAGGCTGGAACAGAGGTGGCCACTTCGGTAGCCTGTGCTGACACAGACGTCGCTGCTCTGTCGAGAGAGGCTGGAACAGAGATTGCCATTCCGGCGTCAAGTGCTGCTCCAGATGTCGCTGCTCTGTCGAGGAAGGCTGGAACCGAGGCTCCCACACCGGCTACCCGCGCTGCTCCATACGTCGCTGCTGTGACGAAAAAGGCTGGAACAGAGGCTTCCAACCAAGCGGCCCAAGCTAATCCAGACGTTGCTGCTCTGTAGACTGAGGCTGGAACAGAGGCGGCCCCAATGGCGTTCCGTGCTGCTCCAGACGTCTCTGCTGTGTCGAGGAAGCGTGGAACTGAGGCGGAGCCACCAGCGGCCTGTGCTGCTCCAGACGTCGCTGCACTGTCGAGGATGGCTGGAACATGAGCGGCTACACTGGCGGTCCATGCTGCTCCAGACGTCGCTGCTGTGTCGAGGAAGGCTGGAACAGAGGCAGCCACACAGGCGGCTTGTGCTGCTCTAGACGCTGCTGGTCTGCCAAGGAAGGCTGGAAGAGACACGGCCACACTGGCGGCACTTGATGCTCCAGACGTCGCTGCTGTGTCGAGGAAGGCGCGAACTGAAGCGGCAACACCGGCGGCAGGTGCTGCTCCAGACGTCGCCGCTCTGTCGAGGAAGGCTGGAACAGAGGCGGGCGACACCGGCGGACTCTGCTGCTCCAGACTTTGTTCCTAAGTAGAGGAAGGCTGGAACACAAGCGGCCACGCTGGCGGCAAATGCTGCTCCAGACGTCGCTGCTGTGCCGAGCAAGGCTTGAACAGAGGTGGACACACTGGCAGCCCTTGCTGCTCCAGACATCGCTGCTCTGTCAAGGAAGGCTGGAATAGCTGCGGCCACAATGGCGGACCGTGCTGCTCCAGTGGTCGTTGTTAAGTCGAAGAAGGCTTCAACAGAAGAGGCCACACTGCCGGGCTGTGCTGCTGGAGATGGCGCTGCTCTGTCGAGGATGGTTGGAACAGAGGCGGCCGCACCGGCGGCCATTCTGCTCGAGATGTCGCTGCTCTGTCCAAGAAGGCTGGAACATCGGCGGCCACACCAATGGCTCATGCTGCTCCAGACATCGCTGCTCTGCCGTAGAAGGCTGGAACTGAGGCGCTTACAACGGCGGCCAGTGCTGCTTCAGACGTCGCTGCTCTGTCGGGGAAAGCTGGAACAGAGGCGTCGTCAATGGAAGTCCTTGCTGCTGCAGACGTCGCTGCTCTGTCCAGGAAAACAGGAACAGAAGCGACCATTTCGGACGGCCCGTGCTGTTAAATACGTCGCTGCTCTATGGAGGAAGTCTGGGAGAGTCACGCCCACACTGTCGTCCCGAGCTGCTGTAAACGTCGCTTCTCTGTCGAGGTAGGCTGGAACAGAGGCGCTTAGAACGGCGGCCCATGCTGCTCCAGACGTCGCTGCTCTGTCAAGAAATGCTGGAACAGAGGCGTCGTCAACGGAAGGCCGTGCCGCTCCAGACGTCGCTGCTCTGTCGAGGAAGGCTGGAACAGAGGCGGCCACACTGGCGGCTCGTGCAGATTCAGACATTGCTGCTCTGTATAGGAAGCCTGGAACTAAGGCGGCCACACCGGCGGCCTGTGCTGCTCCAGACGTCACTGCTCTGTCGAGGAAGCCTGGAACTGAGGCGGCAACACCGGGGGACTGTGCTGCTCCAGACGTCGCTGCTCTGTCGAGGATGGCTGGGACGTGGGCGGCTACACTGGCGGCCCATGCTGCTCCAGACGTCGCTGCTGTGTCGAGTAAGGCTGGAACAGAGACAGCCAAACCGGCAGCTTGTGCTGCTCAGGACGTAGCTAGTCTGTCAAGTAAGGCTGGAAGAGACACGGCCACACTGGCGGCACTTGCTGGTCCAGACGTCGCTGCTGTGTTGAGGAAGGCTTGAACTGAGGCGGTAACACCGGCGGCAGGTGCTGCTCCAGACGTCGTTGCTAAGTAGAGGAAGGCTGGAACACAGGCGGCCACGGTGGCGGCAAGTGCTGCTCCAGACGTCGCTGCTGTGCCGAGGAAGGCTTGAACAGTGGTGGCCACACTGGCGGCCAGTGCTGCTCCAGACGTCGCTGCTCTGTCGAGGAAGGCTGGAACAGAGGCGGCCACAATGGCGGCCTGTGCTGCTCCAAACGTCACAGCTCTATCGAGAAAATCTGGAACAGAGGCAGCCCCACCAGTGGCCCGTGTTGCTCCAGACATTGCTGATCTGTCTTGGAAGGCTAGAACAGAGGCAGCCACTTTGGTAGCACGTGCTGACACAGACGTCTCTGCTCTGTCGAGGAAGGCTGGAACAGAGATTGCCATTCTTGCGTCAAGTGCTGCTCCAGACGTCGCTGCTCTGACGAAAAAGGCTTGAACAGAGGCGGCCACACAGATGGTTTGTGCTGCTCCAGACGTTGCTGCTCTTTCGAGGAAGGCTGGAACAGAGGCTTCCACACTGGCGGCCCAAGCTAATCCAGACGTTGCTGCTCTGTAGACTGAGGCTGGAACAGAGGCAGCCCCAATGGCGTTCCGTGCTGCTCCAGAGGTCACTGCTCTGTCGAGGAAGCCTGGAACTGAGGCGGCGACACCGGGGGCCTGTGCTGCTCCAGACGTCGCTGCTCTGTCGAGGATGGCTGGAACATGAGCGGCTACACTGGCGGCCCATGCTGCTCCAGATGTCGCTGCTGTGTCGAGGAGGGCTGGAAAAGAGGCAGCCACACCGGCGGCTTGTGCTGCTCCAGTCGTCGCTGGTCTGTTGAGGAAGGCTGGAAGAGACATGACCACACCGGCGGCACTTTCTGCTCCAGACGTCACTGCTCTGTCGAGGAAGCCTAGAACTGAGGCGGCGACACTGGGGGCCTTGTGCTGCTCCAGACGTCGCTGCTCTGTCGAGGAAAGCTGCAACAGAGGTGTCGTCAATGGAAGGCCGTGCTGCTCCAGACGTCGCTGCTCTGTCGAGGAAAGCTGGAACAGAGGCGTCGTCTATGGAAGGCCGTGCTGCTCCAGACGTCGCTGCTCTGTCCAGGAAAGCAGGAACAGAAGCGGCCATTTCGGATGGCCCGTTCTGTAAATACGTCGCTACTCTGTGGAGGAAGTCTGGAAGAGTAACGCAACACTGTCGTCCCGTGCTGCTGTAAACGTTGCTTCTCTGTCGAGGTAGGCTGCAACAGAGGCGGCGTCATCGTCGGCCTGTGCTGCTCTAGACGTCGCTGCTTTGACGAAAAAGGCTGGAACAGAAGCAGAAACAACAGCTGTATGTGCTTCTCCAGACGTCACTGCTATGTGGAGGAAGGCTGGAAAGTGACGGCCTCACCGGTTTCCCGTAGTGCTCCAGAGGTCGCTGCTCTGTCGAGTAAGAGTGGAACAGTATCTGACACATCGGCGTCCTGTGCTGCTCCAGGCGTCGCTGCACTGTCGAGGAAGGCTGGAACAGAGGCGGCCACAATGGCGGCCTGTGCTGCTCCAAACGTCACAGCTCTCTCGAGGAAATCTGGAACACAGGCAGCCACACCAGTACCCTGTGCTGCTCCAGATGTTGCTGCTCAGTCTTGGAAGGCTTGAACAGAGGCGGCCACTTCGGTAGCCCGTGCTGACACAGACGTCGGTGCTCTGTCATGGAAGGCTGGAACAGAAATGCCCATTCCGGTGGCAAGTGCTGCTCCAGACGTCGTTGCTTTGTCGAGGAAGGCTGGAACAGAGATGGCGGCAAGTGCGGCTCCAGACGTTGCTGCTCTGTCGAGGAAGGCTGGAACAGTGGCGGCCACAATGGCGGCCCGTGCTGCTCCAGATGTCGCTGCACTGTCGAAAAAGTCTGGAACAGAACCGGCCACACCAGCGGACCGTGCTGCTAGAGACAGGGTTGTGTTGCCGAAGTGGAGGCCTGTGCTGCTCCAGTGGTCGTTGTTATGTCGAAGAATGCTTGACCAGAAGAGGCCACACTGGTGGTCCGTGCTGCTCGAGACGGCGCTGCTCTGTCGAGGAAGGCTGGAACAGCGGCGGCCACACCAACGGCTCGTGCTGCTCCAGACATCGCTGCTCTGCCGTAGAAGGCTGGAACAAAGGCGCTTATAACGGCGGCCTGTGCTGCTCCAGACGTGTCTGCTCTGTCGAGGAAAGCTGGAACAGAGGCGTCGTCAACGGAAGGCCGTGCTGTTCCAGACGTCGCTGCTCTGTCCAGGATGGCTGGAACAGAAGCGGCCATTTTGGACGGCCCGTCCTGTTAAATACATCGATGCTCTGTGGAGGAAGTCTGGAAGAGTCGTTGCCAACACTGGCGTCCCGAGTTGCTGCAAACGTCGCTTCTCTGTCGAGGAAGGCTGGAACACAGGTGGCGTCACCGTCAGCCTGTGCTGTTCCAGATCTCGCTGCTCTGACGAAAAAGGCTGGAACAGAGGCAAGTAACCACAGCTGTTTGTGCTTATCCAGACGTCGCTGCTCTGTCGAGGAAGGCTTGAACAGAGGCGGCCACACCGGCGGCCGGTGCGCTCCAGATGTCGCTGCTCTGTCGAGGAAGGCTGGAACAGAGGCGGCACACCGGCGGCCTGTGCTGCTCCAGACGTCGTTGCTAAGTAGAGGAAGGATGGAACAGAGGCGGCCACGCTGGCGGCAAGTGCTGCTCCAGACGTCGCTGCTGTGTCAAGTAAGGCTGGAACAGAGGCGCTTACAATGGCGGCCCGTGCTGCTCCAGACGTCGCTGCTCTGTTGAGGAAGGCTGGAACTGAGGCGGCCTCAATGGCTGCCCGTGCTGCTGCAGACGTCGCTGCAATGTCGAGGAAGGCTGGAACAAAGGCGGCCACACCGGCGGCCCGTGCTGCTCCAGACGTTGCTGCTCTGTCGAGGAAGGCTGGAACAGAGGCGGCGACAGCGACGGCCAGTGCTGCTCCTGACCACGCTGCTTTGTCGAGGAAGGCTGGAACAGAGGTGGGAAAACATGCGGCCCGTGTTTCTCCAGATGCCGCTCCTCTGTCATAGAAGGCTGCAACAGAGGCGCTTACAATGGCAGCCCGTGCTGCTCCGGACGTTGCTGCTCTGTCGAGGATGGCTGGAACATAGGTGGCTTCACTGGCGGCCCATGCTCCTCCAGTTGTCGCTGCTGTGTCTGCTGTGTCGAGGAAGGCTGGAAAAAAGGCGGGCACACCGGCGGTTTGTGCTGCTCCAGACGTTGCTGCTCTGTCGAGAAAGGCTGGAGCAGAGGCGACCACACTGGCGTTCTGTGCTGTTCCAGACCACACTGCTCTGTCGAGGAAGTCTGGAACAGAGGCAGCCAAACCGTTGGCCTGTGCTGCTCCAGACATCGATGTTATGTTGAGGAAGGCTTTAACAGACGAGGCCACACTGGCTGGCCGTGCAGCTTGAGACGGTGGTGCTCAGTCGTGGTATGCTGGAACAAAGGTGGCCACACTGACGGCACAATCTGCTCCAGGCTTCGTTGCTCTGTCGAGGAAGGATTAAACAGCGGCAGCCAAACCAGCGGCCTGTGCTTCTGCAGATGTCGCAGCTCTGTCGAGGAAGGCCTTTAACTGAGATGGCCAGACCAGGGGCTCGTGCTTCTCCAGAAATCGCTGCTCTGTCGAGGAAGGCTGGAACAGAGGCGGCCACACTGGCGAACCATGATGATCCAGACGTCGCTGCTCTGTAAAGGAGAGCTGGAAAAGAGGCGGCCACATTGGTGGCCTGTGCTGCTCCAGACGTCGCTGCTCTGTCGAGCAAGGCTGGAACTGAGGCAGCCACACCGCGGCCTGTGCTGCTCGAGACGTCGCTGCTCTGTCGAGGAAGGCTGGAACAGAGGGGGCCACACTGGCAGCAAGTGCTTCTCCAGACGTCGCTGCTCTGTCGATGAAGGCTGGAACAGAAGTGTCCACACGGGCGGCCCGTGCTTCTCCAGACGTCGCTTCTCTGTCGAGGAAGACCGGAAGAGCTATGGAAATTCCAGCAGCCTGTGTTACTCCAGACGACGCTGCTGTTTCGGGGAAGGTTGAAATAGAGGCGGCTACAGGGGCGGCCCGTGCTTCTACAAACGTCGCTGCTCTGTCAAGGAAGGCTGGAACAGAGGCGACCACACTGGCGGATCGTGCCCATCCAGACGTCGCTGCTCTGTAGAGGAAGGCTGGAACAGAGGCGACCACACTGGCATTCTGTGCTGTTCCAGACCACAGTGCTCTGTCGCGGAAGTCTGGAACAGAGGCAGCCACACCAGCGGCCCTGACTGCTCCAGATGTCGCTGCTCAGTTGGGGAACGTTGGAATAGAGGGGACCACACCGGTGGGCCGTGCTGCTCCAGATGTCGCTGCTCTGTCGATGAGGGCTGGAATAGAGGCGTCCAGACCGTCGGCCCGTGCTGCGCCAGATGCCTCTGCTCTGTCGAGGAATGCTGGAACAGAGGCGGCCACACTGGCGGCCTGTGCTGCTCCAGACGTCGCTGCTCTGTCATAGAAGGCTGGACCAGAGGCCCGTGCTGCTCCAGACGTTGCTACTCTGTCGAGAAAGGCTGGAACAGGGGCGGCCACAACGGCGGCCTGTGCTGCTCGAGATGCTACAACTCTGTCAAGGAAGGCTGCAACAGAGGCAGCCTCAATGTCTGCCTGCGCTGCTCCAGACGTCACTGCTCTGTCGAAGAATGCTGGATCAGAGGGTGCCACATCCGTAGCCCTTCCTGATCCAGACGTCGCTGCTCTGTCGAGAAAGGCTGGAAGAGACACGGCCACACCGGTGGCCCTTGCTGCTCCAGACGTCACTGCTGTGTCGAGGAAGGCTTGAACAGAGGCGGCCACACTGGTGGCGCTTGCTGCTCTCGATGTCGCGGCTCTGTCGAGGAAGGCCGGAACAGACGTGGCCATACCGGTGGTCTGTGCTTCTCCAGACATTGCTTCTCTGTCAAGGAAGACCGGAACAGCGATGGAAATTCCAGCAGCCCGTGTTACTCCAGACGACGCTGCTGTGTCCAGACCGTCGGCCCGTGCTGCGCCAAATGCCTCTGCTCTTTCGAGGAATGCTGGAACAGAGGCGGCCACACTGGCATCCCGTGCTGCTCCAGACGTCGCTGCTCTGTCATAGAAGGCTGGACCAGAGGCCCTTACAACGGCGGCCCGTCTGGAACAGCACAGGTAGCCTTTCTCAACAGAGCAGCGACGTCTGGATCAGGAAGGGCTACGGATGTGACACCCTCTGTTGAGAAAGGCTACAACAGAGTCGGCCACACCGGCGGCCCTCCTGCTACAGACGTCGCTGCTGTGTCGAGGAAGGCTGGAACAGAGGTGGCCACACTGGCGGACCGTGCTGCTCCAGACGTCGCTGTTCTGTCGAGGAAGCCTTGAACAGAGGCGGCAACACTGGCGGCCTGTGCTGCACCAGAAGTCGCTGCTCTGCCGAGGATGGCTGTTACAGTCAGTGCCACACCGGCAGCCCATGTTGCTCTAGACGTTGCTGCTCTGTGGAGCATGGCTGGAACAGAGGCGGCCACACTGGCGGCCCGTGCTGCTCCAGACGTCACTGCTCGGTCAAGGAAGCCTGGAACAGAGGCGGTCACACCGGCGGCTTGTGCTGCTCCAGACGTCGCTGCTTTGTCGTGGAAGGTTGGAACAGAGGTGGCCACACTGGCGGCCCGTGCTGCTCCAGACGTTGCTGCTCTGTCGAGGAAGGCTGGAACAGGGAAGGCCACAGTGGCGGTTCGTGCTGCTTCAGATGTCGCTGCTCTGTCGAGGAAGGCTGGAACAGAGGCGGCCACACCGGCGGCCCGTGCTGCTCCAGATGTCGCTGCTCTGTCGTGGAAAGCTGGAGCAGAGGTGGCCACACCGGCGGCCCGTGCTGCTCCAGACGTTGCTGCTCTGTCTTTGTGGGTAATATCCTGTTTCACACTCGCAACGTAGTTGCAGTTTATTAACACATTAACATTTCACATCTGCATAGCGTCCATATTTCGTTGAGCAGAATATCCAAGTGCAGTCTGATGAAAAGTTGTAATAACAGACGTTACACCATGTGTTTAGTTGCTAGGCAGTAGATCAAACTATGAATGCCAGCATATAAATAAGAAATTTAAAAACTAACTGTGTTCATATTTGTATTGCTGCGAACAAGCCTGTTTGATGACCTGAAGCATTTGACGTTTCTGTTTGATCTCGCACGGCTCAGTGAATAGTATGCCTGCCCTGACAGTCACTAGCCATGTGGCGCCACTGAATTTATGCACAGTGTTGACCACGGCCCTCTCAAATCCATCGATCCCATACTCACATGACCAAGGAGAGCAGCAGCAGCATTTCAGTATGAGGAATGCAGCCTCGGCAGGCCACGGTGTTGCTGAGGTCGATTCCCTTATGTCCTGCTAGGCATTTCTTCTTCTTACTTGAAAGAAAATACATTCGAGTCACAAGCAATGAACAGTCAAAGGGATGTCCGAATGAAAAACCCTTTGCACAATGTTTCTTTGTATACAGATGCAGATTGTGATACTCTTAGTAACTATGTGCAGCTGTATTGAAACGCTAATTATTTGCATATCCAAGCGTGTACTACGCGTAATACCACTCTGACTGTGCACGCACGCTGTCTCATGGTGCTATAACTTTCATATATTCAGTCGTAATGCACTTCGAGCAAGGGCACTCCACAGACAAAAATATTTACTGAGCTAAACCGTAGTTTCCATCATCATCTGTGTAAATCGATGTATCACAGTGCCAGAGATAAAAGTTTGCTCCAGAGAAGGTGCTGAGACCAGCGCGCCCAGATTACCGGAAGTATCGTCAGCACCACCTACGTCCGGTCTCTGATGTGGGGGGCTGCGGCACTGCGCAGCGTTTGTACTCGCGATAGAGGTGGGCATGGAGGGGGGATTAGACGCCCAGCGTGGCTGCAGCTGCGCTAATGTGCCCGCGCCCAGTAAATCGGCCAACTTGTTTCATTAAACACGGGAAGCGGCTGCCGCCAGCTGCCGGCCATCTTAATTGCTTCTTTCTGGACCGTAAATGCAAGCGCTTTCGAGTGTTCATTTTCCCTTGTGCGCTGTGATTTCTTTCGTAGCTTGACTTTATCCCTCCAAGTAAGGTTATCTTTGAGGCTGTGTGCGCCTCGCTGCGGCAATTAAAGACTTTCTCAGACGAAATCTGTATTTCAACATTTAATGGAAACGCAAGAAGGCACAAGTTGACTCTGCTTCTCACATCCCTTCCTTCACTCTACATCCCGTGCAGCCCTCCCGCTGTTCAACAACGTCCCTTCACCAAAGTTCCTCTTTCCTGTTCTTCCTTTGTTTTCTCTCTTTTTCATCTTTTATCCACGTCCTTGTGCTATAACGTATCGATACTGCCCCACAGGCCTCGTTACGTCACTTCTGTCTGTAAGCTGGTCGTAGGTTGTGTTCCAAAAATGAACAGCATAGAAACAGAAGTGATGACACTTTCTGCAGGACCTGACCTTCATTTTGCAGGACAATGTTCAAGCATATACAGTGCAAGCTGTTACTGATTTGTTTGACTGATGAGGCTGCTAAGTGTCATACCACCTACTGCACTCCCCTGAGTTAAGCCCTCGTGAGTGTCGAAGCTTAGACAAGGTTTCGGGACCAAAAGCAAATGTAATTATCTGTGGTGACGTAAACATTAATATGATGAAGCCTGATAAGGCTAGCAACATATATGTGAATATTCTGAGCTGTTATGGAATATCCTCCCTTGTTAATTGTCCAACTAGAATAACGAAAGAATCTTCCTCGTCTATAGATCATGTACCTACAGGTATTGATAGTAAAAAATATATTGTTGTCAAAAACCTGGGCCTGTCAGACCACCTCTGCCAGATCTTAAAAACTAACATTCATGTAGAAACTCCTCCTAAACTGTGTACATACGAATGTTGTTTTCCAAATCAGCCCTGTATGAGATTAAATCCCAGCCTCAATATGAAGATTGGGGGGAAGTCTATCCAGAAACTAATGCAAATCAGAAATTTATCAAGTTCATGTCAATTTTTAAACTCAGATTTGAAGAGATGTTTCCCAAAACTCTTTATAAAATTAAAACTAGAAAGAGAAATCAATGGGTGACTACAGGTATCAAAAAATCCTCAGAAACTCTTAGATATCTCAACACCATAAAAAATAATCAATCTAACCCAAAAGTTCTGCAGTTCTACAAAAAGTACAGGAATATATACGGAAAGGTGCTGCTAGCCGCAAAAAACTTTCAAATAACGAAATATTACTTCAAGCTGAAAACAAGAGCAAAGCAGCCTGGAACATCGTCAAACAGGAAACATCTAACTCTGCTAAAAAGGACCTCAATTCACATGTTAAAAACAAATATGTACCAGTAGGTAACCCTAAAAAATTTGCTGATTTTCTAAACTCATATTTCAGTAGTATTGCAAAAAAAGTACAGAAGAAATTTCCAGATACGTATGATTTACCTACTCAGAACCAGCCAACAAACTCAGTGGTTCTCTTGCCAACTACAGAAAGGGAAGTGGCACTAGTACTACGCCAACTAAAAAATAAAACTTCAGTAGGACACGATGAAATCCCAGTCTGCGTAATTAAAGAATGTATAGGCTCCATAAACGGCCCATTAACAAACATAATTAATGAATCTTTCGAATCTGGATACTTTCCAGAGTACCTAAAACAAGCAAAAGTTATACCTATCCTTAAGAACGGAGATGTGGAACATGTAGAGAACTACAGGTCGATTTTTATATCTACATCTACATCCATACTCCGCAAGCCACCTGACGGTGTGTGGCGGAGGGTACCCTGAATACCTCTATCATCTACTGTCTATCATTTCTAAAATAATAGAAATACTAGTCAAAAAGAGACTGCTAAATTACCTGAATAAATTTAACCTTCTGTCCAATGACCAATTTGGTTTTAGGCCCAGAAAAGGCACACAATATGCTATAGTACAGTTCACTAATTTTAGAAGCCTTGTACAAAGGTGAAAATGTATGTGGTATCTTTTTGGACTTGTCAAAGGCCTTTGATGCAGTTGACCATAAAATCTTACTTCATAAATTAGAGCAAATAGGAATAAGAGGTGTGACAAAGAAGTGGTTCAGATCATACTTGGAAATCTGAGTTCAACGAGTTGAGATATCACAAGTTTCAAACAATTCCCTTGTAAAACACCTGTCTGACCCAGAACATGTGAATATTGGCGTCCCACAGGGAAGTGTATTTGGCCCAATATTGTTTCTTATCTACATTAACGACTTCCCAAAAAGTACCAGACATGGAGAAAAAATACTTTATGCTGATGACAGCAACATAGTAATAACAGGTGAAAGTCCAACACAGCTGTCAGAAAGAGCAAACGAGGCTCTCAGTTATGTCCACAGCTGGTCATTAAAAAATAAAGTACCCCAAATGTAAAGAAAACTAACTATATTAACTTCCAATTGAACAAAAAACACAAAGCCACTAGAATAAAAGTTAATAATAATGAATTAGAATGTGTAACAAGTACCAAATTCTTAGGGATGAATGTAAACAGCCAACTGAAATGGACAAACCATGTCAACATTTTGGCAAAGAAATTATCCACAGCATGCTATGCTCTTAGAATCCTTCACCGGTATGCCATAATACCTATCTTAAAATAACATATTACGGATATCTACACTCAGTCCTCAGCTATGGGATCATGTTTTGGGGAACAAGTGCCAGTAACATACAGACTATGTTCAAAGAACAAAAAAGAGCCATAAGGATAATAACAAACAGCAACAACAGGGCCCACTGTCTAGAATTATGTAGAAAGCTAGGCATTCTAACTTTTTCTTGTGAGTATATCTTTCAGAACATAATGTTCATTAAGAAAAATCTCAACATGTATAACACAAACAGCCTAATACATGACCATGAAAGAAGATCTCGTCACCACCTCCATCTAGATAGAAAGAACAAGGCAAAGACGCAAAAAAGTATGTTTTATAATGGGATAAAACTATATAACAAATTACCGCAGGAAATTAAAAAAATGAGTCCCTCATTTTCAGACAAAAGCTTAAAACATTCTTAGTAAGTAAAAGTTGTTATACTGTAAAAGAATATTTAACATAGATATAGATTATTAGCAACATATGACATTATCACCAAAATATAATGTAATTATAAATGTGTGTGCGACAAGTTATAAAAACTACACAAAATATGAGAAATCTCTTTCATTGTAAATGTAAATGTGTGCTCATGTATTATAAACTGACGACGTCCGTACAATATATATTGTTCCACGGATGAATAAATAAATAAATAAATAAAGTTCAGCTCGATTTCTAAACTGAAGGAAACACTTCACGGCATTCGCTTCAGAGCTGCTATCATTTCGTCGGGCAATAGACCGCGCCACTCGAACTGTCAACACAACTGGCACCGCTAAGAGTATCCTACGACTTCCACATCGCTGGCAACGTGCTATACACAATGCTGGTGACTACTTTGAAGGTCAGTAATGTTGTGGTTGGCAGGAGAGCCAACACAGGGTTACTAAAGGAGGCCAAAATGCACGCGTTTTAGCTCACGCAGGCTGGCGTGAGGTCTGGAACATGACAAGGGAATTAGAATTGAAAAAAACGGACGTAGCTGGTGGAATACTTAACTAAAATCTATTACTGAAGAACGTCGCTCTTGACGATACATGGTTTACAATATCAATAGTACTGATAATGGCGCACTGCTAGGTCGTAGCAAATAACGCAGCTGAAGGCTATGCTAACTATCGTCTCGGCAAATGAGAGCGTAGAAGTCAGTGAACCATCGCTAGCAAAGTCGGTTGTACAACTGGGGCGAATGCTAGGAAGTCTCTCTAGACCTGCCGCGTGGCGGCGCTCGGTCTGCAATCACTGATAGTGGCGACACGCGGGTCCGACGTATACTACCGGACCGCGGCCGGTTTAAAGGCTACCACCTAGCAAGTTTGGTGTCTGACGGTGACACCACAAGTAAAACTTTGAAACACGTATCTGTTTTGTACGAGCTGTAAATAAATAGTTGTCGCTATTAAAGTTCCAACCCTCGTATGAAAGTGAAGTACACAATGCCGGATTCTATCCTACATGTAATTTCCAGGTTGGTAGAAGATATTTTTGACTTCCTTTAGCCTGTGCCCTCGCTCCTGCCCCCTCCGCCCCCTATTAAATGGATACAAAATTGGCTGATTGGCTGGTACTGGTTAGCGGTGGGAAAGAGAAGACCATCACCCAGATTGGGTGACCTGCAATTCTCTGCCTACGCAGTGGACGCAATACGCCATCCGCCAACTCCTAGGGCTGAAATAATCTCAGTTCAAGACAGAACACGAGTCAATGTTTCTGTTTGCTCACTAACCAAGAACAAAAATTTAACTCAGTTATTCTCCCGTAAAGAAGCACTTCAGTATGAGTCAGATTCCACAAGGAGCTAAGGAACTGCCACTCGAGTAAAATGATTAACAACTCTGTTTACTGGGAAACTTGTGTCATAAGCAACACATCTCAAAATCTAACCGCTAGATTTTCCTCTGTGGCCTTTACCAGCGAAATCTTCCTTGGAGGGAAGTGTCTTGGATCTATGCCCAAAGCGAAGTCATCTCGATAGATCCCCATAGAGACGTGCCTCTCTACAGCATATCCCACTCCCTCCAGGACATAAGGCATCTACGTGTGCGGTCAGGTGACAGATACCACCAGCCATTGCACAAACGTTACCTGACACTACGTGGGTCATGGATCTGCCAGCCAGTCATGTGACGCTCATACTCCTTTCAGGTTTTTCTGGAAGTTCCCATTCGCTCTCCTGTATCCTTAGCACTCCGCCAATGACACAGGTGTGGTAAGAAGTTATGATTACACAATTTTATGTGCTCCTCAAAAACTTGTAATTACGATTTAGAAATTAATATTTGTATGTATTTAAACAGTAAAGAACATTCATTATGTTTAACAGCCATAACAATAAAAAAAACACTGATGATGCTGCAACTGCAGTGAAACATGTCTGGGGCAAAAACAAAATAAGGTCTTGCTAAAGGCGGACCCCACTCAAAAATATATGTTATTATTAAAGCAAACACAGACAAAAGAGCTTCAACATCAAAATGATTAAGCATGTAGTGTTAAGCAATCTCGTACATTTGAACCTGATTTAACTGTAATAACAAAATGACTTTAATATTCTGTAATGAGACTGTGCGCAAAATGTCGAATGGCGTAAGTAGCGTTAGAGCGACCACAGACCAGCAGAGGACATACAACACCAAAGCAGAGGCGGCGAACCAAGCGGAAGGCAGCGGCAGCAGAGGGCAAGACCTGGGAGAGAGCAGGGAGCTGGCGGCTAGGCCGCACAAAAAAAGGGAAGAGTCTCCCGGACCGGAAGGAGGCAGGCGGTCCCTGGGGAGCGCTTCCACGATAGCCAGGCAGCGACCGCGCTGCCGACGCCGCCTCGGTGGACAGGTATGGGCTGCAGAGGCAGGCGGCGTCAGGCGCCGATGCGAAGGGCTGATCCAGGGTCCCTGCAGAGTAGACTTAACCAAATCTGATTAAAACAGGACGAGACTGATGCTGTTAGGCTACACAGTTATGTCAGCCTATAGCCCTTGACAGCAACAACAGGTTACCTTGATGCGTACAACACGACGCTACGATGTGACATTGTCTTGAATGTAGAGCTGGTCTGTTCTTTCCTTGATCTTGCAGCCAAACACAATGGCGTAAGAAGCAGAGATATCTGTACTTTGGGCGTAACCCTCCACATGTGACAATCACTTTTACCACTGTCAGAAGTAGAGTCACCCTGAAATCAAGTTTGGTCCCAAAAGAAGGAAAGAAGTGTCAGACGAGTGCAAATAAGAAGACCTGAAGGTACAAGACAAGTAGACATTCAAGAAAGAAGTCCCAAGAAGCAAAGAATGAGCTCAAGGAAACGAAGACGGGAGGATAAAGAAGGGAGTCCTAGTCCATAAAATTACTGGGCGTATGGAGATAGCTCTGTCACTCAACTTTAAGCGGCCACAACTTATGAATGTAATAGCAGAGGGCTGTAGAACACATTCACGCTGCTTAGTACAATAACAGCAGATTTTAGTCTCGCAGTACGACAGCTCTGCCAGCAAATCAGCAACTGCCACAGCAAAGTCTTCGAGTGTCGTTCTTAAAATTACAGCATTAGGTAGCTTGGGGTTGTGCGAATCCATGTACAACAGCGAGATGACAGTACGAGATGCTGTAACACTCCGTGTGTTGTCTGTTGTCATGGCCTACCAAACCAAGGGAACTGCCCATCCCCGAAAGCTTCACACCTTAGCGCGTGAGTATAAACGACATGTGCAACGGAAATACTGTGCTCATTATCCACAATGTCGATTACAAACACTCCTCTTCTGCACATACTAACCACGTTTTGTATTTGGTTCCACTGTCTGTTTTTTCTTTATTGTGTCAATATTATGTCTTAATGGTCATATGTATTTATCCAACTGCGTTGACGTGTTTTGTATCAGCTGTTAATTACACGTCCTTCTCTATAAGGTGCAATATTTGGCCACAATTATCGCCTAACTGTATAATGTCTGAGATTTGATTCAAAAGTAAATGCAGATCAATAATTTCTACCAGAGTAAACGTTATCCGAACTCATTCATAGTTTACATTTTTTACACTGACATTCTTACATTGTGGTCAAGCTTAATATCTTGTTGGACAGTGGCATCTATTGTACTTTAGTATTTATGTGTGGTGTCATATGCATATTAGGGGATGAATGAATGTGTTAGGTGTTGAGGTTGAGTTGCATCAGCACACTCATAGATAGGTTGGAGAAGAACAGACAATGTAGAGATGATGTTAACATTGCTGGTAAATTTTGTTTTGTCACAGTCACTTTGCTTTCGAGTCATACTCGCTGTGATACAGACTTATGGATTCTATTGCAAGCTGTGCCAACTAAGGTGTAACTAGAGACTGGCGCGGCATGAAGGTCACCTACTCTCAAGATCACATAAAATATCTTCTTTGGAGGCAATTTTATGCTAGATCAAGTAACACCACAATCCTTCCGTGATCATAGCCGGAGGTCTCTGAACAAAGAAGAAGAAACAATCCATAGACAAAGACACCACGATATGCAACTAAACCACATGTACTTATTTTTGTTATGTGCGAGAGAAGTGGATGAGAATCTCGGCTGCCGTTGACACTTCGTCGTTCTTCCACTGACTGACTATGACTGAGAATGCATCCATCTTATATCCCCGAGCCCCCACCGTCATGGGAACAGATCTAGTGTTGCTGCACTCCTGTTGGCTCCCGCCAAGTTTCGGTTGGAAGAGGGCGGAATGCTGTGTTCCTATTGGCAATGATGGGGAAAAAACTGTTTCAAGCATCCTCTGTGCCAGTTTTGTGGAGTAGCTCATTCGAGGTGCACACACCTCTGGTTCATTCTTAGTGGGATAGTGAAATAGGATGAAGTTATCTCCTGTACTGTGGACTGCCTGGCTATTTAAAAAGATACAAACAGCTCCAGCACAGACAGTTATCTCTTTGAGTTGTGCGATGCCTGTCCAGCTCAGCCTGCTGCACTGCCACTATTTGCTGAAAAGTATTCACCCCACACTCATCTATTATCACTTCCTTCCATTCCTTGTGAGGCTGTGGACTCAGTCCTCAGCTGTATGCTTATTAAGTTCCTCTCTGTCCAACACCAATGTCTCCTCAGTCGAACACTTTGGGATTGCATCTTCTCAGGAGGACACACTACATACTGAGACAATTAGCAACATAATTTTCAACTGGGCTAAAATATCCAGCAAACTGCATACTATGCCACGACATTTCTCTCTATTTATTTTATTATCTCATGGACACTCCACAGTGAGATCCTTCCTGTCCGATAGCTCGTCACACAGACGTAGGGATTGTAGCCATTTGAAAGCTGCTGCCACCTGGCAGTGACACGTGTGGCGTCAGCAGTGGCCTGAGCTCTGCGGCATGCAGACGGGCGTGCTCAGCTCTGCGCTCTTCACACTGCCCGACGGCGCTCAGGCGACAACCACACGCAACGGCGACCCAAAACGGCGGGTAATATGTCGCACGTCATTCCGTTCCTCTGTGTTTACAGTCATTATGTCATAGAAAGTGCAGGTGAGAGGTGCAGATGTGAGTTCTACCCAAGCTGGGCAGCAGTCTGGGGCAACTCTGTGTTCCGCAGACTAATTAAATAAAGAAAACGCAATCTGAATGAACAATTGACACTCATTTGAATTTCGTGTAATGAGATCTGTCCTCTCCAGCAGCTCAGCGCCGACTGAGTCTTTTTCTCACCAATTTCCACATGGAGGAGGGGAGGGGGTGGTGGCGGAAGGGGCGGTTGAGCTAGGGGATCTCCCAGGAGGGGGAAAGTGGCTCTGAACTCAACTGTCGAGTGGTGACAATAAAGGTGTATGTTTACCCAGAGGGATGGGGAGGAGGAGAGGGAGGGGGGGCGATGGGGGGTTTCTCAGAAGGTTGGGTTATCCCCAGGTGCTCACACTCAATCCCTGGGCAGAACATCAGCTTAAGGAGGAGGGATGGTTTAATAGATCAGGTTAATTAGTTAGCGTATCAATTTGATGTCAAAAGCCTGCCAGAATCGGCCTTATCGCCTACTTACCATCTCGTGATGTATGTGATGGCGTCTTGCTAAAATTTTTCCTAGCTACGGGACTCATCTACCTGGCAGTTTCAGTCTTTGGCTTCTCAGTGACCACCCACTGCATTATCGTAACCAGTGTCGTCTGTGTATTATAACTCGTTTTCTGGAGTTGGCCGTTCAGCTGGAATGTTACTGCCGACATCACCCAAACATTTTTTGTACGTCACGTTTTTGTACCATTTTGTCACTGTTTCCTGATTCATCGTGTTGACTGGCGTTACGCGCTTTACTTCGCTTCATCACCGACGCTGCTTCCATCCTTCCTCACATACACACAAACAATGAAAACAACAGTAAAATATATAAATTACTACTTACTATCTGACTTAAAATTTGTCTGAGGGTACCTGTTTGTTATTGACACATCACAGCATCCTAATTTACTGTCATCTTAAGCTAAACGAAATTCTGTGCTAATGGGTCAGTAACCTAATGCTCAACAAAAACGATTTCAGAAGAAATTGATATGTGGGATCAGAACTTACTAAAAAACCTTGAAAAGAAAAGACTAGTGCACCACACAACATACTACGCCAAAGAAAAAATGCTACAATTGGTGATCGGCATGCGATTCGTCATGCCAGTCTAAGACGAAAGTGTATTTAGCAACAACTAGTCCCGCCAATAGGTTCAATAGAAATGCAATTTTAAAAAACGAGGCTCCCGTAACGCTGTCATTGCTTGCGGCGTGGCACGAACTCTGTGCTGTGTAGAAGCTGTCTCATTAGCTCAGGGACACATGGGGAACGATAGGCAGGCTCGCTGAAGTTCTAGATTCGTTGGCACCAAACATCCTTCTTCAGTTACAGCACCAAATTATATCCAATTTACACCTCCACAATGCGGTATCTTGTACATATCTTTCTGTTACTGATACCTTTATTGAAACATTAAGGCATAACACGAACATTTTTGCTGACGTAAATGCCCATTGTCATGTTCATGACTCAAATAAAGCCAATGGAAAATAATAGAGGATACAGTAACATCTTCTGTATCCAATGAGATACAAAAACACAGTAGTAGGCCGAATTAGATTGCACATTATACTACAATACGTTTGATGTCCAGACTTATTTTCACAGAGCAGATAGGTCCATGTGGGAGCAACGTTCACTTCATAGAAGATCTTCAAAGTGAGAGCCTTGCATTTGCAAACGTGTCATCACTCGCTATACAACACTTTGCTCGACCCTACGGAATACAGCTACATTCACTATTGCCAAAGTGGCATGCACACATGCTGTTAGATCATTTGCATCCATGGGTGCAGTACTACAAACTTGTTCTTTAAGTGTCCCCGCAGATAAAAATCTAGTGGGTTAATGTCCAGGGAACATTGGACCTCTACAACAAATCCATTTCCGTGAAAACGCTTCATTTAAGTAGTTACACACCATCATATTGAAAACATAGCTGTCGCCAAACACCTAGTGGAATTTTTTCTAATGCATCAGACTAAGTAATGCAAAGGAACTTATAATTCAGAGACTTTTTCAACTTGTCTCACGATAGGTAAGGACTCCTCGCACAGTTCCAGTCAAAGTATGCCTGAAAGCCACGATCACGGGTGAGTCTGGTTTGTGTACCGATCAGTAATGACTGCTGTAGAAGTTGACAATCGTTTCACGAGCGAAGCTAGATTCTTCACTCCAGATCACGTTGTTTATAAAATGTTAGATAACTTCCCCTTAGTGCAAAATCCATTCACAAAACTGTACTCGTCGAATGTAGTCTTCTGGCCGCTAATGTTGAGATAACATGTAATGATGCAGATGCAGTTCTTCATCGTGTAATACTTCAACAACCAGTCTTTGAGACATCTGGAACTGCCTTGCAGTATCATGGGTACATCGCCAAGGTGATTTTTGAAGGGTATAAAAATCATGTCCTCTGCTTGTTGAGTATGTCTACTCCTTGGACGACCTCTGTCCATTACTTGCCTACAAAAACTGTCTGATTCCCGAAGACGTTGCTCCATTGCTATTAGGAGGGCACCACGCAGCATATGCAGCACGAGTAGGAGCAGCTGCTTGGTTATCGGATGCAACCAGCAGCGAAAGCATGTCGACATATTCATCATTTTCCTACTCCATCGGGAAGGTGTTCTACATGAACTTGACAGGAACAGGTATGGTTATACACTGTGCTATTAGTAGACACATGTATGCAGTTTAATGGATCCCAATGTCATGTGATAGGCTATTTCAAGTGACAAAATGATATACTGCTTATATACGAGGAGAACTAGGAAACACACATCTATAAAAATAAAGAAAACAGAAACTTGATGAGGGTTCGAACCATAGCTCCATGCGGATGTGGATCTGATGTCCCAGCAGTCTACTAAATGAGTTACATTGGTTTGTAAGGTAGTCCAGAGTGGTACAACTTCCTCTGGACATTATGATGCACTGCACGAAGTGACAGTGTTGGTAGATACCCTTTTTTATACATGTGTTTTCAAAATGCATCTGATTTGATTTTGCTAAATAAACTATCATCTGATCTGATTTTGCTAAATAAACTTTCGTGCTGAATCTGAAAGAAGAATTGCGTCCAAGTGCGGCATTTTTTTCTACGCCATAAATTATTAATTCTATCAAGTGATCTTATAATACAAATATTGCAGTTGTAACAACGCTAGTTGTAATTCCATATCTGCCATTCCCCTCCTTTTCTCCTTCATCAGAGATCAGCATAAACACCTGTGAGTGCGTTAGCTTCTACGGAATAAATGATCCAAATTTTTTGACAGAGCACAATGTTGTTTAAACTGTACACAAATTGTTTTTAATTCAGAATTATTGTCAAAGAAATACACGAATTTACATAGTTTGTAACGTGACAATGCTAGGACAGTTGTCAAGATAATGCATTTCGTCCTCATTAATCGACATAACTCTAAACACAACAATATCAAATTTTAACCAGAAGATTGTTTACAAAATTGTTCTTACTACTACATCGTGAAGTTGGCCAATATTACGACAAATCATCCGATTGCGGTTCTAAGTTCGGTACTATTTAGGATTACAGTCAAGTCTACGGAAGATGGTTAGTTTTTGAGACAAGATGAGCAAAAGATTACTCAAGGTTGCTTGAGTTCACAGTGGATGCAACCTGGTGAACCAACAATTCTGCGACTCTGCTCGTGGTATTTACCTCAGCTGCGATGAGCCGTCACCTGCATGCCTGCTCTCGTCCTCTGAGAGTCCTATAACACCTCTGCTGATTTTATCAGCAGAAACTGTCCTATGTTTCTCGTTAGGTGAGAAAACATGCACTCATCCCTAGTCTTGAAATATGGCGATATGCACTCCCATGGATGGAGCAGCATGCATATTACAATGCCCTCGCAGTTCTTGCTAGAACAATTAACTATGTGGCTGTTTCGTTTCTCTGCTGTTGGAGCTCAACAACACTACAGCTAATGTATAGCTAAGTGTCAGCCGAAGTGAATGTAGTGTACAATCAAAGTTCCTCCTGTAGCAAAACTGTCCCCCACCTCAATCCTTTCGTGCTCCACATCACAGCTTTTTCCGATCAATAGGAGTGTTCCTTTTATTTTGTGGAAACTATCTCTGCCAATCGCAAAGGGCCTACCATAAAACTGCATTTCGGCACTTTATTTCTTCCTAGTTCATGTCAGCCAATCGGACATTTTGTGCCTGCTCCAGACACTTAAAAGTTACATGTGTACACCATGAGCGTACCATGTGCAGTTCACGTGATCGACTGCATCACTGTTTTGTTTGTATCCATCTGGAAATTCCCCACTGCAGTTTTCTACAGATTCTTTCCGTACTACGCCGGTGGCCCCCTACTTGCTCCCCTGGATGAGTCACCTGGTCCGTTCGTTGTCCCGCACCACAGGTTACTTTAAGAGGTTTCCGATGTACTCAGCCTGTGACATCGCCCTTTGCATGTGCTCCCAAACAAAACGTTTCCTCCAGCAGATTGTTTCACCTCCTGCTCATTGACATGCAGGATTTAGGTTTGGTGTGTTAATACTGTCGATTGAGTGTCATCCCTTTGCATTGCGTACTGTACACTTTATTAGGCAAATCTGGTCATTTTCGCTGAAGTATGTCAGATGACATTCACCTTCCTGTTACGATGTATAAAAACTCTCATGTAAGGTGAGAAATTGACATTCACTTAACCTGCCACCTTACACACATAACTGAAATCTAATTTTATTACAGAGCTAGTGTCCAGTCTCCCTACATACTCAGTCCACAACAAATTTCGCTGAAAGGTCAGTTTCCAACAACTTAGAAACGCTCTGATTTTGAGAAATCTCATGGACCATGGTCACCATTTTTTATGTAAACCCTATGTTCTATGTAACATATATGTGTGTTTGTCTAATGTTGTCTCTGATACGGAATTCTGATGCCTACAAATGATTAAAATGACTCATCCATTAACAATCTACACACAGGGATTTTCATAAAATGGAATATCGTCTTGTGGTTTTACTTCATTTCAGTTTAGCACATCAAACGAATCATTCCTATCGGAATGCTACTAGACTGAATCACAACTTGATACTGGCAATTATTTATTCTAAAAAACACTTAGAATGCAAAAAAGTAAAAATATGAAACACATAATGTCAGATTCTACCGTACATGTTATTTCAAGATTGTCAGAACATTTGTTTGAGTTTCTTTAGACGACCGGGCCTCCACCCTCTGATTAGACGGACAAAAAATTGTCTGACACTGATCAGTGGTGAGAAAGAGGAGGCTTGCACCCTGACTGTCAGAAAAAACTCAGTGAACATCCAAATAGACCTCATTTACTGTGAGTGTTCCCCTAAGAGCCAGATCCTCCTCTGTGGATCTCGCGAGCAAAGTCTCTGTCCCCAGAGGGAAGTGTCTTAGATTGATGGATGTGCCTGCTTTTCGTTGGAAAGCTTGCCCTGGCGCTTCCCGTGAGAAGATTCCTCAGAGATCAACTTGCAACCATCGTTTGTGATTCCAAGCATTCCCCCTCACATTGAACTCTCTCGTGGTCTGAATTTTTTTGCAGTTCCACCAGAGCGCAACCTCCCACTAGTGTGAGTTACTGGTCTGGGGGTTCCGCGGCCTCCAGTGCTGTAAACCGCCGGCTCCTCGGTCTGCTGTCTCTCGAGGCAGTAAACAAGCACTCCTCTTTGCCGATAGCGGCTTTTGAGGAACAAATGGCACTCGTCGCCCTTTCCATCAGTGATCAGCTCTAATTCACTCCCAGACATGCAGTATTACACCACAAAAGCGTACAGGCCGACCTCGTCTTTTGACTGACAGAGACCGCCAACAGTTGAAGAGGGTCGTGATGTGTAATAGGCACACAGGAATTCCAAACTGCATCAGGATCCACTGCAAGTACTATCACAGTTAGGTGGAAGGTGAGACAACTTGGATTTTATTTCGAGCAGCTGGTCATAAGCCACACAACTCGCGGGTAAATGCAAAACGACGCCTCGCTTGGTGTATGGAGCGTAAACATTGGAAGATTGAACAGTGGAAAAAGGTTGTGTGGGGTGACGAATCACGGTACATAATGTGGCAATCCGATGGTGAATGCCTGGTGAATGTCATCTTCCAACGTGTGTAGTGCCAACAGCAAAATTCGGAGGCGGTTGTGTTATGGTGTGGTCGAGTTTCTCAGGGAGGGGGCTTGCACACGTTGTTGTTTTGTGTGGAATTATCACAGCACAGGCCTACGTTGATGTTTTAAGCACATTCTTGATTCCCACTGTTGAAGAACAATTCGGGGATGGCGACTGCATGTTTCAACACGATCCAGCACCTGTTCATAATGCAGGGCCTGTGGCGGAGTGGTTCACGAGAATAACTTCCCTGTAATGGACCGGCCTGCATAGAGTCCAAACATGAACCCTGTAGAACAGCTTTGCGATGTTTTGAAACGCCGACTTCGTGCCAGGCCTTACCGACCGACATCGATACTTCTCCCCAGTGCACCAGACCGTGAAGAATGGGCTGCCATTTCCCAAGAAACCTTCCAGCACCAGATAGAACGTATGCCTGCGAGAGTGGAAGCTGTCATCAAGGCTAAGGGTGTGCCAACACCATATTGAATTCCAGCATTACTGATGGAGGGCGCCACGGAATTGTAAGTCATTTTCAGCCATTAGTCCGAATACTTTTGATCACGTAGTGTAGATTTTGACATCTTTACCCTATGACGTTTCTCTCATAAGTGGGTGAACTGTTTATTGACCTCTGTAATTACATATTTGCGACTTCCGCTGCCATTATTATGATCTCACCTTCGTCTGTGCTCATGTGGTTTAGACCTTTAGGTGGTGTGCTGAAAAGCACTTGTGTGGCTGGTAAGTGTCCCAGAGCCAGCGGCGGCGTACCATACGTTTTAAGTTTAAACTGTACATATGTGGGACACATTTATTCCCCCTGATTGCTGTGAGCACCTGTACACACTTATTTAAGCAACAATTATTTGTTGTTGTTGTTGTTGTTGTTGTCTTCAGTCCTGAGACTAGGTTGATGCAGCTCTCCATGCTACTCTATCCTGCGCAAGCTTCTTCATCTCCCAATGCCTACTGCAACCTACATCCTTCTGAATCTGTTTAGTGTATTTATCTCTTGGTCTCCGTCTACGATTTTTACCCTCCACGCTGCCCTCCAATGCAAAATTTGTGATCCTCAAAACATGTCCTACCAACCGATCCCTTCTTCTAGTCAAGTTGTGCCACAAACTTCTCTTCTCCCCAATCCTATTCAATACCTCCTCATTAGTTACGTGATCTATCCACCTTATTTTCAGCATTCTTCTGTAGCACCATATTTCGAAAGCTTCTATTCTCTTCTTGTCCAAACTAGTTATCGTCCATGTTTCACTTCCATACATGGCTGCACTCCATACAAATACTTTCAGAAACGACTTCCTGATACATAAATCTATATTCGATGTTAACAACTTTCTCTTCTTCAGAAACGCTTTCCTTGCCATTGCCAGTCTACATTTTATATCCTCTCTACTTCGACCATCATCAGTTATTTTACTTCCTAAATAGCAAAACTCCTTTACTACTTTAAGTGTCTCATTTCCTAATCTAATTCCCTCAGCATCACCCCATTTAATTTGACTGCATTCCATTATCCTCATTTTGCTTTTGTTAAGGTTCATCTTATATCCTCCTTTCAAGACACTGTCCATTCCGTTCAACTGCTCTTCCAAGTCCTTTGCCGCCTCTGACAGAACTACAATGTCATCGGCGAACCTAAGAGCTTTTACTTCTTCTCCATGATTTTTAATACCTACTTCAAATTTTTCTTTTGTTTCCTTTACTGCTTGCTCAATATACAGATTGAATAACATCGGGGAGAGGCTACAACCCTGTCTCACTCCTTTCCCAACCACTGCTTCTCTTTCATGCCCCTCGACTCTTATAACTGCCATCTGGTTTCTGTACAAATAGCAAATAGCCTTTCGCTCCCTGTATTTTACCCCTGCCACCTTCAGAATTTGAAAGAGAGTATTCCAGTCAACATTGTCAAAAGCTTTCTCTAAGTCTACAAATGCTAGAAACGTAGGTTTGCCTGTTCTTAATCTTTCTTCTAAGATAAGTCGTAAGGTCAGTATCGCCTCACGTGTTCCAACATTTCTACGGAATCCAAACTGATCTTCCCCGAGGTCCGCATCTACCAGTTTTTCCATTCGTCTGTAAAGAATTCGCGTTAGTATTTTGCAGCTGTACTGAACTGATAGTTCGGTAATTTTCACATCTGTCAGCACCTGCTTTCTTTGGGACTGGAATTATTATATTCTTCTTGAAGTCTGAGGGTATTTCGCCTGTCTCATACATCTTGCTCACCAGCTGGTAGAGTTTTGTCATGACTGGCTCTCCCAAGGCCGTCAGTAGTTCCAATGGAATGTTGTCTACCCCGGGGGCCTTGTTTCGACTCAGGTCTTTCAGTGCTCTGTCAAACTCTTCACGCAGTATCTTATCTCACATTTTGTCTTCATCTACATCCTCTTCCATTTCCATAATATTGTCCTCAAGTACATCGCCCTTGTATAAACCTTCTATATACTCTTTCCACCTTTCTGCCTTCCCTTCTTTGCTTAGAACTGGGTTGCCATCTGAGCTCTTGATATTCATACAAGTGGTTCTCTTCTCTCCAAAGGTCTCTTTAATTTTCCTGTAGGCAGTATCTATCTTACCCCTAGTGAGATAAGCTTCTACATCGTTACATTTGTCCTCTAGTCATCCCTGCTTAGCCATTTTGCACTTCCTGTCGATCTCATTTTTGAGACGTTTGTATTCCTTTTTGCCTGCTTCATTTACTGCATTTTTATATTTTCTCCTTTCATCAATTAAATTCAATATTTCTTCTGTTACCCAAGGATTTCTAGCAGCCCTCGTCTTTTGACCTACTTTATCCTCTGCTGCCTTCACGACTTCATCCCTCAGAGCTACCCATTCTTCTTCTACTGTGTTTCTTTTCCCCATTCCTGTCAATTGTTCCCTTATGCTCTCCTTGAAACTCTGTACAACCTCTGGTTCTTTCAGCTTATCCAGATCCCATGTCCTTAAATTCCCACCTTTTTGCAGTTTCTTCAGTTTTAACCTACAGTTCATAACCAATAGATTGTGGTCAGAGTCCACAACTGCCCCTGGAAATGTCCTACAATTTAAAACCTGATTCCTAAATCTCTGCCTTACCATTATATAATCTATTTGATACCTTTCAGTATCTCCAGGATTCTTCCATGTATACAACCTTTTTTATGATTCTTGAACCAAGTGTTAGCTATGATTAAGTTATGCTCTGTGCAAAATTCTACCAGACGGCTTCCTCTTTCATTTCTTAGCCCCAATCCATAATCACCTACTATGTTTCCATCTCTCCCTTTTCCTACTGACGAATTCCAGTCACCCATGACTATTAAATTTTCGTCCCCCTTCACTACCTGAATAATTTCTTTTATCTCATCATACATTTCATCAATTTCTTCATCGTCTGCAGAGCTAGTTGGCATATAAACTTGTACTACTGTAGTAGGCATGGGCTTTGTGTCTATCTTGGCCAGAATAATTCGTTCACTATGCTGTTTGTAACAGCTTACCTGCACTCCTATTTTTTTTATTCATTATTAAACCTACTCCTGCATTACCCCTATTTCATTTTGTATTTATAACCCTGTATTCACCTGGCGAAAAGTCTTGTTCCTCCTGCCACCGAACTTCGCTAATTCCCACTATACCTAACTTTAACCTATCCATTTCCCTTTTTAAATTTTCTAACCTACCTGCCCGATTAAGGGATCTGACATTCCACGCTCCGATCCGTAGAACGCCAGTTTTCTTTCTCCTGATAACGACGTCCTCCTGAGTAGTCCCCGCCCGGAGATCCGAATGGGGGACTATTTTACCTCCGGAATATTTTACCCAAGAGGACGCCATCATCATTTAATCATACAGTAAAGCTGCATGTCCTCGGGAAAAATTACGGCTGTAGTTTCCCCTTGCTTTCAGCCGTTCGCAGTACCAGCACAGCAAGGCCGTTTTGGTTAATGTTGCAAGGCCAGATCAGTCAATCATCCAGACTGTTGCCCCTGCAACTACTGAAAAGGCTGCTACCCCTCTTCAGGAACCACATGTTTGTCTGGCCTCTCAACAGATACCCCTCCGTTGTGGTTGCACCTACGGTACGGCCATCTGTATCGCTGAGGCACGCAAGCCTCCCCACCAACGGCAAGGTCCATGGTTCATGGGGGGACTTATTTATTGACTCAATATCCCCATTGAAATTTCTAGAATACCACAACAGAAAGTTGCTTCAATCTCAACAATGTCAACGCCCTCATCATGTTTTGCTGTGTAAAAAAAGTACTTCACCTGAAGACCTACATATGTTTTGTTTATGAGTTAATTTCTTGACATTCGTTCCAATGGTGTCGACATTTCATTAGAAATGCTGTTAAATTAGAAGTTATAGGAAATAACTCAGACGAATCTGTGAATCTCTGTTCAAATGATGATTGTTGTGCTAATTAAAGTCTACAAAACAAATATGATACCTTGTACGCCCAAAGGAAACATGTACAGTAATAACCGTCAGTGATAAAGAAAAGGTTGTAAATTTTTGGTTAAATGAATGAGGCAGAAATTACTTAAACTTAAGCAGTGTGCAAAGCTGGTTTCGTTCTGTAAAAGCTGATCATCAGTGGTAGAAATGAAAGGAAGGTTTATGTGAAGTACGAAATGTGCCCCAAAACGAAACGTTTAAAAGTGTGAAAGAAAAACTATGCGAAAGATTTAGAGCTGTTTGGGAGAGACAGTGCACCGTTACCAAAGAAGATCTACGAGATTGATCATCTGAAATGCAAGGGCGATGAACATTACTATTTCCAGGCTTCATCGACCTCGGTAAACAGATTCAAGAAATTAAACAGAAAAGGAAGTCGCAAAGTTATGAAGTTTACGCCGAGTAAATGTGTAGGGGTTGTCATTAATAGGTAACGCTATAAAGAAATTCGTACCTGATGTGAAGACGAAGTTTCTTGCTACCCCATAAAAGCTGCATATAAAGCCAACCAATAAGGTTCCGTGCAAACCGCATTTCTAAATTTAGAGCGAAAAAAGACAAGAGACGCTTGCAGTCGGTGAATGCTATGACACATTTGTGTACAACAATGTCACTCATTCTGATCAGTGGATTATTGTTTCTTCCGTTTTATCTCCGTCTCCAGGAAAATCAAAAAAGTTTGGGACTGAAAATTAAAAAAAAATTACTGTTTACTTACGTAGCAAAATCTGGAAAATGGGAGAGAATAATTTTCAATGTTACATTCAAAACGTCATCTTACCATTCATTGCTTTTGCTGGAGTCTTGGCCTGGATTGTTAAACTTCAATTACTTTTTCCATGTCAGTTTGCATCACCACATTTTATGAATTTGATCTAGTATGCCTGGTACACAGTGCAGTTTACACAACAACGGCCACGACTATTTATTATGCCAATCCTGTTCTGTGAAAAAAAACTAGTAAATTCTGTGAAATGTCTGAATGCATTTTTTTTATTGTTAGCATGTGTGCCTGGTATAAGCAAAACAATTGTTTTCGTCATCGAAGAGACAAATGGTTCAAATGGCTCTGAACACTATGGGACTTAGCTTCGGAGGTCATCAGTCTCCTAGAACTTAGAACTACTTAAACCTAACCAACCTAAGGGCAGTACAAACATCCATGCCCGAGGCAGGATTCGAACCTGCGCAGATCCGGGCTGTAGCGCCTAGAACCGCTCGGCCACTCCGGCCGGCTCGAAGAGACACATCGAACTTTCGTTTCCTCTGCATCGAATAAACAAGGGACTATCTCACTGTTAGCAAAATATACATTATTCAAAAATTATCATAAGATCTGCTTAACAGGAATTGTCATATTCAATGTCAAAAAATTAAAGTCCAGATTGAGGTGGAAGTCGTCTGTAATATCACACACTGCCTTGATTTTCTTTGTCTGCTTGTCACTGCATCTATAACAGATTAGCTGTCCATATGAACTGCAAGTTATTCAAAAAATGATTCATTTGAGAGGTTTTTGGTATGTTGTAACTGTTTTAAATTAACGTGTGTGCAGTGTGGACATCGCGCTACGCGGCACTAAGGTCTCTTTTTGTCATGATTGCGTCTTCTTAATCGTATTCACCGATTCGCGCTAGGGCTCTACAAACGACTGCTATAAGCTGTTCCTTGTGGGGGAAAAGTGTAACTTGAAGTTTTTAAAAAAAAGTACGTGCAAAGCGCCCTAGTTGCTAAAATTTTGAGATTGCATTTCTTTCGGTGTATTCTTCCTGCGTGAGAAATTTCATATTAGGTTTCGGCACGTCGGTGTGGACCATTTCCTTGTTAACGTTGACCGTTGTTCAAATGTTTCAGAATTTTAACTGCGCCACACCTGTGCGTACATCCGCCCGTCAACTGTCTGGTCAATAGTGCGGCCTGACTCAAACTGAACTGCGCCATTTTTTCATTGAACGATGGCGAAAGAAAACCACGCTTGACGTCGATAAAATGTTCTTAATAACAGTACAAAACTGTGAGCACTTCTTTCGTAGTTTCCAAGTAAACAGCCTTACAATAGAACCAGAAACCCCATATTCTCAAATCTGTGGCGCTCTCTTCTTTATTTAGAGGAAATGCTCGCCACAGCTTAAACGATTTTACTGTAGTGTGTTTAGTCACGTGTAATACTATCACGAAACGGTTCTTTTAATCAGCTTACTTTGGAAGAGGGGGACTTAACTTAGGAGTTTTCATAGTTTGAAGGGGAAAAAAACACGTTCTCCCATCTCTTAGTGCAGCCTCTCGAAGCATTTCAAAATCGTGAGACGCAAAGCCGATAGCATTAGAAGGCAAGAGTGAGGCGGCGTCAACAGGAGGGGATGGCCCCAGCCTCGAGCCGTGGAGGACATGGGAAGCTTCCTCACTCTCTCGGCAGAGGCGCTTTCGTCGCAGCTAATTCACCCGCTGTATTTATTCGCCCTGGGAGCCACTGAATATTTACGCGGCGGATGCGCTCCTCTTAATATCAGGCAACACTTCATTAGTCCGCTAATTCCTGGGGCCGGCGCGAATTCTAAGCCTCTCGTCGGCTTCTGGGCCGCGGCTTACAGGCGACAACCGGAGGGGCGCTAATGGGGCTCAACCCCACCGCCAGAGGCGCCACTGAGCCGCGCTCTTCCGCGAGCAACGCCGGCGTGCCCCACGGGATAGCGTGGCTGTTCGGGAAAAGAAAATCCTCAGCTTTCCATGTTGTTGTCTCGTCTGCGAGCCGCTCAGAATGACTACTCAAGGGACAAAAATCTTATCGTCACGTATGTATCAACAGCTCCTCGAATTTACATCAGCTGACGTAGAAAGGGTGTGGTTGTTTGCGCGGACGTGTTGTGTGCAACCCACTGAACTCGTATGCCAGCGAACTGTGGTTTGCAGCACCGCTTCACTGCATGCGTGTGGTCGCAATGCGTGCTGTCCATCCTGAACAGAAGAGTCAAAGGGCGAACGCGATTTCGCCACAAGTGCTGTCCCCGCGCAGCCGGCCATCATTACCTTTTGTCCCATAGGTCGCCACGCCTATGCCTGCAGCTGGAACAGCTATCAAATGAAGTATAGTGTACTATGCGGTTGATTTTGAAATTCCAGATGAAAACTGTAGTAACATGCAGTTAGTGTAAGAAAAGAAAGTGTTACAGTAACATTAAACTGCCTGAAAATTTAACTATCGCGAGCTATTGCCACTACTTGTGTGTTCGAAAATTCCAATAATTGCTGCACTGCGAAATGCATTTGGTTTTATGTCTCACCCAAAAAATTAAATTATTGAACGCAATCCAACAACAATTTTGTCTGTTGTGACCCTGACTTTCATCATTACGTAATTACAGAAGGCACAAATGTAGTACAAAATTATCACCTTTTAATATAATGCACACAAAAGAAAATAATATCAAACTCTGTAAAACACTTTTCATGGAAATATAATTAAGGTGAGCACAAGTCTATGCGATGGCGGCCCGCAACGCGCAGTTACAATACAACTAAACATAGCTGTAAGAGCAAGTGAAGTTTGATGGCACCGTTTGTCATAGGATTGTGAATCCTGTAGGTCCTTTGCCTTTACCATCACTAGTAAACGTTGAAGGACCAGTTGGAGACTACTTCAACCTACTGAGTATAAATCTGGATGTCTATGGATTCATTTTGTGGGGTACGGACAGATTACAGAAATACTTAAGAACACAATTTCTGAAAGCGGTCCTGCGTAATTAGCTCTGCAGCCTACAAGCAATATCTTAGACCTTGTAGCTACAAATAGACCGGACCTTATAGAAAACGTCAGTATAAAAACTGGCATTAGCGATCATGATGTCATTATAGCAACTATGGTTACGCAAGTTATTAGATCTGTTAAGAATGCCAGGAGAGTGTCTTGGCTGGAAAGAGCAGACAAGCAGTTGTTAGCGTCTCACCTAGACGGTGAGTTGACGTCACTGTTTCCAGTAAGACAGACGAAGAGGAATTACGGGCAAGATTAAGCAGATTGTAAACTATGGTGTCGAGAATATGTGCCTGGTAAGTGGAATAAGCACAGAAAAAAACACTATGGCTTAACAATGAAATTCGGATGATTCTGAGGAAGCTGAGGCTGTTGGACCTCCGTTCAAAAGAGAGCACGCAAGAGGCGACAAGCGCAGATTAATAGAGATTCGTGAATCTGCCGAAAGTCTATGAGCTAAGCACACAACAACTACCACCGTTATACCTTAGCAAAATATCTGGCAGGGAACGATGGGTCAAACACTTCCATTCAGTCCCTTGTTGATGAGTTTAGTGTGGCAGCTGAAGATAGCAAAACGAAAGACGAAGTTTTAATTTTCACGTTCAAATAACACAGGCCAAAAAACTTTTTTTCCTTTGATAGCTGATCATTATCGATTTTTATGAGCTGAATCCAAATGTAGCCTTAGTTTTTTTTGTATCGCCCATAGTTTTCGAGCAATAAGCATTTTACTATATAGTATGAAAATCCTATGCTATACGGTAAATGGGGAAATAAATGAAACGCTTTGTTACAACATAAGCATGATTTGTATTTACAGTAAGCGACTTAAAACAATTATATGTGTTAATAGAGGTTTCACTTGTCAGCTTGAATTGGTTTGTATTTTCTTTCTCTTTTTTCCTTGAAGCTTCTTGTGTAGCTTTTTCTACGATGAGTCGCTTGCTGAACTTCTCGGTGAAGTGACACAGTAATCCCCCATAATGTTGGTGTTCCAGCGGCCTTGATAGCGTTTTCGCAACTCTTTAATGTCCTGGTGAAAACGCTCTCCTTGCTGCTCACTAACATCTCCCATACTGTCCGGAAGTAATCAAGGAGACTGTTCATAAAGTGAACTTTCAGTCTCATTAAACATCCTAAATTTTTAAACTTCTTTAACATTGTAGCTATAATAGAAACATATTCTAGGTCATTTTCATGTCCAAAGAACTTTGTAACGACTTGCTTGAATGATACCCATGCTTCTTTCTCATTTAAAGTCATTATGGATTCAAAGTTAACATTAAACATCAATTTTCTAATGTCAGGTCCAACAGAGACCCCTTCTTTCAGATTAGCTTCTGAAAGGTGTGGAAAATTTTGGCAGAGATACTTAAAACATGGTCCATCTTTAAGCAAAGCATTTACAAACTGTTTCATTAGGCCTAATTTACGTGTAGAGGTGGTAGGAGTACGTTTTTTGGATCTACAAGTATTTGTGTAGAATGTTCTTCTCACCAGGTTTTAAAGACTCCCTCGCAGGCCAGTTCTTTCTACACCAGTGTTGATCCCTAGCCCTACTGTCCCATTCACACAAGAAACATGGAAATTTGGTAAAGCCACCTTGCTGACCAAGGAGCATGCATGTTACTTTTAGATCGCCACACATCATCCAACCCTCAGCAGAATAGCCTATTTTATTTAGTACTGTTTCTAGGTTTTCATAGCTTTCTTTCTTATGTACAGAATGTCCAACAGGTATAGATGTTACCATTGTGTAATAAAACAGCCTTTAAACTACTTTTGGATGAATCAATAAACAGACTCCAGTCTTCCTTTGTGTATTCAATACGAAACTCATTCATCAGACTGGGAATGTTTGAGCAGTACACTAAATCACTTTCTTGTCGAAAAAACTTGGAAAATTGCTGTTCTCTCTTTCTATACGTGTATATGCTGGTTCCAACTGGCAATAAGTTCTTGTCTTTTACTCTGGAGTCAAGCAGTTCACCTTTTTCTTTCCTCAAGCGAGAACACTCAACAAATCGTGAAGCTGGGTCTGAGTAAACAATTTGGGCTCTAGACTTTCTGTATTGCAATGGAATTCATCATCATCTGGTTCATCTAAATCAGATTGTACATCAGGAAATACTTCTGTTGGAATAGAATTTAAATCATCTGGTGGTTCAGGAACCGGCAAATCTACACCATGTCCTACTGGTCGGATGGCAGACGGAAGATTACGATAACTTATTACCTCGTTGTTTTTCGAATTATGACCAGTAATATCAACACTGCAAAAGTAGCAACCATTGGAATGATTTCTTGGCTCCCTCCATATCATAGGAACAGCAAATCTAAAGGCTTTTTTCTCCTTTTTGGGCCATTTTCTCAGATCTCCAACACACACATAACATACCTTATCTTAATCACCAAGTTCAGATACAAAGTATGATAGATAAACCTTTCTCACAAAGTTAGTAATGTTTCTTTGGTGTTCTTTAATCTCAAATTCACCACAAATACAACAAAAACTGTCAGCAGAGATTTTACAACCACTATTAAACATTGTACTGAGCACATATAATGGAAATGGGAAAGTGAGGTTAGGTTGGGAGTAAACAAAACACCATCTGTTAACACAAAAATAGACTGGACCTTTTTTTGCCACAAATGTTTTTGAGCAATGCTACCAACGTCATCTACGTTCATTACACCTCCGTTTTAAATTATTTTAATTACATAAAAGCCGTTACATTTTTAAAAAAATCGCTGAATTTAATAAATTTAACTGTAAAATGTGAAGAAATGGTGTGTGGTACAGCATTTTAAGTATCGTATTTAGATTTCTCACCCTAAAAACCATACGAATCAGGTATTTTCATCAAAAACATTTTTCCATCGTTGGCCTGTGTAACCACTCACACTGGAGAAACGTGCAAACATAACGTCATTTGATCATCGTTCAGACTTCTGTATGCACGACATGTTAATAAGCATTCCTGTCGTAAAGAAACAACTCAAAAATTTGAAATCAAATGAATCACCAGGTCCGGATGGAATCCTAATTCGGTTTTTCGAAGAGTCTTCTACGGCATTGACCCCTTACCTAGCCTGCATTTATCGTGATTCTAATGACTGGAAAAAAGCGCAGATCATGTCAGTATATTGTTGTTGTTGTTGTCTTCAGCCCTGAGACTGGTTTGATCAGCTCTCCATGCTACTCTATCCTGTGCGAGTTTCTTCATCTCCCAGTACCTACTGCAACCTACATCCTTCTGAATCTGCTTGGTGTATTCATCTCTAGGGCTCCCTCTACGATTTTTACCCTCCACGCTCCCCTCCAATACTAAATTGGTGATCCCTTGATGCCTCAGAACAAGTCCTACCAATCGATCCCTTCTTCTAGTCAAGTTGTGCTACAAACTTCTCCTCTCCCCAATCCTATTCAATACCTCCTCATTAGTTACGTGATCTACCCATCTAATCTTCAGCATTCTTCTGTAGCACCACATTTCGAAAGCTTCTATTCTCTACCTTTCCAAACTATTTATCGTCCATGTTTCACTTACATACATGGCTACACTCCATACAAGTACTTTCAGAAACGACTTCCTGACACTTAAATATATACTCGATGTTAACAAATTTCTCTTCTTCAGAAACGCTTTCCTTGCCATTGCCAGTCTACATTTTATATCCTCTCTACTTCGACCATCATCAGTTATTTTGCTCCCCAAATAGCAAAACTCCTTTGCTACTTTAAGTATCTCATTTCCTAATCTAATACCTTCAGCATCTTCCGACTTAATTCGATTACATTCCATTATACTCGTTTTGCTTTCGTTGATGTTCATCTTATACCGTCCTTTAAGACGCTATCCATTCCGTTCAACTGCTCTTCCAAGTCCTTTGCTGTCTCTGACAGAATTACAATGTCATCGGCGAACCTCAAGGTTTTTATTTCTTCTCCATGGATTGTAATACATACTCCGAATTTTTCTTTTGTTCCCTTCACTAGGTAAAAGAACGGACCCGCAAAATCACAGACTAATATCCCAAACTTTGGTTTTCTGATGAATCTTTGAACGTGTTCTCAGTTCGAATACATTAAATTTCCCTGAGACTGAGAAGCTTATGTCCACGAATTAGCATGGTTTTAGAAAACATGGCTCTCGTGAAACTCAGCTTGCCCTTTTCTCACACGATATACTGCGAATTATGGATGAAGAGCAACACAGGGATTTCATTTTGAGATTTACGCAAAGCGTTTGTCATGGTGCCCCACTGCAGGCAGTTAACGAAGGTATGAGCAGAGAGAATAAGTTCACGGGCTTGTGAGTGGCTCGAAGACTTCTTAGATGATAGGACTCAGTATGTTGTCCTTGAATGAGAGTGTTCATCAGAGACGAGGCTATCACCTTGAATACCGCAGGGATGTGTTATAGGACTGCTGATGTTCTCTGCATACATAAATGATTTGGCTGACAGGGTGGGCAGCAATTAGCAGTTGTTTGCTGATGATGCTGTGGTGTACGGTAAGGTTGAGTGACCGTAGCAAGATACATGACGACTTAGACAAAATTTCCAGTTGGTGCTATGAATGGCAGCTAGCTCTAAAGGTAGATAAACGTAAGTTACTGCGGATTAGTAGGAAGAACGAACCTGTAGTGTTCAGATGAAGTACTGCTAATGTCATGCTTGACACAGTAAGTCGTTCAAATATCTCTTCATAACACTGGAAAGCGATGTAAAATGGAAAGAGCATGTGACAACTGTGGTAGGGAAGGCGAATGGTGAACTTGGGTATTTTGGGAGAATTTTTGGAAACTGTGGTTCACCTGTAAGGAGATCGCGTATAGGATTTAGTGCGACCTACTCTTGAGTACTGCTGGAGTATTTGGGATCCGTAACAGGTCGGATTGTAGAAAGACATTGAAGCAATTCAGAAGCTGGCTGCTAGGTCTGAACAACAAGTAAGTGTTACAGAGATGTTTCGGGGAATCCCTGGGGGAAGGCAACGTTCTTTCCGAAAAACACTATCGAGGAAATTTAGAGAACCAGCATTTAAAGCTGACTGCCAAACGGTTCTACTGCCGCAACATACTGCGTGTACGGACTACGAGAAATTAGGGGTCAACCACTGCGTAGTGCATTCTGAATGCGACTCCCCAGACACTCCGATCTGTTATGGAACATTGAAAGATATCACTTGTTAGGGAACGTTAAAAATGAACTTTGACCTGTTTGGGAGGGGACGCTACAATGAAAGTTATCCTGGCAGTGTGGTACAGAATGAGAGTTAACACTTGAAGTCACTATATAAAAGTGGTGATTTGATTGAGAAGGTAAGCAAAATTTCGTTTACTGACAACATTTATTTTCCCATAAACAAAGACAGCCAGAATATGTTAAACTTAAGCAAATCATGTTTAAATACTCTAAACAACTAACAGGCGGTTTAAGACCACAATGGACAAGGATCCTGAGTGGCAAAGGTGAGTCAAGTACACTGGCCGTAAAAAGGTGGATAATGCTGTCGGTGTTAATCACACGCTGACCAGACTTCGGCTGTTCAAATATACAAGGTGCAGCTGAGAGGAAGTGGCGATTGGGGTTTGTACGCCTAGACAAGGCCGGAGCAGCAGTACTTGCTTCGTGCAGCGATGCAACTTGCAGCTGGCGAGACGTGTGCGGCGGTGGAGAGGAGTAAGGCGGTATCCGTGAATCGACAGCGGCCACGAAAGTAATGAAAAATCTCACGATCTAGCGATCAGACAGACGGATCGCAATTTACTCTCTACCAGAGCCCTGAAATCACGATAGATTTCAGTGTGTGACACACCCGTTCGCTGGTAGACCGAGGACCAATTCGGCTCACTTATATGGCAGAGCGCACAAGGATGCCAAAAGTCGAGACTAGTAAACCAAAACGAATAAGTGTGCCCCCGGCAAAAGAGTAGTCCGAGACGTTTGGAGTCACACTGTCGCTACAGTGGGAACTTCACCACAGGCTCCCCAGTCTAACTACCCGCAAGTTAAGTCAGTCTTAGGACAGGTCCCAAGTACTAACCAGAAGTCGCTTCCGGACTGAAGTCCAGAACCAGAGTGTTTCGCATCTCTCCAGATAGACAAAAATTCCCATTTTTCCGCACAGTACACGAACGACAACACCTTCCATTCCGTCTTGAGCCAACCACAGAGCTTTAGAGGCGCTAAGTTTCCCCTCCTACACGCCAGCACAAACTCACGACCAACCAGCGCATGAGGTAAGAGACCTGTGTCTCTGAAAATAAAAGAAGCCGCCAATTACTGACTTTTTAAAGTTTTAGCGGTGGGAGAAGGTGTTTTTCTCTGAAGTCGCATCGCTTCCCACAGCAACAAGCGAACAGATACATTCTTACAGATCTTTATCTTAATTGCCTATGCCTTACAGTAAGTTAGTCCTAGGTATGAGGTATAATAAAGATTCTATCTCTAAGCATTTCCGAGATGGCAGCGTTTCCTTTACGACCAAGGTGGCCGATGGAAGTGGATCACAGGCACCTTTGCCGTTTTGGCGAATACGAAAACTTGTAAATTTTTATTAGGCGTGGCGCAGCCCACAATGCCCGGTTTACGACCCCGGTGTGTAGACGCGTCCCTTCAGTCTGTTGTCCCCCGCCCAGCTTTCGGCGGGCGCCGGTGCAGGTAAAGCAGATTGTGGCGGGGGGGGGGGGGGGGGGGGGGGGGCGGTGCTCTGTCGGCCCCTATGCGGCCGTGGTCCTGCCCGGCAAGAGTTACTGAGCGATGGCTCGCCGCCACCTGCTTTCAACTTTGCCAGCTGGTGTGGCCGAGGGGTTCTCAGCACTTCAGTCCAGAACCGCGCGACTGCTACGGTCGCAGGTTCGAATCCTGCCTCGGGTATGGATGTGTGTGATGTCCATAGCTTAGTTAGGTTTAAGTCGTTCTAGGGCACTGATGGCCTCAGATGTAAGTCCCATAGTGCTCAGAGCCATTTGAACCTTTCAACTTCTAAATATGCCGGTTCTACGAACTAAGAATCATAAAAATACCCCATGCTTTTGGCTTCATCAACTTTCTGGGGTCTCGCACAAGTTGTGCAACGTAACAAAATCCTTGTGAAAAATAGGTGAGAGAGTAACTTGTCCTCTCTCACTGCCCACTACCTGTCGTTCATTTCTGCATGGGTAATGTCTCACTGCAATATTGGTTAGTGTGACACGAACCAGAGGAAATCATTGAAAATAGTAGGAGAATCTCATGCCTATAACCTATGTATATGTGTGAGAAAAAAGGTAACTTTGCCAATCAGGATTGCCCGTACGTAAAACACATCCTAGCTTGACCTCATTCATTCCACAGATCATTCACTCACACAAAGCTGCAAGCCAGCAAGATTACATGAAAAAATTTGCTGTGAGTAGTATGAATTACGTTAGATCCAGGGGTCATTGCTACATCACAGAGCTCTGATAAACATTTGGTAAGCGGTTAAAAGGCCTTGCAGCAAAAAAAATATATCCATTCACACCATATTGTGAGGTCAGAGATGTCTAATGTCGCTAATCATTTGCAGTGACTTGGAGTATGAATTGATCTCTGCTCATCGATTTACCCCTGCTCTAGCACTCATTTGATCTCCATCATCAGACACATTCACTCTCAAATTCTCAACGAACAAGGAAATCAAATGTCTAATCTGTTTGTCTTATTATCTGTGTAACTGGTGTTTTATTTTTTTCGTATGACATGAAAATAATTCTAGGCAAATAAACAGAGCATTAATAAATGTGCAGAACAACATATAAACACAATGAAGACAGTTCAATCGATACTTACAAAAACAAAAAAATGGTTCAAATGGCTCTGAGCACTATGGGACTTAATATCTGAGGTCATTAGTCCCCTAGAACTTAGAACTACTTAAACCTAACTAGCCTAAGGACGTCACACACATCCATGCCCGAGGCAGGATTCGAACCTGCGACCGTAGCAGTAGCGCGGTTCCGGACTGAAGCGCCTAGGACCGCTCAGCCACCGCGGCCGGCTGACGAAAATACAAAAAGAGATTACATAATGATATTAGAGAAAGGTACCCTACCGCTCACTCCACAAGGGTCCCTGGGGAGACAAATTTTATAATTGAGAATGTCACACGACTTGAAAACATGGCACTACTGCACTCGCACAAACTGCGACTGGTAGGACTGAAGAACAGCCATTGTGGTCGAGTGAAATGGCCTCCCAGTCAGTGCACGACGTGGCAGAAGTGGCCGCAGACGTCTCTGGCGTTCCCTGTTGTCTCGTAGCATCTGGTGTCTGGGCAGCAATCGGCATCTTTGCAGCTGGACCCTTGGCGTCATCCTGGTCAGGCTGCAGTTAGCCACCAGCGACTGGTGTGACAGCATTGTATTTGACGTGGGACCTGCCCCTGGCGCAGAACTTTATTCAGCGTGAGCGGGACGTGGGGCAGCCCTGCTCTCACCGCTCACCTCTGCATCGGAACGCCTCTCCTTTTGTCGACGGGCACGTCCCTCTCGGCGTCCCACTGAGTCGGCTAGGCCCAGCGCCTGCGCCCACTGTGGTGCCAAGCGACTGACTCTCTTGTCCCTCGAACAGCGGTTAGGCGGACCGGTCGGGCACTGAATGGGCGGCTTTAGGGTGGCATGCCGACACCTCCGAGAACCCCGGGCTGTGCTTCCTTCGCCATTCGCTGGCTGCCGCGTCCCGTGAAGTCAAGTCTGCCGTGTCTGCACAGTCCTCGAGAGTGGTTAAGTGCCATATTTACACTGATATAATCCATTTACATAAAGAGAAAATACAGACGAAAACAAAAAATTTCTTAATATAATTACTCATTTATTTTATTACTAAGGACGCAAATTTAAAACTAAATTTAATGTCTGCAGTGCTCTGTTAACGTTGTACAGACATAAATTGTGCGGTGTGAGGTGTATCTGTGCGTGCACGTGTTTTTGTTAGTTTCTTATTAGTTCTACTCCTGTCATGCACACTAGTTTCTTATTTCACACTAGCGCAACCTCTATACCTCCACCAATCACGCAGTCTACTCCCACTACTAAATACTGACTTACTGTACTACCCTATGCCTTTACTAATACTACCTAAGCGAATTTTCATGCATTTTATTGCTTTTATACTCCTCTTTTATATTTCGATGTCCAGCGGTGTTGACTGCTGATGCTGAAGTGGCCAGGAAGTGTGTCTACTCAGTCAGGTGCTGGCGATAAACCTGAAATCTTTGAATCTTGACTGTCTGCTCGTGATTGTACGTAGTACAAGTGTGTCCCCTGTCTCCTCTTTCAGGATCACAGTTGCTGAAATGAAACATGGGCACTATGCCTTATTATCTCTGCACATAAATATTTTTCTAATTTAACTCTCATACATGGTTCGTCGTTACGTTTCTGCTTCCTATATCCGGGTCTGGGATTCACCACTCTGCCATGACTTGCACTTGTCCGTACTAATTCCCGATACACAATATTTCGCCAACAGCGCTCACATGGTGCTGGCAAAATTCCACCACGAGGCAGGCTACATTGCACGATAGGTGATGGCCCATATCACCCTGAGTCTTAGAGTCGAAACGCGCCTAAGGCGTGGACCGGAACCACCGTACGAAACACGTCCGAAAATCGAGACGCGCGTGCTCATGGCACTTGAGTCTTTAGCGTCGACACGCGCCAAATGCGTGGATTGCTAACACAATACGAAACGCATCCCAAAATCGAGATGCACATGCTCTGTGGCACGATTTACCGTTTACACACTGCGAAAACATGAAAGTGATGTACAGTAGTATACAAAACGAGCGAGACCCCTCGCCTTTTCGTTATGCTGATCTGCACAGCTTTAAAGTCTGCTACACAGCATAACAGGCAAGGCGACGAAGTGCTACCAACATACTATGCACAGCCGTGAAACTGACAAACTATCCGAATTTTGTCACACTGTTTTCAATCATGTGTAAGACTATATCAATGCTGATTAGTGTGTTAAACACAAAACGTAAATATAAGATATAAATGAAAGAAGAAACGCTAATTAGTATGAACTGTACTAATAAAAATGAATTTCAGGTTATCGAGATAACACAACTGTTCTGTTAAGACAAAGTACCCCAGATCATTACGAATTAGCAAAATATTATGCGCGTTCGGCCGCGAAACGGTTTGTGCCAACTTTCAGACCAGTCATAGTGGATTATCGATGCTGACCTACCACGAAAGTATGCAAATTTAGCAATGTGTGAAGATTCATGACGAAATTCAGTTAAAAATCATTCAGTGCCACACGTAAGTCAATTCAATTATTGACAGAATCGGAAGAAGGAAGGCAGTAACAAGTATGAAATTCTACAAGAGTTTCATATTGGCATCCACAGGGCGCCAGGACAGAATAAATGTAGCAATAAAACGTCTTGGGGGCGCGAGAATTTCTTCACTAGCAAACACCTTTCAGTCTGCTAGCAGACAACCCAGGCAAACAGCCCTCTAATATTACCCCAGACATGAATAAGCCTGCTATTTCGCAAGGAAAATGGCAAAATAATCCGCAGTTTCTGTTGGATAAACCTTTCTGGACTCTAAAACATGAATTTCATACCTTTATGTCACCGCTTATGTGACAATCATTCGGGATGTGTGTCGAAATAACAAAATACTGTTATTAGCGAGTAACGGCAACGGGTTCTACACAACGCTGGTGACTACTTTGAAGGACAGTAACAAGTGCAAGCATGTAACTCTTTTGTATTGGTTGCGAATAAATAGTTGCCACTATTTAGGTTCCAACTCTCGTATAGTCTTACATATGATTGAAAACAGTCTGACAAAATTTGGATAGTTCGTCAATTTCACGCCTGTGCATAGTATGTTGGTAGCACTTCGTCGCCTTGCTTGTTATACTGTTTGCCAGACTTTAAAGCTGTGCGGATCAGCATAACGAAAAGGCGAGGGGTCTCGCTCGTTTTGTCCACGACTGTACATCCATCCCTTGGACAGTGTACAAGAAACCACGGAAAATAAACAGGAACAATTTCATCCACCATGGTGATACTTGTGAAGGCTCTTCTACTAGAATGCTATGGACAGAGTACGACACTCAGTTGGAAATCGCACAACAATTGTGAGGCCCACAGAACTAATAGCAGTATTCAGTTGATGAAAAATTACGATAAAAAAAAGCAACACAATATCCATTTTAAATTACATTAAACAGTTCATCCACGTAGACTATTTACATATTGCACCTTCTCTGATCTACACTCCTGGAAATTGAAATAAGAACACCGTGAATTCATTGTCCCAGGAAGGGGAAACTTTATTGACACATTCCTGGGGTCAGATACATCACATGATCACACTGACAGAACACACAGGCACATAGACACAGGCAAAAGAGCGTGCACAATGTCGGCACTAGTACAGTGTACATCCACCTTTCGCAGCAATGCAGGCTGCTATTCTCCCATGGAGACGATCGTAGAGATGCTGGATGTAGTCCTGTGGAACGGCTTGCCATGCCATTTCCACCTGGCGCCTCAGTTGGACCAGCGTTCGTGCTGGACGTGCAGACCGCGTGAGACGACGCTTCATCCAGTCCCAAACATGCTCAATGGGGGACAGATCCGGAGATCTTGCTGGCCAGGGTAGTTGACTTACACCTTCTAGAGCACGTTGGGTGGCACGGGATACATGCGGACGTGCATTGTCCTGTTGGAACAGCAAGTTTCCTTGCCGGTGTAGGAATGGTAGAACGATGGGTTCGATGACGGTTTGGATGTACCGTGCAGTATTCAGTGTCCCCTCGACGATCACCAGAGGTGTACTGCCAGTGTAGGAGATCGCTCCCCACACCATGATGCCGGGTGTTGGCCCTGTGTGCCTCGGTCGTATGCAGTCCTGATTGTGGCGCTCACCTGCACGGCGCCAAACACGCATACGACCATCATTGGCACCAAGGCAGAAGCGACTCTCATCGCTGAAGACGACACGTCTTCATTCGTCCCTCCATTCACGCCTGTCGCGACACCACTGGAGGCGGGCTGCACGATGTTGGGGCGTGAGCGGAAGACGGCCTAACGGTGTGCGGGACCGTAGCCCAGCTTCATGGAGACGGTTGCGAACGTTCCTCGCCGATACCCCAGGAGCAACAGTGTCCCTAATTTGCTGGGAAGTGGCGGTGCGGTCCCCTACGGCACTGCGTAGGATCCTACGGTCTTGGCGTGCATCCGTGCGTCGCTGCGGTCCGGTCCCAGGCCGACGGGCACGTGCACCTTCCGCCGACCGCTGGCGACAACATCGATGTACTGTGGAGACCTCACGCCCCCACGTGTTGAGCAATTCGGCGGTACGTCCACCCGGCCTCCCGCATGCCCACTATACGCCCTCGCTCAAAGTCCGTCAACTGCACATACGGTTCACGTCCACGCTGTCGCGGCATGCTACCAGTGTTAAAGACTGCGATGGAGCTCCGTATGCCACGGCAAACTGGCTGACACTGACGGCGGCGGTGCACAAATGCTGCGCAGCTAGCGCCATTCGACGGCCAACACCGCGGTTCCTGGTGTGTCCACTGTGCCGTGCGTGTGATCATTGCCCTCTCGCAGTGTCCGGAGCAAGTATGGTGGGTCTGACACACCGGTGTCAATGTGTTCTTTTTTCCATTTCCAGGAGTGTATAAATCTACTATATCCGAATCCCGCTCCAACTACTGCCGGATCTGGGTGCTGACGAGTCCTCTCCATTTGGCTCGGTCCTCCCACCACTTTTCTTCCTCCACTTGCTGCCAGCTCACACCTCTCATTTCAACAGGTATTCTCACTCCCATTTTCCACCGTGTTCTTGGGCGCCCTCTAGGTCTTTTCCCATCCATCTTTAGTTCTTCCATAATTTTGGGGAGTCTCTGCCCAGGCATCCTCTTAACATGCCCATACCATCTTAATCTCTTTCTTTCAATTTGTTCTCTCATACTTTCTTGTTTGAGGTCCTTTCTAATCTCTACATTCCTTACTCTGTTCATTTTTGTTTTTCCCTTAACTGCTCTGAGAAATTTCATTTCCCCTGCTTGCAGTCTGCTCCAGTCCTTTTTCTGCCATTGTCCATGTTTCTCCACCATAGGTGACAATAGGGATGTAATAATTCTTATACATAAGGAGTTTTGCTCTTTCTGAAACTTCATTATTCCAAATCAGATGTTTTATTGTTTGGTAGAAATTGCCTCCCTTCTGTAACCTCCTATTAATTTCGTTAGTTATTCTTTCATCCCCAGATATTTCACTCCCTAAATAAGTGAAACTTTCTACCACTTTGAGGGGTTCTCCATTCAAGGTAATAATTCCGTTGACTCCTTTCTCTCTTCCAAATACCATTAATTCACTCTTATCTTTATTTATTTTTAATCCATACCTTTTCATTATTTCCTTCCACGCATCAAGCTGTAACTGTACATCTACCTCTTTATCACCCCATATTACCATATCATCTGCAAAAATCATCTTTTTGTCTTTTTCTTTTACTATATCTTTAACTGCCCTATTCATTCCCTCCATCACAACATCAAAAAGCGCAGGAGATAGAATACTTCCTTGCTTAAGTCCTTGTCTTATTTCGAAGTATTCAGAGTTTCCCAGTGGTGTTCTAATTCTACAAATGTGGCCTCTGTACATTGCCTTTTTAACATTAATGTATCCATCTTCTATATCTATCTTCTTCAGTTCTTCCCAAAGTCTTTCCCTGTCAACTGAGTCATATGCCTTTTCTATGTCTATAAAAACCATTATCACCCTTTTGTTATACTCCCAACTTTTTTCCATCAGTTGACGGATAGAAAATATCAGGTCGATCGTGCTCCTTCCTTTCCTAAATCTACTATGTACAGTTATTATACGAATGGTTTGACATGACAGACATGATGGATGCCAAGAGATTTTCTTGATTTCAAGATCTCTATCTCAAGAGCATTCAAGTGAGCGATTCTCCAGACACGGACAGGTCCATAATAGATGGGATAGACTTGGTGGCAAAGCTGCTTCTATTAGATACACAGAAACTTCTAAAGAGCAATTGTTTTCCAAATCGGTACTCTCTCTCGCGTGCTTTTCTATCCCAACTCTATTTCCGTTTCGCTCCTGACTCACGCAATCTTCTGAGTGAAAGGTCAACAGCTCGTCGGTGTTTCTCTCGCGTTCAAGGGGGAAAATTTACAGCTTCACGGATGAGGTCTGTGGGTTGCCTGTTCTCGAGAACTGTTATCGGTGCTATTTTCGTGACACCGTATGGCAACTAGTTCAGCATGTCCCGGAAGTCATGTAGTAAAATATCCCAGGTGGCGTGTTGTTTCGCGCAGTAGATATGACGTTTCTCAGACTTTTCATCAGTTTAATCCTCGTGATCGCCATCTTCCTCCACCTTCTGTGCTCCTTAAACAAAAATGCAGGGCTAAATGTCCGAACTTCATCCTAGTACGGGTGCAGGTATTCTAGGCCGAACACCCTAAATACAAACATCATTACCCAATATAAGTAGTCCTGACGTTCTCGGCATGAAAACCCCTCATCCAAATGTTTCAATGGCGTTGACTACGCTAACTATTTTTGGCATCTAAGATCTAGTAATAAAATGGTTCAAATGGCTCTGAGCACTATGGGACTTATCTGAGGTCATCTGTCGCCTAATTAAACCTAACTGACCTAAGGACATCACACACATTCATGCCAGAGGCAGGATTCGAACCTGAAATCGTATCAGCACCGCCTAAGACCGCTCGGCCACAGCGGCCGGCGTCTAGTAATCAAAACGTCCTCCGTCCGAGTTAGAAACCTGACCCCTGCTTAAATTTGGAATGAAAGTCATCAGCAGTGCCCGCCGAAGACTTCCGGCATAATAAATCACTCTCATTTCGCCAACGGCCTTGTCACAGAGAGCAGAGGAGCGGACACAGGTTCAGGGCACTCTTTTGCCCTTGGGGTGACCGTAGCGGTTGAGCGGTTCCAGACTGTACCTCCTAGAACCGCTCGGCCACTCCGGCCGGCGCCCTTGGGGTGAGAAACTGCCCCTAAAAAGCGTAACAATCAGCAATGATAAACGGCATGAGGATGCTGGAGGCAACGGAAGCCACTGCATGTAAGACAGATGATGAGTGCCCACAGGACATGAGGCTTGGAAAAGTGTTATGGTGATCTCTCCATTGGCAAAAGTTTTCTGACTAATCACCCATTCGGAAATCCAGGAGGGGACAGTCAAGGAGGAGCTGAGCATGACAGAAAGATCGAGTAACTAAGGAAACGATAAAGTTCTACCAGTCGGGGAGTGGAATGTCAGAAGTTTTAAAGTAGTAGGGAAGCTAGCAAAACTAAAAAGAGAAATGCTAAGGCTCAATCTATATATAGGGTGGAGGCGGGAGTCAGAGAAGAGAAGTGGAAATAAGACAAGGATTTGTGTCAGATGAGTATAGGGTAATATCAACAGCAGCAGAAAATGGTACAACAGGAGTAGGATTCTTTATGAATAGGAAGGTAGCTCAGAGAGTGAGTTATTGTGAACAATTTAGTGACAGGGTTATTCTCATCAGAATCGGCAGCAAACCGACAACAATAGTTCAGGTATACACGCCGACGTCGCCCAATGGAGTATTAGACACGATATCCTGGCCAAAATCCGAAAAGTTGAAATTTTCCCAACAATTCTAACAAATATATTTTCTGTTAGCTGACGAACTAGTGGGCTAAAAACCAAATTATCAGGGGCCTGAAGCGTTTCTGGAAGGTCCTAGCTTCAGTTGTAATAGTGCTTTTCCTGGCGGTTGGCGCATTTATCCATTACGTTATTAGCTTCAATCTAATTTTTTGTGACCACACTAAAAGATTGATTGAAGCTGAAACAGTACTAAATTTTAAGTAATTGTACTAGTTTGTATTTAAAATATGGATTACTCCAGTTATTTAAATTTATTTCCTAATATCAACAATTGAAGTTTTACTAAACTATTTTTTATTTCGTGTGTTACTTTCTATAGCAACTTTGAACATATGCCGAGCACTGCCCAGCCAATTTCGAAATGTAGTCATGACTGGTATAGTCTTGAGAGACAGGTGAAAAAATAAAAGTCTCCGATATCCCCTACGAATTTATATGATTTTTTAAATAATATACTGTTTATGAGGGGTTTCTCGAGAAATTAAGGCGTTTATGGGTTTATGAATTGAAACGCCCTTAAAATTAAATATGTAACTTTAATGTCTCAGTTTAGCCTTCAAAACATCAATAATATACATTTAGTAGACTTGTTAACTGTTAATTATCAATTATGTAAGGGAAGAAGTAGAAAATAAAGTATTTCACACAACCATGAAACAATCTACATGAAAGAAATTATAAAAACTCTAAGATAAGGGATATAATGAAGTTGCTGGTGTACAGAACAATCCTCATTGCTGCCATCTAGAGGATACAAGCCAAAACGTTTTATTCTCAGCCGCCATTACATGACTGTTGTCTTCACTGTTGTAGCTGTCACGGACTGGCAATCTTGTTGTGGATGTTTTACCTGTTAATTGTGAGTGTGAACTTCGGTAATTTGCAGTTTCCTTATTGTTATTATCACGTTCATGTTGTATCGTGTTGTTTCTATTCTTTTCATGTTGTGGAATGACAATTGTAAGTTTCATTTCCGGTAATATGATTTCGGGTTTCGTTTCACAGTCCATTCATTTTAGGTATAGGATACAAAAGGATAAAAATGTGTTTCAAGATGTTCTCTAACTGGAAAATCAATAGTAGCTCTTTTCGTTTTAAAATTTACAGTGCTTTTATTAAAATGTTTTAATTTTTAGGCACTACCTACGTTGGATAAAATATATAAATTTACTACCTAATTTCAGGTCATGTTCTTTTCAAATTTCAACCACATCATGTGGATAAAGAATTTACTAAAGGAGCTCTGTATGAAATGATTAAGCTACCGTGTGCTAGATTAGTCGATTAGAAGTTGAAGAAAATGGAAAATAGAGTCGCTGAAGTAACAAGATGCCCAAATTCTGAGAGAATCTCGTTAAAAAGTTCGCTGAGTCATTTCAAATTTGAATTTAAGGGAAGATGGATCTTAGCAAAGAACGAAGGGAAGAGATTCTTAGAGAAGAATCATGATTGGTTAGCAGTTAGTGTGAAGGTACTGACGTATTTTTTCATATCATCAGGAAGGCCACAAGAATATGTCAGCAAATCAAGTGAAAGAACGTTGCGGAGCAAAACTGAGGATCTAAGGCAATCTTGTTGTCATGAAGAGTTGACATTCGCTGCCAATATGAGTCAGAAAGCTGCTGGAAACCCTGACATGGCTCACACGATTAAAAAAATTACTGAGACTCCAACAAGGGCGACAAAACTGAAGAAAAAGATGTCAATGTCTGAAGAAAAGAAGACAACCGAATTTACCCCTGAAGAAACACTGGTCATTTTTATTAATGCAGAACTAACCAAGAAGCAGTATCAAATAATACAGAGTGCAAACAAAGCTATATACCATTGCTACTCGTTGGTCAGAAAAACACAATGTTATCCAACAGAAGACTCAGTTAACGTCACTGAAACTTTAGCTGAAATTAAATTGCAAGGATTATCAGATCATACTGTATTGAGATTGTTCAAGTATTTAGAGGAAGTCATACAAGGCTTAAATTTAGAAGCAAATGACAGTTTCGAACTAATATCGAAATGGGGTTGCGATGGCTCTCAGCAATCACAGTATAAGCAGAAATTTCAGAACATCAGTGACTGTGATGCAAATATTTTTCAGAGCTCATGTGTATCTCTTAAAGTAGTTGCTAACATTAATGAAACTAAGAGAACCATATGGCAAAACTCAAACCCATACTCCACAAAATTCTGTCGGCCAATACGCAACCGTTTCGTACATGAAACATCTGACATTGCAAAGGTGGAGGTTCAGTACATTGAGAAGCCAATCAACGTGTTAAATGAACCAGAAGTGCCAACTGCTGGAGAAGTTGTAAGAATTAAACACACAATTTTGCTGACAATGGTTGATGGAAAAGTGCGGAATGCTGATAGAAGCAGGGCAATAACAATGATATGTTATATCTGTGGTCTTTCGTCAAAAGATTTCAGTGAATTAGAGAAAAGCGTTTCTAAGAACCTTACACACTGAAGTTTGGTCTGTCAGTTCTGCACACACGTATTCTACTCTTTCAGTCAGTACTGCATCTATCACACAAAATCTCAATTCGGAGACGGCAGGCAACGAGTGATGAAGAAAAACGAATTGTAGATGAGACAAAGGAAAAAATGCAAAGAATGTTCAGGGAAGAAATAGGACTACTTGTTGGCGTTCCAGTGCTGGGATTTGGAAATACAAATAGCGGGAATACGGCCAGACGCTTTTTCTCTGGCAGTGCTTCATAAATAAATGGAGTTGATATAAGATTGATTAAAAGGTTGAAAGTAATATTGGAAGCAGTTTGCAGTGGGCATCATATTGATGCAGAAATGTTTCAAGCATAAGCTTATGAAGCATCAAGCCTGTATGTGGAACTTTACAGTTGGCACTCCATAACTCCAACAATGTATAAAGTTTGGATATATGGGTTGCCTATAATTAAAGAAGCTATTGTACCAATTGGTCAATTGTCAGAAGCAGCTGAGACCAAACACAAACATTTTAGACTTTATCGCAGAAATTTCTCCAGAAAGGCCAACAAAGAGATTTGCAACAGAGATGTCTGGTGCAGGTTTCTTCTTAGAAGCGATCCTATGAAAGCAGCTAGGGAAAATAAAAATAAAAATAAGTATCCTTTATGGCAGCGATACATTGGAACTTCTTCTTCCAGAGACGTCCGATATTGGTTGTTCAGAAAAAATTCAAGAATAAAGTGGCCACGAAGGTGAATTTGAAGATGAGTGCGAATAGCTGAGTTGTGAAGAAACTACTGACTTGAAATCTAAATGTATTGAAACGTTTACTGATTTCCACAATTGATTAAAGTTTTATCCATTTCTATGTTTTTTTAAAGTTTTTAAACCTTTTCAAGGAAACAAGCAATATTTTCTTTCTGCATTTGAAATGGTAACTAGTAAAATAATTTTGTACTTTTAATTTTTTTATGGAAAATTAGTTACTAATATCCCATTCATACTTATTAATCTACAAACCAGGAGCCATACGCAAAATTTTAAATTGAAGTGAGTTTTAAAAATTTGCAGTAGCTACTCTGAGACTATGGGTACTACACTGCTACAAAGGTGCCTAAAAGCAATCTTCATACGCTCTCTTCTAAAATATCGTGACCTTATTACTAAACAAGATCAGGAACTGATCTAGAAGCAACTTTGGCAGAAGCCGATACACGCACTAGTATATTAAGGTCAATACATGTTTACGCAAAAACTAAAGATAATACCCTTATGATAATATTATTAGTTTGGGAGAATTTTTTAAAATTTACTCCGAGAAATTATGGAGAATCAACAACTTATAAAATATTCATGAACTTGACGTGGCATTGTGCAACACTAATTGATATACTCGTGTCGTTGTATCAATACTTAGAGCTGCACAGTAAATTAATGGTATCTCATAAGTCTAAGTTGAAATTATGACGCTAGAAGAACAGTAATTGTGGATTGTAGCGGCACACACAAAGGCAGGCAGCCATACATACTAACAAATGCACACCGAGTCTTCCCAGGAAATGAAGTAATTAAGGGTAATTTTTGTTATAACTAGCTTAAAAAGGAATGTGAGTGATTTAAACTATTAAAACTGGATAATTGTGGCCAGGATTTCAGTACAAATACTCCACTGTGCGTCGCAAACAGAAGATGGAGAGAAAGTAAATATATGAGCATGTTCAACAGATTGTTCATTACGCAAAGGGAGATGAGAATCTAATAGTCATGAGGCACTGGAATGCGGTTGTATGGCAAGGAGTGCAAGAAGTGGTAGGAATGAGGGAGGAGAAACACTGAGTTCGGCAATAAATTTAAGCTAATAAAAGCGAATACTGTGTTCAAGAATCACAGGAGGAGGACGTGTACTTGGAAAAGGCCGGGATATACGGGAAGGTTTCAGTCAGATGACACCATGGTGAGGAAGTGACTCCGAAGTCAGATAATAGATTGTAAGACGTACCCAGGAGCAGATATAGATTCACATCACAATTTAGAAATGATGAAGGGTACACTGAAGTTTAAGAAACTTGTTAGGAAGACTCAGTGCACAAAGGAGCAATCACAGAAGATGGAAAGAGAAACATGGGTACCAGGAAGGTGACTGCGAGGAAACCATGGGTAATAAAGGAGTTACATCAGTTGATCGACAAAAGAAGGAAGAAAATGTTGAGGAAAGTCAGGGAATGCAGAAATACAAGTTACTTAGGAACGAAATAGACAGGAAGTGTATCAAAGCTAAGGCGAAATGACTGCAGGTGAAATTAAAAGCAAGGGCGGTAACATTAAGACTGTAATGAGTATTCTACTTTTAAATGCAGAAGAGAGAACGGATAGGTGAAAAGAGTACATTGAAGGCCTCTATGAGAGAGACGACTTGTCTGATAACGTGATAAAAGAAGATAAATTGGCCGATAGGGAAGACATAGGTGATCTATTGTTAGAAACAAAATTTAAAAGAGTTATGGAAGACATGACATCAGGTAACCCAGAAGGGATAGCCGACATTCCGTGGGGATTTGTGAAATCATTTGGGGAAGAGGCAACAAAACAACTATTCACGTTGGTGTTTATTGTGTATGAGACTGGCAATATACTATCAGACTTTCGGAAAAACGCCATCACACAATTCCGAAGACTACAAGAGCCGAAAAGTGCAAGCTATTGTACAGTCAGCTTATCGGCTCATACAGTCTAGTTTCTGAGAAGAATAATATAAAGAAGAATGGAAAAGAAAACTGAGGCTCTCTTAGACGACACCAGTTTGATCTAAGGACAGCTAAAGGGACCAGAGAGGCAGTTCTGGCTTTGCAATTGATAACGGAAGCAAGACTGAAAAGAATCAAGACACGACTTGCAAAAAGCTTTGTACAATGTAAAATGGTGCAAGACATTCGAATTTCTGAGAAAAATAGGGTAAGTTGTAGGGAGATAATAATAATAATAATACATGTAATAAACGAAAAGCACCAGGTTGCAAACTTCTACCAAGAACCGACGTAAGATTCTGTTAACGTAATAATGCATGTGGCTAGGAAGGGAGACCCACATGCGGGGAGCCAGGCAACCTGGTGTAAGTCTTTTTAGTTGGCGCCACTTCTAGGAACTGCGTGTCCCTGAGGATGAAAAGATGAAAGAAGACTTCACAATATCGAGTCCCCGAGCGGATAAAATCTCTGATCCAGCTAGGAACCGCGTCTGTGCGCCTTACATGTAATTCCGCCGTGCTGACCACTTTTTCTTTTCTACGATATTGCAGTGCTTGTGTTATTCTGATTACGATGCAAAATTCCTTTGGACATGACTGCGTGCATCTAGGCACTGCAGTGGCTACAGCCGTTATGAAGTACATTAAATGTTTACGCAATTGCGAATAATGACAGCCATCAGCTGTAGAGGTCGTAGACACATGGTTAACGACATATGAAAGGTTGGGTCTGGCTGTGAGTCGTGCACGGATAGCCACATGGTAAGGCGACAGCTCGCGGTAAGATGGAAATCCGGGTTCGAGTCTCGCTCCGGCAAAAATTTTCATTGTCGTCATTCCATTCTACAGCTAATGATTATCATTATTCACATTTGCGAATACATTCAATGCACTTTTTTCCTCTCTTCTTTTTGTTTGTGGCATTTGGTCTGGGTGGACGTCACATGACATCCGTTCAAGTTCGTTGTTGGTTCCTTCATTCAGTTTTTTACTACACAAGGCAACCAGCCCTGTGACCGAGCGTGCTCAGCTATCATGCTGGCACACCACAGACCTGTGGAGGCGGGCAGCTATAGCTTATGTCGGGTAATATATAACATGTAAAAGAACCAAGAGGGTTAACAATACGGTTGGGAGATCAAGAACGAAATACTCTAATCACAAAAGTTGGGAGGCAGGGATGTAGTCTTTCGCCCCTGTTTTTTAATCTATAAATCTATGACGCAATGACGGGAATAAGAGAAAGACTGAAGGGTGGAACCAAAATTCAGGATGAAAGGATAACAATAGTTCAAACCGCTGATGACGTTGTTATCCTCAGTGAAGGTGAAGAAGAATACAGGAACTGTTGAATGGACTGAATAGTTTAATGAATACAGAATGTCGATTGAGAGTAAACTGAAGAAAGACGAAAGTAAGGAGAAGCAGCAGAAATGAGAATACCAAGAAACTTCATATCAGAATTGGTGACCACAAAGTAAATGATGTTAAAGAACTTTGCTACCTAGGCAGCAAAATAACCTGTGACGTACGAAGAAAGGAGGACATAAAGATCTGACTGGCGCTGCCCAAAAGGGCATTCTTGGCCAAGAGAAGTGTTCTACTTTCAAACATAGGACTTAGATTGAGGAAAAATTTCTTGAAATGAATGTTTCGAGCACAGCACAGACGAAAGTGGAAAACAGAGTCTGGGAAAATTCAAAAAGGAAGAGAGTCGAAGCATCTCAGATTAGATAATACAGCGTAATATTGAGAATTAGATGGACTGATAAGGCAGGGCATGAGGAGGTTCTCGACAGAAACGGTGAGGAAAGAAATGTAGAAAACACTGACAAGAAGAAGGACAGTGTGTTAAGACTCCAGAAATAACTTTCATGCTAATAGTGGGAGTCGTAGACGGTGAAAAATGTAGCGGTAGGCAGTGACTAGAATATACTCTGAGATGAAAAGGTGGGGAATTTGTGGTGGGCCGCATAAAATCAGTCAGTAGATTGATAACTCAAAAAAAAAATTAGTTTGTACATAGAGAAGGCAACATTGTCGATTTGCAACTAAACTATGGGACACCATAGCTTCCAGACTGTTTGACGACGAATCATGTGTGTAATTGCCCTTAAATTTTTTTTACAGGTTTTCGGTTAACGCACGTCTTACAAATACTTTTAATAATCTTTATAAAAAAAATTCCCCTTTTCATAAAATCCTGTTTTAAAAGAACTGCATTTTAACTAACAGTGCATGACGTAATGATGCATCAGTAATGGTGCAAAACCGGTAGTGTCCCCCAAGCAAATCTCATCAATTCACAAAAATGTTTCCAGTTGTAAACGGTTTCAAGATTCTTAAATATTAACAACTCTACACTAAATTATTCCACTTTTCCTGCCATCTACGACCAGCCACAAACCTTTGAATGTGCAGGACTGACGGTACCTTTAGCACCAGAACCTCCCCCCACGTCACGTATAGCCGTCACAGCTGGGGCGTCTTAACACTCCACTCGCCTTTCCATTGTGGAATCCGCGTAACGCGTATATCCCTTTTACAATCCATGTTCCCACCCTTATGTCACAACAAATCCAATATCACTTCCGTCATTCTCATCAGCCTTCTTAAGTATCGACACCATGTGTTTGTGCAAACAGCATATACACATAGTCGTCTACATAAGTAATATAATGACAGTACAAAGTATTTGTACAGAGAAATGAAACTAACAAACAGTTAACACTATTACAAAGACATCTGTGCTTATGTTTATTATCTAACAGTGAATTTCGACGTAGCAAACAAAAATATGCCGATAGTACACGACAAACTAGTTCCCAAAATTAATACCACCCTATTCCGGTTGTTCTCACGTATATACAGGCAATACTTACCTACTGGTTGTATTTAAATTTATTTTTTATCTTTTCGCTTGTCTCCCATATCCTGGACAACCCTTTATTCTGCTTCGTACAAATGAACCCACATTGGTCCTTCCTATTCTTCAGCTTCTTCGTCCGGAATGGACTTCCAGTCACTATCATCATCTTCTTCCTTCACATCCTGACGATGCATTTCATTTTATTGATGGCTTGCCACCCCCTCTGCTATGCACCCTAGCATGCAAGTAATTAAAGACTGCCCCTCATCATGTTCTCTGATTTGCCTACCTTCCGCAACACTACGGCTTTCATTTGGTACCTCAATTTGAGCATCTTCCTTCTCCTTCTGTGGTAAGGTTTCCTATTGATCTATTATATTAGCTTGGCTCAATTTGATTTCTTCTATGGGTGTTCATACAGCTATTGCCACATCTTTCACCAGTCATTGTTGTGATGGACGATCCTCATGATTACCAGCCCATGGATTCAGGTGTCTGATTTTGACAATCTCCATCCGTTGCCTATTCTTGTCTACCTATAGCCAATTTGTTGAGAACTCTGACTCATTACTTGGCTGATAGCAATTCCCTGCTGTTCTATTTGTTTGGTAAAGATTGAATGGAATGGCCCCTCCTACTGGTCTGCTCCCACTATTCTTCCCATCATTGTCCATCACGGTGGTCAGTTAAAGTTTTCGTGCCTGTTGTTATTCTTTTGTTCTGTTCTCCTCTCACGTGGTTCACTCTTGACAAATTCGAATACTAATTCGCTCAACATGTTGCTGAAGCCTTCAACATCGTCGCCCCATATACCCAGCAGAACTCGTTGATATCTCACCAGTAGCTTCATATGGCAGAATCTGATGATTTCACTAACGCTACAAGCTACATCTAGGAACTTATTCTTTCCCGGTTAAATGTCGAAGAACTTCACAGAACTCCTCTGTCCTGACACTTCCAAATCTTTTCACACTGCTGTCTCTTGCTTAATTCGTTCCTGTGTTTCCTTTGACCAATAGATTGCAAGGAACCCTGCCTAAAATCCCACCTAGTGTGATGATCCCAATTAGTGTAACAGTCACAAACGTTATAATTCATACTGTAGAATCATCGCTCTAGCTTAGCTTGCTATTGAGACTTTCTTATGTGAACTTTGGCTGCACACCTACGCGCTCACCTGTACAAAGTTACGTATTCATTTATGCACCAGTAAAATCCTCTTTTACTTTACTTGCAGTACCGACGTGCTTTACCTCACCTGCTCCTACTCGCTTCCTTTCATTCGGCCTCTTTGTCAGATTTCAGGAGCAGACCCATGCACACCTTCCAGGCGGGATGCAAAAGCCACGATGGTGGCATTAACAAACCAAATCGAGAAATCCGTACATTGGCGTGATTTCCAATTGTACTTGTACACTTGGCCTTTTTATATGGAGATGAAGTGTCTGAAACCAAACGCCTTTCCACTTCGCTGCATATCCCAGTTGGTACAGCTGAAGAGCTATGTCTTCCTCCCGTCTTACATTCATTGAAGACTTGTTACTGCAACTAGCATTTGTGTTAACCTTGAAACAGTACTGCTAGCACGCTTCACAACTAATGTCGATGTATAAATGAGATCACAAGGCAAAACAAGTAATGTTTAAAAATACTCTATGATATGGTAAGAGCGTTTTTTCTCTGGTAATCAAAAACTTTGGACAATGGACATGGGAATATGCGCCACAGTGTTTTGTTTCGGTGAGTATTCCTATCTGTCACACTCTCTCTTCGTTCTACGCCCCTCCTAGTGTGTATGAGGTCATGATGTGAGAACGTAATGCGATGTACATAGGTGAAGGACTAACCCAAAGACAGTCAGAAAGCAGTACGCTTACCAAAGCATAGCACAGAGTTTGTCTTAGGGGGCTATAGAAAGATCAGGTCAGACGAGAGTAGAGGGCGCAGGTTGGCCTTCAGTCAGTGGGAGACCAGCGGTTTGAATGAGTGACAACAGCCTTATTTCTGCACTGTTAGCAGCGGCGTGGAGCTGAAGAGGCGTGGTGTAACTGAGCTACGGTTGGTATTGGTAAGAACTTAAAAAATGAGTTACATCATTGTGGATAGTGCTCGCCATTTGTTATTTACATTTGATTTTTGTGAGTGGAGGGTCAAACGGCGGTGTAATTATTATTATTATTTTGGCGGAATAACATGATGAGAGAGTGGCAGCTGCAACTGCCTCTGTACTAGTGCTGACCATGAGTCCTACGCCTTGTAGGATGAGCTCCACAGTTTTAAATAATGGTATTTACGAGAGTGGTGATGATATTTCTTGGCAAACCTAATTTTGTGCTGTGGCGGTAAATTGTGAAGTGGTTTTCCTCATAATGGGGTCTGGACACCAGTTTGCCCCATTCCTGCGGTGGCACAGTATCTATGAAAAATACATGTTTTTGGTGTCCGTCCATGGTAGAGAACATTCAGGAACGATAATAGGAAGCGATCTAGAATGTTTTTCGTTAATTTTTGGACGAGTTCTCGGCACTTTATTTGTGGCTTAAGTCCGCGACACGCGTCCACGCTGTTTCTGAATGGAGGTAGTAATGGTCAGAACATCATGATTGGTGAGTGTTTAACGGTGGTCAGGGGTTATTAAAGGTAGCATTAATTACGGGATTGATAATGGTTAAAAATGTTTCAAATGGCTCTGAGCACTCTGGGACTTAACCTGCGACCGTAGCGGTCGCGCGGTACCAGACTGCACCGAGCGAGGTGGCGCAGCGGTTAGCACACTGGACTCGCATTCGGGAGGACGACGGTTCAATCCCGTCTCCAGCCATCCTGATTTAGGTTTTCCGTGATTTCCCTAAATCGTTTCAGGCAAATGCCGGGATGGTTCCTTTGAAAGGGCACGGCCGATTTCCTTCCCAATCCTTCCCTAACCCGAGCTTGCGCTCCGTCTCTAATGACCTCGTTGTCGACGGGACGTTAAACACTAACCACCACCACCACCAGACTGTAGCGCTTAGATAATGGTCCGTCGTGGACACAGCATGCTGCCCACGTGTCTGCAAGTGGTACACACCGTCTTGAACAAGGCAGCCAGCTTATAACGCAGTGTCCTGTCGCGTATGCAAAGTATAATTTGGAACATTCTGGTATTGGTCTTGTGTGAATTTTGTGTAGTTTCTGAATTTGTTTCCTTGTGAGGGAGAGAAATCCACGTGCCTAGCAAAGATCCGTGTGGTGCCTATATACGTAGTCTTTCACTTGGCAGTGTTTTTTTCATGCAACTCGAGTTTTTCTACTGAGGAAGGCAAAGTAACGCTAAATTTCTTTCTCTCGGGAGGCGTGCCAACACGGGCAGCCAGGAAGAATTTGGTAATCTTGCTGATCCTACACCTAATGAAGAGGGTAGGAGTGGGTCGATTGCAGAACCAGCTTCTTCAACCTGGACTGGTGTTCTCAAGAGAACCAGATGTTTTGGAGTGAACACATGGTGTGTCGTGGGACGATCAATCTGTTCTTAAAATAATTGAAAAGCCACGATCATGTGCCATGTGCCATGATGTCCATGTGGTTTTATAAATGTTAATCCAAGTTTCAGGTCCGATTATGGCACCTCCAGAGTGTTGAAACCGGTCATCTAGTAAACGATACTGAAGCGATCGTGGCTTTTTAGAACCGGACGTGTTATTAACAAATGGACACATAGACTGACTTTCAGTATGCGGAAAATGAGAAACAAAGTTGCAAGGCACATGTATGGAGTTGCAGGAAAAAGAGCAAAAAAGGGAGATCTGGTGAATATTCAGGAATAATACTTACAGATTACAACTCTCTTCTAGGAAACTGAGGGAGCAGTTGAAGAGGGTGAAGGACCTGGTACTTATGGCACTAGTTCGGAATAAGTATAGGATTGGTAAATGCAGGCAGGAAACTGTTGAAAACAGTTTTCAGGACAACGGAGAACAAGGATATTCAAAATTTGAACAACACGGTGGGGCAAGCGCAAGGGTTAGCTGACGCTACTAAGGCCAAGGCAGAATGGCGTAACACTCAACTGATGAATAGGGAGCAAGCTGTGCAAACATTGCGAGGATGGTACTAGAGTTATCAGCAGAGCTGATGTAATATACACAGAGCACCAGGCAGACTAAATAGTGATCTTGAAATGGCACAGAAACTCCTGAACACAGTAGATGGATGAACAGCTGATATGGGTTTAGAGGGACAGTATAAATGATGCAATGTTAGAAGCAACTACGTTTCAGGAAGCTGTTAGCCATGCCGTGCATAGGTAACTGAGTTCCGCACTGCTGGCGCCACAGACGTTCCTAGGCAGAGTGCACAAAGGACTTTATAACGGAGTTGAAGTATGTAACAGAACCAACTAAAGACAATTTGGCACTGTTTTGTCGCATGTCAGCAGTCGAAGCCAAATTGTGTGGTCCAAGTTTGCATGTGTCAGTAAGTTGTCCAGCAGTAGGTTTGAATGCCCAGTATCAATATTATTTTGTACATCCTTACCCAGTGAAATGGGACGCAACAGGAAAGAGGGCATGGGTACGAATCAATGAAGTACTGACAGTCTCGTGAAACGGATGTCCTTGGAAGACCTACAGACAAGGTTGAGATCAAGGGAATCCTACGGTGTGTCCAGCTAAGGTAGTAGGGACTGACACACAGGCATTTGAGGTATGCAATTCTTAAGCATCGACTAGACACCGACCAGCGCAGGGCCGCGAAACGGCATCAAGAAGGCGCCAGTGGAAAGAGCGGGCAGAGTCACACCTCCAGGAAGAGTGAGTTCAGTGCGCCCGTCAACGCTGACTGTACCAGCCGCCCATCGCTGGTCGGCCCTGTTCGTTAGCAGCCTTCGAGAGCATCAGCACTGAGTATTAGGAAGACGATACTTAGCCTGCATTCTGAGAATAGTAATAGAAACTAAAGCACTCGTAAGTAGGAGGCAACAACTGCAAAAGGATAAGTAATGGTTCTCTTCTTTGTAGAAATAAGGTGTCCTAATTGGAAAGTGTTTTGTACAGATTATTTTGGATTCCTGTCACCAGCGATCGCAACTTCTCTTCTTCCTTGCTCATCTGGGGACGAGGATTACGGGACTTCATTCTGTGCCTCTCTGTCGCAGGTATTTCTCTCATTTGCTTCAGAGGTGCACTGCTACTAATTGTTTTTTCTTTTGCCTCGGACCTACCTATAATTTGTTGCGGCGGCCCCTCATTAAAACAGTCGCTAAGCCGCCCCCTGCACTACCTGCGCCTACGCACCTCCGGCTGCTGTTTGTTGGCTTTGATATAATTCAGTTTCTCCAGTTTCGGAACCACCAAACGTCGCAGTTGATGATTGCCGTCCAGAAGCTCATTAATGCGCAAAACGCTGCTGCGTCAACTCCGCCACAACAGCCAGCCAAGTCCACGCATTCCGCCGTTCCGTGCTTTCTATGAACAACAAGAGGTTCGGAACGAGTGCCACCGTCAGTTCGACGCCCATTGTGATAGACATCAAGTGCGAGGTACTGTGAAACTTCCTTACTTCTTGTCAGTGGGAGCACAGGAATATACCACCTCGTTCAGAAGCTATTCCGGACTACTAGGCCGGAGTTGTTACTTTTTGAAGATTTAGTTTCCACCATCACTATTACGATGATCAGGTACTGCTTACCACAGCTCGTTACAAGTTCTTTCGAGTGCGAATAAACCAGAACAGACACACCGTCAGTGGATCACTGAACTTCAGGCTTTGAGACGACAGAGTACAAATACGTGTTGACAGTAATATAGCGAAGCATTCGTGATGCAATTACGTACAATGCGCCAGACAGTAGAATTCGTGAACGAACTCTTAAACTTCTTAAGGGTAGCTTTCTTATGTCGTTGCAACTAAAAAATGCGTGTTTTTTTTCACCAGATGCGTTTCGCTTTATTGAGGTAAAGCATCATCAGTGGTCTATAATTAAAATATTAACATTTTGATTTGCTTTAACAATATTTTTCGATCGTAAAGCAAATAAAAATATAAATAACTTATTTATAGAACACTGATGATGCTTTACCTCAATAAAGCGAAACGCGTCTGGTGAAAAACCATGCGTTTTTGTAGTTTTAACGACAGAACACAAATACCGTCAAACGAAGAATTTAAATTCTTAAACATTCTGACCCTACTTTTAAACAAGTGAACTATTGGACATGAGGACTCATGCGACCGTGCCGTGGAAAACTTCGAGGAAGCTCCCATTTGCAGTGTAACACAAAGTGACAAACAGGTAGGGTCATGCGACCGACCGCCTTGGGCTAACGGCCAGACTAAAAACGTGTCAAAGCGTGTGTCTGCTGTGCAATCGTTTTCCTGGTGGTTTTATACCCATAAAAGGCAACATTGCCCTTAGCGAAAAACGATTTGCTTTGCTCATGGAAAGTCAGCTCATGTACAGTCCGTGTGCTTGCATCAGAAAGAGAACTCTAGCCACGTTCGCTCTCGTAAGCGTGGAGCACTTTCTCACTAGGTGAATGTAGTATTTTCTAAGCGGGCTACTGGTATTTGTAATGACCAAATTCAGGATGTGCCTTTGCCCCACCCAACTGCTGTGCACTGACGGTCACACTGTTTGTGAACTTAGTCATTAGTGTGTCACTTCAGTGAAACACGGCCGCTTCCGTCAGGTTGCTGAATCGTACCACTTACGAGCAGCTGAGCTCGGCACAGGTGACAAAATTCTGCACGAAGTTGCTGCGGATGGCGGTCGGTGCTTGGTGTTTGTAGCCTGCCTGCCACATTCCAGTCTCACGCCAGAACAGTGACATTTACCATTTTGCATATTGCACAACAGAATAGTATTAGAACAAAGAATAAAATTTTTGAGGTGTCTCAAACGGTGTCCAGGCATAGTTCGGCTGCCCCATACACAGTGTTTGTGTAAACACTTCGAAGTTGCCGAAACACAAGCAAACAAGGAGCATCTTGCCACAGTGTACGTGAAAGAGAACAACAGGAACACATTTTTCAGTCCCACGACATCATGGCAAAGGAGGCATAACGATTGTCTGTTCATGGGGTAGCGCACCACCTAAGAACACGTTTCAGACCGAAAACCGTCCATAAAAGATCACTCTGAAACTATTCACTAGTCCAGTAGATAACGCTAAAAGGCTCGAAAAACTGGAGCATATTCATCGACCAATATATAGCCCTCCCCTTGCTTCCAGTCAGATCCCAGAGTCTGGTCATTCCGTCTGCATCGCTGGTACCGACAGAAGGCCAGCACTGTTGGCTGGAATACGACCTGTAGAAATACAGCAATGTGTTGCCAGCCGCAGTCGCTTCCAATTAGCAGTCTGATTATATGGGTCTGCAGCCATCTGGCTGAGGGGGGAGGGGGGCGGCGTTAGGAACTTGCTTGTTCTGTATAATAAATAGTGGTAAATAATAATAGTGATGCTGTAACTGTTGGCTGGTAATATTTACTGACAAAATGCAGCTTAACGCTAGATTGCGTACTTCCGGCTATCCTGTGTGGCCTGTGTTTTAGTACGGCTTAAAAAGAGAGAGATTAATAATTGATCACCGAAGCGTCGGTTCTCGATTGTGTTCAGGAGACGTACGGACTGATTATGCGAAAGGGTTTTCGTAATTGACCTTTTGATCCGGATTGCCTTCACGTAATCAGAATCTTCGATGAAAATACCTAAGGGACCTATTTGAATATAAAAATGGAAATGAAAGCAAATTAGTGGCATTTCGTAACAGAATGATTAACATATCGGAAGTTGAACACATTGGTGGTTTCCCAAATACAATCGAGACACCGCGATAAAGAGCGAACCTGTAACAAAGCTCATATACAATTTGAACATCATTTTTGGTTAGTGAAAGAAAAGAATAAGAAGAAAATTACTGCATCGTAAAATATTAATATATTTTGAACAAATTGGCATTAAACTTATAAACATTGACAAATACACAATAAATACGACTTACATCTAATATTTCTTTTGTGGATTGCGCAGTCGAATAATCGCTGCTCTGTCAGTCCGTTCTTTCTTAAAATTAAATGTCCTTGCTTGTGCGTAAGTACATTGTATTCACACGCGAGTTACCGAAATCTTTGTTCGTCGTTTCACATAGTTTTTACACAAAATGAAAATATAACTTGTAGCAATGCTATGTACTACTTCTTAACATGTCGACTACCAAAAATACAAAGTACAATGAAGTCTCTAGAATATTTCTTAACAAAAGATAGATTGTCCTTTCTTCTGTTTCGCAGCTTCTTGCTATCCAGCGCTGCGGCAATGGTTTTAAATATCTGCGCCCAGCTGGTCATAGTGTTTATTTAGAGTATTTAAACGCTGGACGTGCGTCTTGGTATAGGCGCACAAAAAAAAAAAATCTCTTTACTCTCGTGCTGTGATGCTTAGCATCTTTACGAACTACAGCTCGTTGGCTGTCCTTTTCTTTAATGCCAAATATCTCACATGCAAAGTAGCTGAAATCCAATAATATTACAGGGGGGGATGGGGTCGGAGGGGTCTTCAACGCTATCAGCTGCCATTCCTGCTGGTCACAATGGTGACTGAATGAAGATAAGGGCCAGGCAGGTCTGCTGTGGGTGAAGAACTGATACTTCCGGCTGCAAGCTGCCCGACTTGGGCAGGGAGCACCTGGTGCCGCCTGGGTACCGTCTTGCGACGGCCCCACAGGCTGTCCTCCGTGCGGCTGCTGCGGCTCCGCCTAATCGCCATCAGCGTATGCAGATTTCTGGGAGCGGCGAGGCTTCCACATTGACTCTCAGCTGTGGCTGCCACTCTGCCACCCACGATGCTGTGGAACTGACCGCAGGCAAACAGGACGACTATGACTGCAGATTCAGCGATGGGCAGCTGCGTCCGACTCAGTGCGATAACGCGGGCCGGACGCAGCACGGCTGCTACCAGGCCTGCCGAGGAAGAATCACTTACAACTCTTGGCCAGAAATGTATGTTACTTTAATGCTGTCTCACTGTCGCCTTGGGAGTGAACCCTCGTATTGTATCAGTTCCTGCAAACGCCTACAAATGAGAAAACGGTGACAGTACCATCAGACGGTGTCTCTATGGAGTGGGTTTGCCTTCGCTACTGTGGAGCCTAGTTGTGAATGAACTCGTTTAATTACAACTTAGAGGGTGCTTTTGGAAAGATACACTGACGATTTAGTCAATACAAAATTGCTAGAACCATTAGAATAATGGCAGAATGAGCTATGAGCATTGTGCAAAACTGATGCTGGGAGCAGGACCTAAGGATATGTCTGAAAAAACTGTTGTAGTACTGTCCACGGGGAAGCATTTCTAGTACACATACTGGAAACTCAAGCTTTTGGACTGAACTCTACCAGTGAAACTATCACGGAGGCCTCACACACAGAACATATGTTGGAAAGGCGAATAGTTCTTGTATGTGTACTAGAAGAGTCTGTGATAAAAACTGGGGTCTAAGGCCCAGGAGTTTGTACTGGATGTACCAGGTGGTAAAAATTGACACAGATGCTTGCAATGACATAAGGTTCTGTCAGAACAAAAAAAGTATTTCTAGACGCGTGGAAGATCACTTGCGATCGTCATTTGGTGATGATCGTGTGCTTAGCCGCCACTTTCGTCATGCTTGGCCTCCCAGGTCCCGAGAGCTCAGTCCGTGCGATTATGGGCTTTGGGGTTACCTGACGTCGCAAGTGTATCGTGATCAACCTACATATCTAGGGATGCTGAAAGACAACATCCAACGCCAATGTATCACAATAACTCCGGACATGCTTTACAGTGCTGTTCACAACATTATTCCTCGACTACAGCTATTGTTGAGGAATGATGGTGGACATATTGAGCACTTGCAGTAAAAAACGTCATCTTTGCTTTGCCGTACTTTGTTATGCTAATTATTGCTATTCTGATCAGATGAAGCGCCATCTGTCGGATAATTTTTGAACGTTTGTATTTTTTTGGTTCCAATAAAACCCCATGTCATTCCAAGCATGTGTGTCAATTTGTACCTCTCTATCTACATTATTCCGTTATTTATTCAGTTTTCAAATTTATACTGACTTGTTGATCACCCGGTACATCACTGTAATAAGGCCTATGATAATTTTATTGCCTACAGTATGGAGGAATAAAGCACAGCAGAAGGTGGTGGCTAAGGAGCTTGGCAAGGTGCAGAAACCGGCCTGCATGATCGTAACAGGAGGAGTTAGCGGCACAGCCTCTCCTGCAGTGGAGACCATGCTGGACAAGTCCCCATTGCACCTTTGACTTGCAATGGAATGAGCGAGAGAGGAATACACGTTTGCATCAAGGCGGACCTACAACTACCGGCCGGTATGGCCGAGCGGTTCTAGGCACTTCCGTCTGGAACCGCGCGACCGCTATGGTAGCAGGTTCGAATCCTGTCTCGGGCACGGATGTGTGTGATGTCTTTAGCTTAGTTAGGTTTAAGTGGTTCTAGGCGACTGATGACCTCATAAGTTAAGTCCCATAGTGCTCAGAGCCATTTTTTGAACCACTCTCTGCTGCAGAGCGAGAAATCTCGCGGTGGGGACAGCGTGGCTCGCATCACATCCCTTGTCTGGAGCTGTGTTAACCTCCCTAAGTGGAACCGCGGGCCACTCTCTGGGCCGCAGTTCGTGTCGTGGCAGAGGAGGAGTTCCCGGCTCAGGGCCCGGAGCGCGGCAGCCTCCTACCCACCAGCGTCGCATACCTGTCCGGTGCTCCTCACGCGCGAACTCACATTGCGCTCTCTCACGTCCCGCCGACAGCTACCAGCTCATGGCGTAATGCACTATACCTGTAGGGCAGTCCATCGCGGCGACGCCTCGGGGGCGGAGGACGAGGCCGCCTCCGACTGCGGGGGTGGCGAGCGGCGAGCGGCGCCTGCGCAGAGGGGCGCCCCCGGGAGGCGGGGGGCGGAGGCGGGGGCGGGGGCTGCGGGGGCGGCCAGTGGTGTGCCGGACGCGCTGCGCGGCGCCCGTCTCTCTCCGCCCTGCTGGCCAGCGTCGCCGGCGCCTCGCCACGGCCCGCCTGGTACGTTGCGCCGCCGGCACGCCTCCTCGCTCTACCCCTGCTGCACTGCCATCGCTACCGTCTAAGCGCGAGTACCTCCGGGCAGTAACCGCAGCCAGCAGCGTTTGCTGTGTCTGCCTCCTTACCTCGCAAGCCAATCTCCTTGTCTGTCCTATTCGCCGTCAGCTCACAGATCGAACGGCTGTCGGTAAGCTTCCGTAAGACCTCGACACTTCTGATTGTCATTTAGATGCATGTAGGAGGAATTCGTATGTTGGTTGGCTCTTCTTGGAACGTACGTTTCAGCAATTTTTCGATGGTAGCCATCACGTCTGCCTCTGCAGTTTCTTGATCACGTTGCGTCTGAGCCAGCTATACGATCTCGTGACGTAACACCCAGCTCCTTACGTCAGCTGCTCCAGTAGTTCTATTAAGACTACCTTGTGGGTGTCGCAGACTGACAAGTTACACTCGAGGATCGGCGGAACGAGTGTTCCATACAACATTTCTTCCGCGGATGATAATACTTCCTTAATAATCTGCAAATGAACTTCAGGCTGGCAGATTCTTTCAGAACAAGCGGTTTAATGTCGTCATTCAGCTGGGAGGCATTTCAATCGCTCACTCCTAGGTATTTAATCCTAAAGGAATTTACCATCTCCTTCAGCAGGTACGGGAACGAGGTCCCTCCACCAATTATGGCTCGTAAAGTCATCTCTCTTTCCAGTGCTCTCCAATGTATGTGCTCACTGCTCTACGTCACGTTCCACACCGCCCTTTTACCTGAAATTTGGTCTTCCATTTGGTATTCTGTCTTTCCATCTCAAATCATTCACTACCCTTGGCAGCCGGCCAGAGTGGCCGTGCGGTTCTAGGCGCTACAGTCTGTAGCCGAGCGACCGCTCCGGTCGCAGGCTCGAATCCTGCCTTGGGCATGGATGTGTGTGATGTCCTTACGTTAGTTAGGTTTAATTAGTTCTAAGTTCCAGGCGACTGATGACCTCATAAGTTAAGTCGCATAGAGCTCAGAGTCATTTGAGCCTTTTACCCTTGTCAGCCTGTTATCATTCAAGGATCGCGTATGTCCGTCCAATTTGAGCCGCTCGGAGGTAATTTTATATTGGACCTATTTTCAAATTTTCTCATTCCAGATTGTTTCTTTTCTCGTCTTTCTGATCATTCTACGTCGAACCTTGTCTCTGCTACCTGAATTCTGCTGATGTCTTTACTTCTCATGTTCCACGTTTCACAACCGTACGCCAAAATGGACTCGTTATAGTGGTCATACACGACATTCTTACATTTTACTGATACTTTCGTGTTCCATATTAAGTCTTTACCTATTCGTATAAGTTGTTACCTCGCTTAATTGTGTCAGTGATTTCCTTGTGTATAGAGGTAGTATAACAGACAGCGACGGCAGGACATTTGATAAGATACCTCGTTTGCTTGTGTTTCCGTTCCACTACTTCACGCCCCATTGGTTGTCCATACATTTCAATGACAATCAGCTCACGTTTCTTGACTGAAGGTGAGACCGTATGCTTTAGCAGTTATTTGACTTCCGAGGTATCCTTTACAGTTGTGTCACAGTCATTCACCAACAAATCAGATGGTTTCCATTTTTTCACATCTGACGGTATGGTGTACTTTCTTCTGGACGTTGTTCATTGCAATAATGACAAGAAGAGGAGACAGAGCTCCACCTTACCTCGAATCAGATTTCATGCCAAAATTTACAGCCACTTCTATATATCTACCGACTTTACTGTATCTTTATGTTGTGTACCATCTCATCCTGTGTTCCAATTTTCTTCAATGTCCCGCACATGTTTTTCTTGTTCATAGCATCTAACGCTTTCCGAATATACACAAAGGGTAACCATAGGTGTCGGTTGTGCTTCGAGTATCTTTCCGTTAATAGGCAGACATCAAAAATTAATTGAATCCTTGATCTTTCATTCCTGAATCTCTACTGTTCTTCCAAGAGATTTTATTCTGTTAGGGGTGTGATCTCATGCTTTAAAACTCTTTCATAGACTTTTCCGACTTAGGATGTTAAAAATAAAAACCCTACCGTCAGCTCTTACCAACAAGCTCTTACCATCTGACCAGCCACGGTTTTACAGTCGTCTAGGATCCAGCAGATAGTGTCACGAGCAGACGTGGTGTTAGCAAAGGCACTCGCGACGGTCATATGCTGCTACAGCGCACTAATGTCAAATTTCGCGGCACTGTTATAGCGGATACATTAATTTCTCTGATTATTTCACACAGTGTTGGTCGACTGTTACCACTGACAACTTAAGCAAACGCAGTCGCTCTCGCTAGTTAAGTGTAGGCCATTGGCCACGGCGTTGTCCCTGATGAGAGGTGACGCCTGAAATGTGGTACCCTCGGCACAGGCTTGACGCTGTGGATCGAATTTCATAAGAACGTCGTGAATGGAACTTCCCATGCACCTAGCTCCTACTACCATTCAGCGTTGAATTCCGTTATGTACTGAGTTAAAACGACAGCTCCGTCAATTCACTGCCCTTTCATACCTTGTGTGCACGGTACTACCACCGTGTGTATACAGCATGTGCATATCGCTATCCCATGACTTTTGGCACTTCAGTGTACTCTCAGACAACTGAGAGACGTTTCTTGCCTATAGACACTTTTTTTGCAACAAGATGGCAGAACTTCTGACTTTTGTTTCATTTAAGAGACAGGAGACAATCCTTGTCAATATTGTGCAACAATCGCAGTAAGGGAGACAGGAGACAATTCTCAATCAATATTGCGCAACATTTCGCAGTGTGGACGTGTTGGTAGACAGGGCCTTCAGTTATTTAGTCTGCGCCATGGAAACACTACGTCGACTTTTTTATTATTTTTGTTTTTCTTGTTGTTACACATCAATTGGCAAGATATGGCAACGGAGGAACTGTTGCAACTGACTGAAGATTTTCACACAGCATCATGTTTGTGGGAAGTTAGCAATTCCGAACATAAAAATCGCAACAATAAAATTTAATTATCGAGGAGATGGCCAAGTAATGTTAAGTATCAGTGAGTGATGTTGAAAGAAAACAATGCTGTCTTCTACCTTCAAAGTCGAATGTAAATTACAGCCGAAAGACACTCCACAAACAGTACACGTTTCTATCAATGTCTCCTCATTCGATTTCTGTCACTGTTTTTTACTATCACTGCACGAGGTCGATCACAACGGGGTCCCCCATATTTAGCTAGTATCGAGGAACAAGACATTCAGGTGTGTATCTGAGACAAAGTATCTAGACTGTCCATAATACATTGTCTAGCTACATGTCTATAGACATTCTACATATTTACATCTACATCCATACATACTCCCCTGTACGGTGCGTGAAGGTGTGTACCCTGCATCACTGATGGTCATTTCATTTCCTGTTCCATTTGCAGATACGTCTTCCGTGTGACTCCTAATTTCTGGTATTGTATCTTCGGGGTTCTTATGCGAAATGTATGTTGGCGGCAGTTGAATCATTATCCAATCTGTTACAAATTCCGCTCCCTAGCTTCTCTCAGTATTGTTCTTCTGGGGATGTCGATATGAGTTGCCAAAATATCGCCGCAACTCTTTAGTGTTGTCAGAAACTACCAGGAACAAACCTAGCGACCAACAACTGAACTGATTTCCCGGTTTAACTGAGTCCAGGTGGCAAGATCCATACTCTCTCTCTCTCTCTCTCTCATTCTCTATAAAAAAAAGGAGAGGATCGTTACTTACTGTTCTTGTAACTTACACGAGTGTGGAACCCATGACTCTCTGAGCAACATACTGCGACAGCCTGTTGTGGGGAGTGCCGCTACACGCCGGAGCTACCACGTGTGCGTCAGTGACCGCGACGTGCGGAACTGTTTTTGCCCAAATCGTGCTACTTTTAACAAGAGTGGCAACAGTTTGTACCTAAAACTTCTTTCCCTTCTTTCCAATATTTCCATTCCCTAATGATTGACGATTTAACGCCCTTGCCTCAGTGGATACACCGGTTCCCGTGAGATCACTGAAGTTAAGCGCTGTCGGGCGTGGTCGGCACTTGGATGGGTGACCATCCAGCCCCAATGCGCTGTTGCCATTTTTCGGAGTGCACTCAGCCTCGTGATGCCAGTTGAGGAGCTATTCGACCGAATAGTAGCGGCTTCGGTCACGAATGACATCTTACGACCGGGAGAGCGGTGTGCTGACCCCACCTATTCGCCTCCTCCACTGAGGATGACACGGCGGTCGGATGGTCCCGGCTGGCCACTACTGGCCTGAAGGCGGAGTGTGTGTGTTAATGCTTGACGCTTTCAGGTACTGTAATTATTCGTCAGCGTGAGCAAAATTTGTTCTTGATATCGGATTTCATTCATCAGCAACAGAGAGAAACGGAACTAAGTTATTATTACACGGAGCTGACGTGACCTCAGAATGTGAAGAAATTTTTTTTTGTTCTTAGTGCTTTGTTGCAAGCAATGATCTGACTGCAGGGAGTCTTTACAGAGTACTGATGCGGGTTTGTTACACTAATTATGATGATAAACCGCTGTGAAACGTCCTTTCTCCTGCATGATCCTTAGTGGTTCCCAACGCTCTAATATGATAAAATATCAGTGCTACACGATTAACCTTCCTGATTGCACTTCAGTGCTTCATGCTCTTAAGGGCGAGTCGCGTGGGGATTCCTCTTCTTTTATCCCGTGAAAGCGACAGGACATTGAAACGAAGTTCTCGGCAAAGCGTGCTACCTTGAAGGAGGATTATATAATTTCTCTAGTTTCATTTCCTTCTCTTCTCGTTTTTCAGAGATTGACGACAATTTCTTTTCCCTTGTCCTCGTTATCTGCGTATTATCAGGTCACCTCTCCCTCTTCTACTCCTCCTGTTGTGTCCACTGTTGCTAGCGCTCATAGTTTAAACCTACCTTTCTGTAATTTGTATTCTACTGTACTTGTCGTTAACGAATATAAACTGTTTGTTCTCCCTGAACCGCACTAATTTCTAAATCTTGTATTATAAATTAGACGTAGCTTAAAACCCGATTATTGTATTCCACGTAACACAAAAAATGTAGAAAGCCACGTTACATCTAGGAGATAACCTGATGATCCTAATCGTGCCAGGTTGAATAAACCGATAATAAATATAACTAAATGAAAAATAACTATATTACATGCTGAGTATTTGTGACGCTAGTGTGGACCTATGTATTTATGGAAGTATAGTTTTTAAATTGGGAAGGTATACTTTTTTGATGCCGTTTGACTGCTCGTGAAAAGGAAGTACAGTGACATAGCGCTTGTTGATATTGTCTTCCAAAAGTTTTCCCGAAGTATCTGAGAAGTGTGCTGAAACTGGAGAGCGAAGTAACTGCAGTTCAATTTTGCAGTGCAAACAGTGCCAAACCGGACAGTCTTGGTCGTCATCTTGAGGAAGAGGATGCGAAGATAGCGGCTGCCCTGATATTCAGTTTCAGCATATTTGGGAATTACGTTTAGGAAATATTACGAAGGATATTACTAAGCGTTATATACCCGTAATCGTCTTTTCGAGGGTTTTAGCATGTCGTTACAGCAAGTCTTTGTAGTAGAGGATTATTAACTGCGTTCGATATTTGAGATAAACTTCATAAGTGAGTACCAGGTGTTTAGAGAGTGGTGTAAAGGAGGTTCTACAGTGGACACCACACATTACTCTTACTACGCGTTGTTCTCCATCAAACATTTTCTTCCTCGATGAACACTTGCTAAGTGGTACAATGAAACAACAAGAAAGCGAGTGAAAATGGGAAAATAAGTCAACGTTTTAATGTTTTCATATCCAAATTCTGCAATTGTGTTTAATGCAAAGCTGCTGAGCTAGAACAAGTTCCGTACATGTGCTATCCAATTCAGGTTCTCAACTACATAAACCCCTAAGTGTTTAGATTTTCCTGCTGCGTTCGTTGTTTTCCTCCATGTATGATCTCCGATCGTGTGGTCAGGCGTTGCGCAGAGTGGACTCGGATGTATAGCGTTTTATCTAAATTTAATGACGGTCTGTTTAAAGAGAGCCAGTTAACTACTTTGAAAAAAATTGTATTTGTAATTTCAAGTGTTTAAGTTTCTCCATTAGGCTTGATTGGAATAGTTGCATCAACTACAAAAAGAACTTCTTCGGCTTCTTCGATACACAGTGTCACATCTGCCGAAAATAACAAAAACTACGACAGACCCTGTATCGGCCCATGTCACTGATCGCCACTCCGGAAGTGCTGTTACGTTGCGTGCACTCGCTGAGTTTCTGTGTGAAAACGTTTACTTTTCCAAGCACGGCACACACGTACTGCAGGAATGTGTACCGATTATAGCAACAGCGTCTGGGCGAGTACACCTACTGAATTACTTTGCTGTACGTCACAGGCGAACTAGAGTTTTCCAGCCGACACACGAGACGCGGAGTCCCGGTCGCCCCCTGACAGAGTGGGGGCGCCACCGCTTCGAGCACGTATTCTGATGTCAAAAATGTCAGGGATGGCTACTTTCTTTCGGTCTCCTGTTACAATCCTCGCCAAAAAATCGTTTTATAATCTCAAAATTAGCAATATAATACTTCGGATAATTGTTTAATGGATTGCTGTCTTCCATCCTTGTCCGACCTAGTACCACAGTATAAAGGGTGTTCCACGCGACTCCTATTATAGGCATCTTGGGGTTGTAGAAAGGATTTCGTTGATACAGTTTTGATAACAGACCATGTCCAGAAATGCACGGCGGGGTGTAAAATAAGCTCGAGCACCACGAACCTCTTTCACGTCGTCCGCAGACAGCGCAGGCGATGAGCCGCGTTCCGTGGCGCGCAGGCAGGTGTTCCGAGCAGCGAGCGCCGGCTTCTGGCCTACGCGACGGAGGCCGTCCTCTCCAAAGCCAATGCTTCGTGGAGCACCGCACTCATTTCTCCTGGGTAGGAACGCATCAGTTTCTGGTGTTAGCCGTTCCAGTCTGACGAGAACACTGTCAGGCAGTAGCTGTAACAGGGGCGGACGACGGCGCCCACTTGTCATTACGTCTGCGTACAGCCAAGACCGAGATCTGAAACATATCCCACCTACAAAGTTAGACTACTGCCCATTACAATTGCTACACCAAGAAGAAATGCAGATGACAAACGTGTATTCATTGGACAAATAAACTCCTGGAAATGGAAAAAAGAGCACATTGACACCGGTGTGTCAGACCCACCATACTTGCTCCGGACACTGCGAGAGGGCAATGATCACACGCACGGCACAGTGGACACACCAGGAACCGCAGTGTTGGCCGTCGAATGGCGCTAGCTGCGCAGCATTTGTGCACCGCCGCCGTCAGTGTCAGCCAGTTTGCCGTGGCATACGGAGCTCCATCGCAGTCTTTAACACTGGTAGCATGCCACGACAGCGTGGACGTGAACCGTATGTGCAGTTGACGGACTTTGAGCGAGGGCGTATAGTGGGCATGCGGGAGGCCGGGTGGACGTACCGCCGAATTGCTCAACACGTGGGGCGTGAGGTCTCCACAGTACATCGATGTTGTCGCCAGTCGCGGAAGGTGCACGTGCCCGTCGACGTGGGACCGGACCGCAGCGACGCACGGATGCACGCCAAGACCGTAGGATCCTACGCAGTGCCGCAGGGGACCGCACCGCCACTTCCCAGCAAATTAGGGACACTGTTGCTCCTGGGGTATCGGCGAGGACCATTCGCAACCGTCTCCATGAAGCTGGGCTACGGTCCCGCACACGGTTAGGCCGTCTTCCGCTCACGCCCCAACATCGTGCAGCCCGCCTCCAGTGGTATCGCGACAGGCGTGAATGGAGGGACGAATGGAGACGTGTCGTCTTCAGCGATGAGAGTCGCTTCTGTCTTGGTGCCAATGATGGTCGTATGCGTGTTTTGCGCCGTGCACGTGAGCGTCACAATCAGGACTGCATACGACTGAGGCACACTGGACCAACACCCGTCATCATGGTGTGGGGAGCGATCTCCTACACTGGCCGTACACCTTTGGTGATCGTCGAGGGAACACTGAATAGTGCACGGTACATCCAAACCGTCATCGAACCCATCGTTCTACCATTCCTAGACCGGCAAGGGAACTTGCTGTTCCAACAGGACAATGCACGTCCGCATGTATCCCGTGCCACCCAACGTGCTCTAGAAGGTTAAGTCAACTACCCTGGCCAGCAAGATCTCCGGATCTGTCCCCCATTGAGCATGTTTGGGACTGGATGAAGCGTCGTCTCACGCGGTCTGCACGTCCAGCACGAACGCTGGTCCAACTAAGGCGCCAGGTGGAAATGGCATGGCAAGCCGTTCCACAGAACTACATCCAGCATCTCTACGATCGTCTCCATGGGAGAATAGCAGCCTGCATTGCTGCGAAAGGTGGATATGCACTGTACTAGTGCCGACATTGTGCATGCTCTGTTGCCTGTGTCTATGTGCCTGTGGTTCTGTCAGTGTGATCATGTGATGTATCTGACCCCATGAATGTGTCAATAAAGTTTCCCCTTCCTGGGACAATGAATTCACGGTGTTCTTATTTCAATTTCCAGGAGTGTATATTATACTAGAACTGACATGTGGTTACATTTTCACGCTATTTGGGTGCATAGATCCTGAGAAATCAGTGCCCAGAACAACCACCTGCGGCCGTATTAGCGGCCTTGACACGCCTGGGCATAGAGTCAAACAGAGCTTGGATGGCGTGTACAGGAACAGCTGCCCATGCAGCTTCAACACGATACCACAGCACATCAAGAGTAGTGACTGGCGTATTGTGATGAGCCAGTTGCTCGGCCACTACTGACCAGACGTTTTCAGTTGGAGAGAGATCTGAAGAATGTTCTGGCCAGGGCAGCAGTCGAACATTTCCTGCATCCAGGAAGGCCCGTATAGGATCTGCAACAGGCGGTCGTACATTATCCTGCAGAAATGTGAGGTTTTGCAGAGATCAAATGAAGGGTAGAGCCACGGGTCGTAACATGCCTTAAATGTAACGTCCACTGTTCAAAGTGCCGTCAATGCGAACAAGAGGTGACAGACGTGTAACCAATGGCCCCACATACTACCATCATGCTGGGACATACGCCAGTATGGCGATACGAATACACGCTTCCAATGTGCGTTCACCGCGATGTCGCCATCCACGAATACGACCATCATGATTCTGTAAACAGAAACTGGATTCATCTGAAAAAATGACGTTTTGCCATTCGTGCACCCAGGTTCATCGTTGAGTACACCATCGGAGGCGATCCTGTCTGTGATGCAGCGTCAAGGGTAACCGCAGCCATGGTCTCCGAGCTCATAGTCTATGCTGCTGCAAACGTCGTCGAACTGTTCGTGCAAATAGTTGTTATTTTGCAAACGTCCCCAACTGCTGACGCAGGGATCGATACGTGGCTCCACGATCCGCTACAGCCATGCGGATAAGATGCCTGTCATATCGACTGCTAGTGGTACGAGCCCGTTTTGACCCAGCACGGCGTTCCGTATTACCCTCTTGAACCCACCGATTCCATATTCTGCTAGCAGTCATTCGATCTCTACCAACGCGAGCAACAATGCCGCGAAAAGATAAACCGAAATCGCTGCAATCCGACGTTTATCAAAGGCGGATACGTGATGGTATGCATTTCTCCTCCTCACATGAGGCATCACAACAACGTTTCACCAGGTAGTGCCGGTTAATTGATGTTTGTGTGTGAGAAATCGATTGGAAACTTTCCTCATGTCAGCGCGTTGTGGGTGTCACCATCGGCGCCAACCTTGTGTGAATGCTCTGAAAAGCTAATCATTTGCATATCACAGCATCTTCTTCCTCTTGGTTAAATTTCGCTTCTGTAGTATGTCCTCTTCGTGGTGTAGCAATTTTAATGTCCAGTAGTGTATTTTACATCCAACTTCACATTTCCGCGCCTATGTTTCTTATCAAAAGGTTATCTAGTAAGTCCATTCTAGAGCCTCTACAATCCTGTAACACGACTTCTGACACACCCTGTACAGCACATAAATTTTATCTTTCGCTCTTTTTCCAGTTCAAGGATCTGATTTTTAGAACAACGGACTTTAATTCTATAATACTTGAAATCCCAGCAGTAGCCAACGACCTTTGTGCTCAAGATAAAAAAAGTGCACTATCGTACAGTCAATTTAGTTGGAACCGCTTAACGCTTTCCATTACATTAGCTTCATCAAAATCTGTGGTACACTGAAGTGACGAAAACTGTGTACAAAATACTTGAGCGAAAATCTATAATTTTGAAAGTTAATGTAATTAATGTCTGCAGCTCACATCTGCTTGAAGATAGTAAGACGTAACTTCGGCTGGCATAAAACTTTCACTCAAAGGATACACGCAAACAGTGTGTCAGAGCACCACGGACCTCAAGTGCTGACGTGCGTGGCTTGTCTTGGCGCAGCTTCGCTGTGTGCTCACAGCCTGCCTGGGACACCGCCTCTCCGCGCCGTCTTTCCCTGCTTTTTGCACATTCGGGTTTTCATCGTAAAAGTTTTACCGCGAAATGATAGAACTTCCGTGAAACTGGAACGGAACATCCATCCTTAAGCTTATCATAAATGTTTTATTAACTCGCTTTCCTTCGTTTAAGATAACCTTATTAATTTTGCTGTTTCTTCAAACCGTAAAACTGAATGATGTAGTTGTGTAACTATTGTACTCTTGCTTGTTATTTTTCTTAATTGTGAATAACTGAGGAGTCGCTTGGCTGCCTTTATTTTAAAGTATTTTTTGATACGAGAACGTACACTACTGGCCATTAAAATTGCTACACCCTGAAGATGACGTGGTACAGACACGAAATTTAACCGACAAGAAGAAGATGCTGTGACATGCAAATGATTAGCTTTTCAGAGCATTCACACAAGGTTGGCACCGGTGGCGACACCTACAACGTGATGACACGAGGAAAGTTCCCAATCGATTTCTCATACACAAACAACAGTTGACTGGCGTTGCCTGGTGAAACATTGTTGTGATGCCTCGTGTAAGGAGGGGAAATGCGTACCATCACGTTTCCGACTTTGATAAAGGTCGGATTGTAGCCTATCGCGATTGCGGTTTATCGTATCGCGATATTACTGCTTGCTTTGGTCGATCCCTGCGTCTCGATCCCTGCGTCAGCAGATGGGGACGTTTGCAAAATAACAACTGTTGTGGTTGGCAGGAGAGCCAACCTGTATAACTAAAGGAGGCCGAAATGCACGCGTTTTAGATCACGCAGGCTGGCGTGAGGTCTGGAACATGGCAAGGGAATTAGAATTGAGAAAAACGGACGTAGCTGGTGGAATACTTAACTTTAATCCATTACTGGAGAACGTCGCTCTTTATGGTACATGATTCACAATATCAATAGTACGGATACTGTCGCCTTGCTAGGTCGTAGCAAATGACGTAGCTGAAGGCTATGCTAACTATCGTCTCGGCAAATGAGAGCGTAGTAGTCAGTGAACCATCGCTAGCAAAGTCGGCCGTACAACTGGGGCGAGTGCTAGGAAGTGTCTATAGACCTGCCGTGTGGCGGCACTCGGTCTGCAATCATTGATAGTGGCGACACGCGGGTCCGACATATACTACCGGACCGCGGCCGATTTAAAGACTACCACCTAGCAAGTGTGGTGTCTGGCAGTGACACCACAACAACCATATGCACGAACAGTTCGACGACGTTTGTAGCAGCATGGACTATCAGCTCAGAGACCATGGCTGCAATTACCCTTGATGCTGCATCACAGACCGGAGCGCCTGCGATTGTGTACTCAACGACGAACCTGGGTGCGCGAATGGCAAAACGTCATTTTTTCACATGAATCCAGGTTCTGTTTACAGAATCATGATGGTCGCATTCGTGGATGGCGACATCGCGGTGAACGCACATTGGAAGCGTGTATTCGTCATCGCCATACTGGTGTATCACCCGGCGTGACGGTGTAGGGTGCCATTTGTTGCACGTCTCGGTCACCTTGTACCCAATGACGGCACTTTGAACAGTGGACGTTACATTTGAAGTGTGTTACGACCCGTGGCACTACCCTTCATTCGATGCCTGCAAAACCTTACATTTCAGCAGGATAATGCACGACCGCATGTTGCAGGTGCTGTACGGGACTTCCTGAATACAGAAAATGTTCGACTGCTGCCCTGGCCAGAACATTCTCCAGATGTCTCTGCAATTGAAAACATCTGGTCAACGGTGGCCGAGCAACTTGCTCGTCACAATACGCCAGTCACTACTCTTGATGAACTGTGGTATCGTGTTGAAGCTACCTGGGCAGCTGTACCTGTAAACGGCATCCAAGCTCTGTTTGACTCAATGCCCAGGCGTATCGAGGCCGTTCATACGGCCAGAGGTGATTGTTCTGGGTACTGATTTCTCAGGCTCTATGCGCCCAAATTGCGTGAAAATGTAATCACATGTCAGTTCTAGTATAATATATTTGTCCAATGAATACCCGTTTATCATCTGCAGTTCTTCTTGGTGTAGCAATTTTAATGGCCAGTGGTGTATTTCAGAATATTTATATGGTCATTACCGTCAACAAGCATTTGATCTCTGATGCTGCATAATACTCGCAAGCTAGATTCAGTACTTCCTCTGACTGTCCTATTTATTGCTTTCTTTTCACTTCATTTTTTTCTCTGTGTGGTTAAGGGACTGCACAGTTAAGAACCTACAAGCTGGCTAGCATAACAAAGTATTTAAAATAGCTGTCTACCATAAAAATGTTCAGAGCCTTAGGCCAGATCTCAGCTCAGGTAACCAGAGTATTATTCAGTTCCCTCACCCTCTCTGGGTGGTGGACAGGACTGCAGTCTAGCAGAGAGAAAAACAGCATTATTCAAAGAACAAAGAAACGTTTTATTAAGTTAAAGAATGTAGCCAGGTGTCGCTTCCGCTTCCTGAGGTTAGCGTGTCAATTTCCGTTACCTCAGGAGCGATGCCACAAAAGAGCATTGGGCTTAAATTTCAGAATCCAGCACTCCGGTTGGATCTTACTATTATTTTCCATAGACCATGTACTTTCTCGGTCCTGCCTATATGTCAGTCGTCTCATAGGTCTACTTCGAAATCGTACCGAGGCGTAGGAGAGACTTTCTGCCCACCTCCCCACCTAACGGGTCCGAACACAGTATACATCTACATCTACATTTATACTCCGCAAGCCACCCAACGGTGTGTGGCGGAGGGCACTTTACGTGCCAGTGTCGTTACCACCCTTTCCTGTTCCAGTCGCGTATGGTTCGCGGGAAGAACGGCTGCCGGAAAGCCTCCGTGCGCGCTCGAATCTCTCTAATTTTACATTCGTGATCTCCTCTGGAGGTGTAAGTAGGGGGGAGCAATATATTCGAGTACTCATCCAGAAACACACCCTCTCGAATCCTGGACAGCAAGCTACACCGCGACGCAGAGCGCCTTTCTTGCATAGTCTGCCACTTGAGTTTGCTAAACATCTCCGTAACTCTATCACGCTTACCAAATAACCCTGTGACGAAACGCGCCGCTCTTCTTTGGATCCTCTGTATCTCCTCCGTCAAGCCGACCTGGTACGGATCCCACACTGATGAGCAATACTCAAGTATAGGTCGAACGAGTGTTTTGTAAGCCACCTCCTTTGTTGATGGAGTACATTTTCTAAGGACTCTCCCAATGAATCTCAACCTGGTACCCGCCTTACCAACAATTAATTTTATCTGATCGTTCCACTTCAAATGGTTCCGCACGCAAACTCCCAGATATTTTACAGAAGTAACTGCTACCAGTGTTTGTTGCGCTATCATATAATCAGACAATAAAGGATCCTTCTTTCTATGTATTCGCAATACATTACATTTGTCTATGTTAAGGGTCAGTTGCCACTCCCTACACCAAGTGCCTAACAGCTGCAGATCTTCCTGCATTCCGCTGCAATTTTCTAATGCTGCAAGTTCTCTGTATACTACAGCATCATCCGCGAAAAGCCGCATGGAACTTCCGACACTATCTACTAGGTCATTTGTATATATTGTGAAAAAAATGGTCCCATAACATTCCCCTGTGGCACGCCAAAGATTACCTTAACGTCTGTAGACGTCTCTCCATTAAGAACAACATGCTGTGTTCTGTTTGCTAAAAACTCTTCAATCCAGCCATACAGCTGGTCTGATATCCCATAGGCTCTTACTTTGTTTATGAGGCGACAGTGCGGAACAGTATCGAACGCCTTCCGAAAGTCAAGGAAAATAGCATCTACCTGGGAGCCTGCATCTAATATTTTCTAGGTCTCATGAACAAATAAAGCGAGTTGGGTCCCACACGATCGATGTTTCCGGAATCCATGTTGATTCCTACAGAGTAGATTCTGGGTTTCCAGAAACGACATGATACGCGAGCAAAAAACATGTTCTAAAATTCTACAACAGATGGACGTCAGAGATATAGGTGTATAGTTTTGCGCTTCTGCTCGACGACCCTTCTTGAAGACTGGAACTACCTGTGCTATTTTCCAATGATTTGGAACCTTCCGTTTCTCTAGAGACTTGCGGTACACGGCTGTTAAGAGGGGGCAAGCTCTTTCGCGTACTCTGTGTAGAATCGAATTGGTACCCCGTCAGGTCCAGTGGACTTTCCTCTGTTGAGTGTTCCAGTTGCTTTCCTATTCCTTGGACACTTATTTCGATGTCAGCCATTTTTCGTTTGTGCGAGGATCTAGAGAAGGAACTGCAGTGTGGTCTTCCTCTGTGAAACAGCTTTAGAAAGATCCATGAGACTAGGAGAGTGTTTCAAATCTTTATTGGAGTATTGCTGTACGTGACTCACGGCGTCGGTCGCGATTGGCCAGTGAGGTCTGGGCTCTGGCAGAGGCAGCAAAGCTGCAGTGCGTCCACAAATAACGCACTTGCTGCTAGGAGCTGGTGGGGTGAAGACTGGCTGTCACGCGACTGGTGTGGCGAGCCCTGCAATCGCACAGAACCGTGTGTGCCCCTACTGGAGCACTGGAGCACTGAGCGCCGAGACAGAGAATTGAATACGGCGTCTCCAGCCTCTGCCGTCACCAGTTGCCGAGCTGGGACGGCACTGCGACCACCGACTCCGTACAGACGCCATGCTAGTTAACTCCCTTCAGAAGTCAGCTGTTCCGTTTTAATGCTTTCAGTGTGTACTTCGGCTATCTCACTGGCGTTTGAACCTATTTTACAGTATCATTCCTGTAATTTACTAATTATTCTTACAGTCACTGATCTCATTCCTGTATTATTCACATAACATCGCGTTTATCGTGCCCATCCTCCTTTGACAGGGCTAGAGTTCATCGTTAGAATTCGTTGTCCAGGAATTGATAGTTCAGTTGTTTATCTCACTGTGTTTTGCTTATCGAAACTAAATCTGATTTTTAGAGTCACCATTTTTTCTGTTACTATGTTATTAATTAATGAGTGTGGTGTGGTATCCGTAGTGATATGCTTCATTTGGTCAGCGCTATTAATTAACAATGTACTTGATGATAATATTCAGTTGATGGTGGACGACATTATCACTTCCTTCAATTAAACTGCATAATCGTATGAGCTGCTTCCATTCTCTGTGAGTCACCGGAGGTTGGACTCTGGCCACACAGGGTATGCAAAACAGCACAGCTGGCACCCTTCATGAGATCCTGGCGGCTCCTTGCTCTCCTTGCTAGGATTCATTTTCGATATCCTGCGACCTTCTGGTTTCCATTGTCAATTTTTTTAATTAATCGTATTTAACCGGAAAATACGGAGAATTACTTATTAATAAATGACAATCTAACATTTAAATTAACCGTAAGTTGTAACAGAATTTACTAATTTGTACTTTTTCCTTGGAAAGGGTGCTGAGTAATCGTCTGTCTTTGTCCTGAATTTCGTCATCGTTCTTTGTGTTTCCCTAGATTCTACTGCCTTTGTATAATGAGTAGATCAACAATTTGGCTATTTGATGGAATGTATGTAAATTTAGGGTTCCTATTTGGTTATAGTATTAACCTGTGCTCGTGCAATGATACAACCTGTAAGCTGTGCTGGCCGGTGTGGCCGAGCGGTTCTAAGCGAACCTGCGATCGCTACGGTCGCAGGTTCGAATTCTGCCTCGGGCATGGATGTGTGTGTTGTCCTTAGGTTAGTTAGGTTTAAGTAGTTCTAAGTTCTAAGGGAGTCATGACCTCAGATGTTAAGTCCCATAGTGCTCAGAGCCATTTGAATCATTTGTAAGCTGCGAACATGGAGATCTAACAAGGATATGCACATAGTTCAGAGGTATAAGAAAGACGTGAGAGAAATATAGACCAGTCATTAGCATTAAACGGAGAAACCGATAACACAGAGATCAAACAGAAAGTGAGGTTTTAAGTGAAGGGAATGTGACAGTACCTTAGTCAACGCAAATTTCCATACCAGATGGCCACGAAAACATCATACAAATTGCTGCCGATCGCACTCCAAACTCGTTTTCAGGCCTACCTAATCAAAGTCAGTTACTACTGTTTCAAACATTATTGGATACGTGAAATCAGCTGTATCAGTGGTATAAATTATCGGAACGTGGACGATGGCGAAATAACAAAGCACTTTGTTCGGATCCAAAGTACTCGCAGTTTCTGGCAGTATTAAATAATCCGAAAATTTGGATTGAGCAGTTCCATAATGATCTTTCCAGGTATTGATGAGCCGGTTATAAAATCAACTTTATTTGCTCACAATTTGAATGTCCATCTCAAAGCTTCAAAGTCCTTAGACGCAACATTTGTAGAGAAGGAGCTCATACGGACCTGCCAAACCGAACTCCCAGTCTGTATTCAGAAAAGCGTTACGTCATAAGGTTCTGGGCTGGAAAATGCGGGCACATTCTGGTTTTTGCTTGGTTTACTTGCCTATGATCAGGAAACTGTGGTCAGAGAAGCTGTGCGCTTCATACAGGTGCACTACATTTCATCACAAAATGGGTCAATGAATGAGAACTGACGAGAAATGTACCTGCCCCACAAGAAATGCTAACAAGTGGGAGAGAGACAATTGTTGGGCAGAGCCATACCGAATAGACAATAGGCGAGATCACAGAGGAAGGTAGGAGAGTTTCAGAAGTCGATGAAGTGCACGGCGCAGATCAACAAAGGACTTCACAAAGAACATGAGGACAGACTGACCAGTGGGCGAGGCTGCGCTTCGCTACTAGAAGGAATTCACCTGCCAGGAGCCTTGCTTATCGATTTCGATGATATAAAGAAGAAACTATCAGAATGTGTTGCACAATTTAACAACAGAACAGAAGGTATTGTGTACGCAGTGCTTGATGTGACGATAGGTGACGTAACTGTACCGCACATTTTAGTTTCGGGAACGTAAGTCTCGGTGCTCGATAAGGACGTATATGACATGTGCAAGAACGATAAAAAGTGACCGATGTTAAAATGTAGTGATGAGAGTGTGGGGTCCAATACAAAGAAAATGTACAGAAGTAAAGAAGCAAGTCAGAGCTGACTTTGGGTGTCAGCCACACATGGTTAGTACATACTTTATCATACGAAACCTGTCACTGAAATCTATTCTTGGGATCGACTTTCTGAAGTTACACAATATGCTGGTGTACTCTAAACAGAGGTATGCAGTAATGCAATCAGAAGGAAACGAATTCAAACTGAGTTTCAAGGACAATCAGGGTGTTTCGTGCAAGGGAAATATTGAAACGTTCGGTGTCTTTTGAATAGTAAGGGAACCATATTACTACAAAACTCATAAATTCGAATAAAGAACATAGGTAAAAAAGTACGAACAGAAAGAAGAGAGACAATTCCTGATGGAAGTTTATTATCCCAAAGCGAAGTCGCTAGGTTAATGGATGTAGATTTCAGAAGAGATGAAGGAGACACTGAACTACCTGGGTCAGTTGGGGTACTGAAAACAGGGACAATCTATGAAGTAGTCACAGAAAATAACAAATCAGAGGATCTGATGAGGATGGTGACGAGAAGACAAAGAAATTAATTATAAGTATTTATGTTGCTTACTCTAGCCAAAGCTAGGAAACATTTAATGTGTTTCTCCATAAAGAAAAAAAAAGCTGAACACGAGGTTGCTATTTTCTTAAGAGGACGACGACTCCAGTGGAGATGAGTTTGATTGCATAAACGGAGGACTTAGTATTAAACAAAAAGAGGAATGTGTTACGGGCATAGGAGGTCTGCACTTCTACTGATGGAAACGGAGCAAAACGCTGCCGTGGTGTTAAATAACGACAACGAGGACAACTGACAAGATACGTTGTTTGACGTCAGTGGTGAGAATAGTCATTTGACGTTGGAAGAATTATAGGTTAAGTTAGATTATGGGTACTTAATTAAGTAATTAGTACTTTCTGCACTGGAAGTACAATGGCATAGGTCAGGAGGAGTGAATCAAAGGAACGTGCACTAGTATGCTGATAATTTGGGTAATTGTACTCAATAAAATAACTGAAAAGGAGAAGAAGATGAAGAGTGATGCAGATGGAACAATAAAGTGCTACTGAAATCAAGAAGATAATGCTAAAGCACATTTGCTATGTAAACTGCGTGAGGTAAGTGCGGAAACGAGCAGTACGTCGACGTTATTAAGAAATGTGTCTAAACAGGACCATTGTCACGTTATTCACTTCTTGGCTGCGGGAGGACAGACACCGGTAGACCTTCATGGGAGAATGAAGGATGCGCATGCGGCACCATGTCTGTCGAAAACAACTGTTGTGGAATGGTGAACGAAGGGATGCAGCTGCTTCGTGAGGACGTCGCCATATCGCAAATGTTGCAACGCACCTGATACAGTGACTCTAGTTGGAGATACTCGAGCACCAGCCTCCAGAGTCCTGATATCTCCCCATGTGATTATCACGGCTTTGGTCCCTTAGAGAAAGGCCTTGAGGGGTCGCCAATTCATGTCGGCCGAAGAGGTGCAGCAGGTAGTTACGCACTTCTTCACGTAGCAGGACACGGTGTTTACCAAACTGGTTTCTTGAGCCTGGTGTGTCGGCGAGATGTTTACCTCTATGCTAGCGTCAATTTTGCATGATTTTTATACTGATTCTGAACTGTAAACTACGTGCCACACAGAGTCAGAAAGTTACTCATGAAAACTCCTTGGATATTAAGACAATGAGGAGTCGAAAATCAAAAGGTGGAAGACGCATTTCTCACTTTAAAAAATTTATTCAGTGGTAAATAACAATTTTCATAGTTGGGACGAGGTGAGAAGAAGAGAAGGTTAATGATGAACAATGTGTTGATGATGGTTCAAATGGTTCAAATGGCTCTGAGCACTATGGGACTTAAGAGCTGAGGTCATCAGTCCCCCAGAACTTACCAGGAAAGTACTTGGGCTCGAACAAACACAAATACACCAAAATCGTGTGAGAAATAATGTAAAGGTCTCTTATTGCGCTAGTGATACTCCCGCATCTGCAAAACTTTGCAGTCGTCCGTTTGAGGCCTCTGCGTATGCCATGCCGCATTGCACACTGACCTGCCGGTACGCAAGTCGGGACCAGTAGGGACGGTGCAGTGTGCCTCTGAAGTTGCGTTTTGTGACATTATTTGTGTATTGAAGCGTCAGATGGCTCGGCGATTGGTAATCAATCCTGCTAATGTATTGAGATTGGTTGAGATTAAGTTACAAAGAACCCTTCTTCGTGAAGGTGGTATTGGTGTAGAAGACGAATCATTCGCATGTTTTCTGGTATCTATCATAGTGCAGAAATATGAGCATAAGTTAGAAAAAGATACTGCTGTAACACTAACACATAATGATGATGATAGGGATGATAATGACGAACAACTCATTGCAAACGGTAGTGCTACGGCAAGTGCGGGAAGAGGCGATGGAAGCAGTGACAGTGAATACCAACCATCTCCCAAGAAGAAGGCAAGGGTTGCAAGTATCATAACGGCGTATGATGACAACTCACTGGAGAACATGTACGATGATTATTACGTAAGAGGTTTCGACACATACGACAAGCTTCTGAAAAGATACCCTAAACTGAGGTCTAAAAGCAATATTAAAAACATACTCGATTATCGGCAAAGAAAAGAGAAGGAAATACAGTTTTCAAAGGAAATCGTACACTGCTGTTCAAGACCATCAAGGAGCGTGTAATGGCGAAATTCGATGAAGCGCGAGAATGCGGTTCCGCCGTTCACAACATTGGGCATTGGACGTATCCAGAAATCTCGGGTGTGAAAACTTTACATCTTCACTAGGATAACATCACGTCGTATCACTATGCTACAATCACGAAAAGATAAGGATGACAAAGAAGAGCTGATTGAAAGAGCTCAAACGATTTCCTTTGAAAACTGTATTTCCTTCTCTTTTCTTTGCCATGTAATCCAGTATGTTTTTAATATTGCTTTTAGACCTCAGTTTAGGGTATCTTTTCAGAAGCTTGTTGTATGTTGCTGAGGTCAATGAGCATTTCACGAGGGAAAGCATCGATATTAGTTCTGTATGGAACTGTGATCAGAGTCAGTTCAACTATGAACTTTCTTGTGACAGAACACTATCCATGAAAGGGGAGAGAAACACTGTCGCGATGTTGCAATCAGTTAACTGTGCAACACACAGTTACACGATCGATGTTGCTACATCAATGGACGGACGATTGGCAGACAAACTCTATATTTGCTTCCAAGAATCCAGTGGAAAGTTTGGACGCCGCGTGTCAAGGGAAATAGAAACGCGGTGCCCTCCAAATGTCGTCGATGCAAGTGTGAGTGGGATGACGAAACAACATCTGAAGACTTTTTCTGTCCTTTTTTAATCCACATTTGTCGATAAAGTCATTAGTACTTTGTGACTCCTGGTCTGGACATAAGGATGAACGAGTACTGCTGGAAGCATCTGGCGGAAAACATGTAGATTTAAAAAATCATTCCGCCTAAAACTACAAAATATGCACAACCTCTGGATGTGTATTTCTTGAGGCAATATAAAATATATGCCAAGAGAATAACAGACTTCATTAACCTACGTTCCAGTAATATGCAGCCGAAATTGCACGACAGATTCTTTATCATGAATATGCATTCTGTCATTTACAATCAGTTATATGCGGGAGTATACAGACCAATGCTTCGTTACGCGTGGCAGAACGCTGGCTACGATGTTGGTGAACCAGTGAACAACTTCAAAAGTGTCACTGACGTGGCGTTCAACACTGATATTATAGAATGTGCAAATACGCCATGCGATCAACTTACATTTCTTCAAAAAATGGCTCTGAGCACTATGGGACTCAACTGCTGTGGTCATTAGTCCCCTAGAACTTAGAACTACTTAAACCGAACTAACCTAAGGACATCACACACATCCATGCCCGAGGCAGGATTCGACCCTGCGACCGTAGCAGTCTCACGGCTCCGGACTGCGCGCCTTTTATTTATTTTTTATTTTTTATTTTTGGTGAGGGAGGGCAGGGAAGGCAGAGTGATCAGGGGTCGTAACCCGAGGCCTGGTCACAGTGTCCCCCTCGTCCGTCAAGGAATCAAGTAATCAGGGATGGGAAGGAGAAATCTTTTGTGGGAATCATTATTTATTTATTTATTTTTATTTACTGTTTTTTGATACAAAGTTAATGTGGTTTTACTTTATACCACAACAAAAATAAATGTATCTAGCACCGCATCGTGCCCTGAGTAAAAAAAAAAAATCTCGTCACGTTCCTACACCGAGGTAATGTATATGGGGAAAACGAAAAAAAAGAGTGCTTCATACAGGATGTAGAAGGGTGTGTCGCTACTCTTCTTACGCTTCATCATCCAGGTACGTCTTCACGTATATCATGTTATTCCACCGAGAATCGAACTTAGTCTTGTCAGCTCACTCAATGGGTGTCTTCTCCTACCTGTTGATGATCCAGCTGCGTGGAGGGTCGCGTAGAGCACTCCCTAAGTAATTAGAAAAATACTCTCTGTATTTTGGGTTCCGTACGACACTGCAATGACGTTCTTGTAGGTAGTTCCAAAAGTCGAATACATCTTTAGGTCCATCGTGAAATAAGTAGTGTACCGCATGCGCACGGATCCATGTAACAGCGTTGGTCTTGGCGCGAGGGAAATACTGTTGATCCGGAAATAGTAGAAACTGAGGTGTAATGTGTTCCGGAGTCACGCGTAGAAAATACGACAAAATTTGTCGCACCAAGCGCCATACGTCTTCTGCCGCGCCACATGTGAGACGGTGTTCGTCCGTGTCTGGTATCCCGCAGTCTACGCAGAGAGGCGATTCCGCCATGTTTATCTTGTGGAGGCGTGATCGGGTGATCTGTTTACAATTGACTGTGATATACCATGTGGATCGGACGGCTGTGTCCAGTGTAACCGCATGAATCGTCTTCCACACCACCTTCCAATTAATCTGAGGGCTTTTGGTCTCCACGATGTTTGGTGGGCGCCTCTGCTGTAGGACATGATATATATCCCGCGCCGACGCCTGTTTCGTCGGTGCTACTGCGATACGGACATAGCTGTGTTCAATGTAAAAGTTCCCGAAGTAATAGAAGGGTGGGGGTATGTCTTGCGTCGTCAGTGGGGGCATAAGGGAGGGCGGAGCTAAGGACTCCAACAGCAAACCTGTCAAACTTTCCGGGTGGTGGCGCCACAGCTTGATGTGTGAGCTGACATACAGGGCCACAGCTCTGTCGTGGACATGGACTAGACCAAGACCTCCCCTTTCTGGGGGAAGGGTCAGTGACTCATAACTGACTTTGAAGAGCATGCCTGTACTGACGTAGGCTCCGAACGCCGCTAATAGACGTCGAGCCATCAGTAACGGTATTGGAAGAACACGCGTTATGTGTGGAAGGCGCGATGCGAGGTAAACATTGACGAAGTGTGTCCTTTGGAGAATGTCCAGGGTCCGCAGACGAAGGTTGAAGATCTGGACCCGAATTTGTTGTAATAAGCGGCGGTAGTTAAGAGCAGCAGTGCGCCGTATGTCGTTGTGAAACTCTATTCCGAGACATTTGATAGTGCCACGAAGCTGTAGGGGTTCGACACACGCTGGGGTCAACCCGTCTCCTATGACCACGGCGACGGATTTGGAGACGTGGAGACAGCTGCCGGAAGCCACACCGTACCTGGTAATCCATTCTAGTGCTCTGTTGCCATCGTCGCGATTTCGGAACACGAGGACCAGGTCGTCTGCATATGCTGTACAGCGAAATGTGACGTCACGTCGGGTAAGACCGGTGAGGCGTTGAGGAGGCCACAGAGGAGCGGTACCAGTGCCAGAGCATATACACTCCTGGAAATTGAAATAAGAACACCGTGAATTCATTGTCCCAGGAAGGGGAAACTTTATTGACACATTCCTGGGGTCAGATACATCACATGATCACACTGACAGAACCACAGGCACATAGACACAGGCAACAGAGCATGCACAATGTCGGCACTAGTACAGTGTATATCCACCTTTCGCAGCAATGCAGGCTGCTATTCTCCCATGGAGACGATCGTAGAGATGCTGGATGTAGTCCTGTGGAACGGCTTGCCATGCCATTTCCACCTAGCGCCTCAGTTGGACCAGCGTTCGTGCTGGACGTGCAGATCGCGTGAGACGACGCTTCATCCAGTCCCAAACATGCTCAATGGGGGACAGATCCGGAGATCTTGCTGGCCAGGGTAGTTGACTTACACCTTCTAGAGCACGTTGGGTGGCACGGGATACATGCGGACGTGCATTGTCCTGTTGGAACAGCAAGTTCCCTTGCCGGTCTAGGAATGGTAGAACGATGGGTTCGATGACGGTTTGGATGTACCTTGCACTATTTAGTGTCCCCTCGAAGATCACCGGAGGTGTACGGCCAGTGTAGGAGATCACTCCCCACACCATGATGCCAGGTGTTGGCCCTGTGTGCCTCGGTCGTATGCAGTCCTGATTGTGACGCTCACCTGCACGGCACCAAACACGCATACGACCATCATTGGTACCCAGGCAGAAGCGACTCTCATCGCTGAAGACGACACGTCTCCATTCGTCCTTCCATTCACGCCTGTCGCGACACCACTGGAGGCGGGCTGCACGATGTTGGGGCGTGAGCGGAAGACGGCCTAACGGTGTGCGGGACCGTAGCCCAGCTTCATGGAGACGGTTCTGAATGGTCCTCGCCGATACCCCAGGAGCAACAGTGTCCCTAATTTGCTGGGAAGTGGCGGTGCGGTCCCCTACGGCACTGCGTAGGATCCTACGGTCTTGGCGTTCATCGCTGCCGTCCGGTCCCAGGTCGACGGGCATGTGCACCTTCCGCCGACCACTGGCGACATCATCGATGTACTGTGGAGACCTCACGCCCCACGTGTTGAGCAATTCGGCGGTACGACCACCCGTCCTCCCGCATGCCCACTATACGCCCTCGCTCAAATTTCGTCAACTGCACATACGGTTCACGTCCACGCTGTCGCGGCATGCTACCAGTGTTAAAGACTGCGATGGAGCTCCGTATGCCACGGCAAACTGGCTGACACTGACGGCGGCGGTGCACAAATGCTGCGCAGCTAGCGCCATTCGACGGCCAACACCGCGGTCCCTGGTGTGTCCGCTGTGCCGTGCGTGTGATCATTGCTTGTACAGCCCTCTCGCAGTGTCCGGAGCAAGTATGGTGGGTCTGACACACCGGTGTCAATGTGTTCTTTTTTCCATTTCCAGGAGTGTAGTAACGTCGACAAGGGGAGCGGTAAATCGTGAGGGACTGCGAGAGACGCCCGTTAAATAGTACTTTGGAAGTCGCCCCTCGGAGGAGGCGCATCACGACGTCTGTGAATTGCTGTGGGTACTGCATATGCTGGAGAACGGACGTTAGGTACGCGTGATCCACTCGATCAAAAGCTAGGCTAAAATCTAGTGATGCCAGCGCTCCCGGGATGCGGCGTGCCCTGGCTAGGGCTATTAAGTCACGGTATCGACACAGTGCTGTGTGGATGTTGTTGATACCCCCTAGGGAAGTCTGATCTTGCGAGATGACGTAAGGTAGGGTTGGTCGTAGACGGTTTGCTAACAGTCTGGTGAATATCTTCATGTCGCAGTTGACGAGTGTTAGCGGGCGGTAATCTTGTATTTGAGCCCCACCTTTAGGTTTGTGAACCTGTATAATTATTCCTTCTACGAAGGTCGCAGGGAGCGGCACCGCGGGGGACATAAGTTCCCGACAGATGTCTGTTAACTTGGGAGCCAGTAAATAATGGAAAGTTCTATAAAACTCCACAGGGAGCCCGTCCGGGCCAGGAGATTTATTCGCCACTCCTTTACCGATGGCGTCGATAACTTCGTCTTCCGTAATGTCGTTCAATAATTCAGTTTGTAAATCCTGTGGGACAACGCCGTAAACCAGTTGTGAGACTGCTGTCACCGTCGTTGGGTCGGAACATTGAGCAGAATAAAGTCGTGCGTAATGGTCGAAGAAGGCTGCAGCAATATCGCGTTGTGTGGTGTGACGAAGGCCGTCCTCAGTGGTGCCGGCATGTATCAGCGCCCGTCTTCGCAGTGTACGTTCTCGGATGACGTGGTACATGGTGGCTCGTTCCGTTGCGAGTCTGTCTTGTGTTCGCGCTCGGACGATCGTCCCTTCGAGGTGGCGGCGCATATGGGCTACGATCTGTGCTTTCGCACGCTGAAAACTGTCGTTCCGGTGTGGGTGGCAAGGAGGCGCATGCGCGAAGGACGGTGAAATAAAAATCAAGGGTCTGCCGCCTCCAAGCAGCAGTCTCACGACCATACGTAATAAAGGTTTTCCGTAGGGCCGGCTTGGCGCAGGTTAACCACCAACTAATCGACGTAGGATACTTTGGGAGGCGGCGGACGCACAAACTCCACGTGTCTTCGATGGCGCGTTGACAATCCGGAGAAGCGAGATGAGCAAGGTTTAATTTCCAGGGATGTCGGCTACGCCACACCCGTTGGCGACGAAGGGCGACGGCACATATATAGGCCTCGTGATCAGAAAAGGCTACTGGCCACACCTCCGCGTCACTCACCGTTGCCGCGAGAGGACGGGAGACGTAAATCCTATCGATGCGACTAGACGAGTGACTCGTGAAACGGGTGTATCCAGGTCTATTTCCTCGAACATGTTCCCATGTATCTACCTGCTGGAGATCGTCGATGAGTGTCACAAGTTCGAGGCACGGTGAATGGCGTGGCAGCTGATCTTTAGGTGCTTGGGTGCAATTGAAATCGCCCCCTGATATCAAGTCATCGTGTCTGCCCTGAAAAAGGGGTGCTATTCCTTCTGCGAAGAAGAGCGATCGGTCACCACGGCGATTCGTTCCGGAAGGGGCGTACACATTGATAAAGCGGACGCCTTGCACAGTTACGGCCATTCCTCTAGCGTCGGGGAGATATCGGACTTCGTCCGCCTCGAGGCCCTCTCTGAGGAGAATTGCGACTCCACTGTTAGTTGGCGAGGCGTGGGACACATGAGCCGTATAACCATACATCCTCGGGAAATCGGCGACGAAGACTTCTTGGAGAAAGACAATGTCAACGTCTGATGCATTGAGCATGTCTTGGAGCAGCGACAACTTAGTACGTGTTCGAATAGTGTTAATGTTGATGGTCGTTAAGCGATAAGTCTGTAGATCGTCTCCTGCGGTGGGGGCCGCCGTCAGTGTCGCCGTAAAAGGTGGGGCCTGTGATCTGCTGGCCGCGTCCGCGCCGTCATCTGTTGCTACTCGGGAGGGGCCGAGTTGTGGGAGGAGAGACCCCTCTTCTCATCCACCACAACGGCCGTAGAATCGTCTTCAATGTCATCCGCCCAAGGTCCGTAAGTTAACGGTGGCTGCGGTAGAACACTTGTGGGCTCAGTGACTAAGGCTGAATCCGCAGTTGTTTTCGGTTGTGTACCAACGGCGGGTAATGTGTTGGCCATCCGTTTGCCCGAGAGAGCGGAATCGTGTTTGTCAAAATCAGACATAGTGACCGGTGAGGGCGATCTCATGTAATCCATTTTCCTCGTCGTTTCGTCGGCCGTCCGGTCGTCAACTGGAGAAGACGTCCGCTGGAGGCAATAGTCTGAGGGTGTGCGACGTCGCTTTTTATGTTTTCTCGGTGACCTTTGTTTGCGGACGTGGGTTTATGTGTCCGAAAGAGCTTGTGGCTCCCGTATAGCATCCCCCTCAGGTAGAAAGGCAGAGGTTGGTACAACCCTAGCGTCGAGTTCCATTCTCTCGTCCGAATCTTCATGTGGAGTCGATGGGCGGCGTTCTGCAACCTCTGCAGACACCGTAATGGTGTTGGTCAATCCAGGACCGGCGACAGGCGCGCATTCTAACGCTTCCTGTCTTCTTGGGGGGTTGTCGTCTGTCATAACAGTCGATCGTGTCACCTCTGCGTAATTGAGGGGGAGCGCCGTGAGCATAGGAGGTGGTGTCGTGTCATGCAATGGAAGTTGTGTAACCCGACGTTGAATACACACCGAGCGCACATGACCCTCCTGGCCGCAACCAGAACAAGTACGAGGTTGTCCGTCGTACATTACTATTGCTCGACAGCCACCTATGACTAAGTAGGACGGCACATGTTTCTTTAATTCAATTTTCACTTGATGGACGCCGTTGAGGACCTGGTACGTCTCGAAGGTGTTCCATTTTTCGGCCACGTGACTAATTACCGTCCCATAAGGGCGGAAAGCTGAGGTAACGACGTCCGGTGGTACTTCGAAAGGGAGTTCGAAGACTCTTAGTGTGCGTAATCCTAGTCCAGCATGGTCAACAGTAACCTCTCCGATGTGACCATCGGACTGTTCACAACTGCGTGACATAACTGGTCATCGACCATCTTGACGTAAACGACGCTACTTGTGATGGATAGGTGGATACCGATGATGTGCTGTGTTGGTATTTGAACTTCGTCACGGATGAATCGTTCGATTTCAAAGGCTCGTGGTCGTGCGTAGTCGGGCTGGAAGGTGATCTTGATGGTAGCTTTTCTGTACGAATGAGCCATGGCGACTCAGTGTTAACGGACGCGAGTATTAGCTGCGGCGAGGAAGTAAACAAACTACGCGCGCTCGCGACTCTGCGGACGGGACGTAAACAAGACGTCCTCGCCGCTCACCGGTCGAAAGCAGACTGAACGCCTAGAACCGCGAGATCACCGCGGCCGGCTGCATTTCTTCACTGTGCGTTTAGCAGTACGATAAACCGCAATCACGATAGGTTACAATCCGACCTTTATCAAAGTCGGAAACGTGATGGTACGCATTTCCCCTCCTTACACGAGGCATCACAACAACGTTTCACCAGGTAGCGCCGGTCAACTACTGTTTGTGTATGAGAAATCGGTTGGGACCCTTCCTCATGTCAGCACTTTGTAGGTGTCGCCACCGGCGCCAACCTTGTGTTAATGCTCTGAGAAGCTAATCATTTGCGTATCACAGCATCTTCTTCCTGTCGGTTAAATTTCGTGTCTGTAGGACCTCATCTTCGTGGTGTAGCAATTTTAATGTCCAGTAGTGTATGTTGTGTGGCAGTTCCAGAAACGACTGGCCTCTTAACAGTATATATGACAGCGTGGGAAGAACTCATTACTAAATTTGTTGGTGATTTGGAGTTATAACAGCTGAGAAATTTAACGCACAGAGCAGCTTCTTTCTGTCAACAGCAAAGGCTCTAACTCGTCTAGGTGTCAGCCCATTCAGAGATAGGTGCTTCCTCAACTTCAGGCAGCCTAGTGGCTGGTGAGAGGCGGTGTGGCAGTCTTTTGAACTCCCATGGTCAGATGTTTTGAATGAATGAGAGATCTGGAGATCACACTGACCAGGACAACAGTCGAACTCCCTTTATATCAACAACTAGAAGAGAAACATATGGTCTCTGATTATTCAGTTGAAAGATAACATACAAAATACATAAGACAGGGCATAATTAACGGCTTTTATAGTACAGAAAAGCAACAACCGATGTCCAAATTCCCTGTTATACAGAAGATATGTGATCGTTTTACATACCCAATGGCAACAAATACCATTACCCCATATGCTGGAAACTTGAGACAAAGACGTATGCAGTCAGGCAACATGATGAACAAAACATTCATGTCAAGACAGTTACCGAAATGGAATCGTCGTAGCCCTCTGCAGCATAGTGAGCCATGCTCTCTGGAGCATATTGTGGTCGCTGGTACTGTGGTAGTCCACTGGAAGGTGGCATCCAGTAGTGGCATGGTGGTGCATCATTGTCAGCAGCAGGTGACAGAGAGCAGTCCTGGCTCCTGAGCAGCAGCGTAAACAGACCGGATCAAGTGGTGTCAACTCGCAGGTTCCAGGATGTCTGAAGGCGATGGCGTGTGCCTGTTCTGGGCGTTTGACAGTAACAGTGTGACTTGCACTGGCCAGCAGATAGGAACGGAGCAGCTGAGCAACTAGATGACCCGTTGCTCACCAGGGAGGTTGTCATCAGTAGGTGACTCGACGGTGCGATGGTGTCAAGTTGACTGCATGCACACTTCAGCCCAGGCAGAGGTCTAGAGCTAATCGCAGCGAAGTCAGACGGCTGAAATTGGCTGCTCTATCGTCAACAGCAAGCGGTCTTCGTCTCACAGTTATTGGATTGTGTTGACTGCGTCACTGAGCGTAGTGTGCGCCTGCATACTACTCAGCACCGCCTGAGAAAGATAATCTGGTTTGTGTAGTATATATGTGAGACAGCTGGCCTGTGTTTCTCCAACTGCAGCACTCCCATCCTTGAAACTGTAGCAGGGTGGAGTGGGTCGGCTCTATCATGGTGACTTTATTTCCTCTGGTTTTCCTTCCCGGTCAACTCTTTCCTTGCTGTAGCTGTAAGAGGTCACAGTTTCGACTTTTGGAGGCACTGGCTGAACTCTCCTGCTTCATCAGTGTCCTAAATGACTTGGTGGCCAGGCTGATGGGCAGTTCTGCCCTTCTGGCATCGTCCTCCTGATCGACGCAGCAACATTTAATCGCCCCCAAAGAAGTTATGGTGCAACATCCTCAAAAAATCCGGTCTCTGGATTGTAAAGTGTTTCATTGTCTGACAAAGTACAGAATACCCCAATTCTCCATACTCTAATCGAGCGTAAACTACATGACTTGTTGGCTGATTAACAACCATTACGAACCATCTCATAACAAACTATGAAAATGATATTACCAAATATCCTCTTATTACGAAATTCCTTAACAAATCGTCCAACAGCGAATGCTTCCATACAGTCTACTTCACATGTTTGGTATTGCTTGTTGTTTATCAGATGGTTTCGTAGCCCATTGCCTCCGTTCAACATTCTGAACTTTGTTTTTGAAATCAATGTTCACATTTCCTTTTCCTAGAAAATACATTCTTAAAATTAATGTTACAGAAAGACCACATGCGGCACTACCACATAAAATACGTAAGTTGGAACTTAAATAGTGCCAACTATTTCTTTACAATCGACACAAAAGAGTTGCTACTATCCTTCAAAGTAGTTACCAGCGTTGTGTAGCACCCTTTGGCAACGACGTGGAAGGCGTAGTATACCGTTAGCAGAGCCTGTTCTGTTGGTGGTGCGAATGGAGCGGTCTACTGCCTGTCGAACCTCTGGAACAGCTCTGAACCGAATGCCACGATGTGGTTCCTTTATCTTCGGAATCAAATCAGTCACAAGGGCTTCAGTCCGGGGAGTATGGTGCATGGTACAGTACTTCCCAGTCCCATCGACCGAACAGAGCAGCCACAGCTTGCACTGTATGTGTCAGCGCATTGTCGTGCAAAATGATGGGTGGGTTGCGCAGAAAGTGTCGCCGCTTCTTTCGCAAAGCTGGTCGTTTTTGGAGCATCACCTGCGACCAGCTTTGCGAAAGCATGAAGCTATTTGTGCCTTCCCGGCTGCACTTAGCAGTAATATACGGTGGTAATTGCTGCACTCACTTCTGTCCCCTTTCTGTTTTGTACAGAGTAATAGTTTTCGAGTTCCGCATACGCAGTGGGATGTATTGTTCTTCCCAGCTGATTGTGAGAAGTGAATGTAGGTGTTTGAGAAGAACAGTTTTGTTACACTTAATAAGCTTTGCGAGGTCTCCACTTCACCTGGAGCCTTTCCATTAGCAAAGGAAAAATTTTGCTCTACTTCCTCCGTAACTGGCATTTGTTTTGATGGCATCAAGTTCACCCTTGATAAATTCATTCTCAGCTGCATACAACTCTAGATAGGGTTCAACCTAGCGTTCCATTCGTTTGCTCTAGTCAGTAATGACTTCACCTATTTTGAACTTCAGAGGAGCTGTTCATCTGACAGTTGGACAATTGCTTTCTCAAAATGTTGAAATGTGTGTGAAATCATACGGGACTCAACTGCTAAGATCATCAGTCCCTAAACTTACACATTTCTTAACAGAAATTATCCTAAGGACAAACACACACACACCCATGCCCTTGGGAGGACTTGAACCTCCGCCGGGACTATTGCTTTCTCAATACCATCATAAATTGCCTAAGTGTCCCCAGAATCCTCCACTTTCTGTATACCTGCACATATTTTCAGCAAGCACTTATTTGCACATCTCCTGGATATTTGCTGTTCGCTGTTCTTTGCTTCTCGAAAGTCATCCCGAGAGCTTCCATTTGAGTCTCATTTGTCTGCTTTCAAAAAAGAGGCTTTCCGTTTAGCCTCAATGACTGGCTCTACCTCTTCCAAATTATGCTCATATCAGTTGTTGTTTCTATTTTTTTTTTATCCCATAGGCCAATACCGTCGAGATAGGCGACGCCAGAAAGTTGTGCCCATCTGTTATCAGTAGTCATTTTTGGTTGTACATTTACTAGTAATGAAGTTTCAGAATTACTGAAAAATTTCTGTTTTCGTCGTGAGTCATCTACATGATACGTGTTGATCCGGGGGTGATCACGCAATTTGGCGTGATGATATTCCTTAGGGGTGAGACACATTATGCACTCCGCTAGAGCGTGGTCAGTGTTGCAATTAGCACTACGGCAGCTTCGTGTCAGTAGGACATTTTTGTGATCTGTAGACCTAGCTATTACAAAATCAAGATGATTCCAGTAATGAGAGCGCGAGAGTCTCCAAAAATCCTTGTGTCGATCCTTAAGTTGAAAATGTGTGTTTTTAATACATTGTCCATACAAGTAGCAGACGTCTAGCAGTCTCTGATCATTTTCATTCGTTTATCTCACTCAATGATGACCCATGAAAGTCGGCCACATGTGAGTATCTGATCCAAATCGAGCATTAAAGTTCCCTAGAATATATTATGACTCCGAGCCAGGTACTTTTGCTAGTCTGCCAGTGAATAAATCATAAAACGTATCCTTCTCTTCAATGCTGGATAATAAACTAGGAGCGTACACATTCAAGGTGTTGATAGTGCCAATTGAAGACCACATTTGTTAAGTAAGAATCTGCTTTGTTCCACCAGGTGCTGGCACAATATATTTTAACCCTACTCCGTGAAGTTTTGGCGCGCCTAGAGACTTCCCCTGCCAGAAGAATGTGTAATTTGCCTCTCTGATGGAGCCCGTGTGCGGGAGCCACGTCTCCTGTAGTCTCACAACGACCAAATTCAAGTGATGGAGTTCTGTGTCAGTTACGGCTGTTTACGAATGCGATCAATCTCTTGGGTATCGTCAATAAGCCTTGGGCACATGATCCTAACATTCCAGGTGGCAATACGAAATGGTGATTTCTTCATTATTTCATCTTTGTTTTTAGTAAGTGTACTATATGAATTGACTTGTTGAAGATTCCTTCTAAGCTCCACACACCTTATGAAGCTGGCGGACAGCCTCGGGACAGCAGGTTACTGGCTGCTCCGCTTGAGGCGGGCAGTAGCTGTCCAGTGAGAGGCAATGACTTCTCCCTCAGTCGGAAGTGGCCCCTGTCGCACGTGTCTTACGTCAGTCAGACAGTGCTTATAGCCGGTAACTGCTCCTTCCCGTGTTGTGGCGATGTCCTTGAATGTCGCGGTAGAGACCTTAAATGTAGTACTAACTTTTTATTGCAACATCTTTGCGGCTGAATGCTGCTGACGCTTACTAGTTTATATGTTTCAGAACTACGAGGCATACTTCTTACTCAAAAAAATTATATATATACAATACACACACTGAAGAACGAAACAAACCGGTACAGCTGCTTAATTTCGTGCAGGGCCCCCACGAGCACGCAAAAGCGCCGCAAACACGAGTTGGCATGGTCGCGCCTAATGCCTGCTGGAGGGAACTGACACCGTGAATCCTACAGGGCTGTCTATTAGTCAATAAGAATACGTGGGGGTAGAGGTCTGAACAGCCCGTTGCAATGCACTCCAGATATGCTCAATAATCTTCATGTCTGGAGAGTTGTGGCCAGCGGAAGTGTTTAAACTCAGAAGAGTGTTCCTGGAGCCACTCTGTAGCAATTCTGGACGTGTGGGGTGTCGCTTCTTCCTGCTGGAATTTCCCAAGTCCGCCGGAATGCAGAATGGTCATGAACGGATGCAGGTGATCAGACAGCATGCCAGAGTCATATTTAGACCTATCAGGGGTTCCATATCACTCCAACTGAAAGCGCCCCACACCATTACAGAGCTTCCACCAGCTTAAACAGCCCCCTGCTGACATTCAGGGTCCATGGATTCATGATGCTGTCTCCATACCCGTACACGTCCATCCGCTCGATACAATTTGAAGCGAGGCTCGTACGACCAGCAATATGTTTCCTGTCATCAACAGTCGAGTGTTGACTGGCCCAGGCAGGGCTAAAGCTTTGTGTCGTGCAGTCATCAAGGTTACACGAGTGGGCCTTCGGCTCCTGTATCGATGATCTTTCGTTGAATGGGAGGCACACTGACACTTGTTGACGGCCCAGCATTCAAATCTGCAGCAATTTGCGGAAGGGTTGCACTTCTGTCACACTGAACAATTCTTTTCAGTCGTCGTTGGTCCCGTTCTTGAAGGATCTTCTTCGGCCGTAACGGTGTCAGAGATATGATGTTTCATCAGATTCCTGATATCCATAGTACACTCGTGAAATGGTCGTACGGGAAAATCCCCCCTTCATCGCCATATCTGAGGTGCTTTGTTCCATCGCTCGTGCGTCGACTATAACACCACGTTTAAACCCACTTAAATCTTGATAACTTGCGATTGTAGCATCAGTAACGGACGTAACAACTGCGTCAGGCATTTGTTGTCCTATAGGAGTTGCCAACCGCAGCGCTGTATTCTGCCTGTTTACATACCCCTGTATTTGAATATGCAGGCCTATACCAGTTTCTTTGGCGCTTCAGTGTATGTAGCCCTTTCAAGTTTTCACCTGACACCCTCCCCCTCCTATCCTTCTCCCCCTCTCCACACTCCTCTCCTCCATCTTGCCGATCCACTTCTATTGGTTGAAAAGTTTCTGGAAATTCAAATGGGAGTTGTCCCGTTAGCTGAATTACTATGATTTATGACCAAAAAGTGACGTCAAACACTTTGAGATTATACAGGGTGAAAAGTATTTAAACCGACAAACTCTGGGAGGTTGAAGTGGACATCAAAACAAATATTTTTCCCTAATGTCATTTTTTCTTATGAGGATTATTTAAACCGATAGAGGCCGTATTACGCTCTACAGTTGTAGGCAACTGTTGTCCACCAGTGTAGTAGTGCATTGTCTCTGTTTGCTAATGGAGCGATACACCTGGAGTACACTGATATGGTTGGTGCGTACTACGTAGCACACCACAACGGACGAGCTGCACAGCGGGTTTATCAACAACAATATCGTAATCGCCGTATCCCGCATCATACGAACTTTGATGCTGTGTACCAACGTCTGCGTGAGACCGGGTCATTTTGCAGATTACCTGGACACGGACGCCGTCGCAAGGTAAGAACGCTGCAATTTGAGGAAGCTGTCTTGCAGCATGTGAAGCGGAATCCTTCAATCACCACTTGTGCAATAGCACGTAACATGGGGACGAATCAGACGAATGTAAGAACAGTTCTTCGAGAGCAATTGTTACGTCCATTTCACATAGAGCGTGTCCACAACCTGGAACCAGTTGATTACCCACCCAGAGCACAGTTTTCGCAGTGCTACCTGGAACAATGTGAAATGCATCCTATATTTCCATCCTCTGTGTTGTTTACCGATGAAACAACGTTCGGGCGTGATGGAGTATTCAACATGGACAATTCGCATGTTTGGAGTGAGGATAAACCACATGCCACAGTTACTAGCGCTCATCAAGTGCGGCGCCCACCGTGGTGGCCGAGCGGTTCTAGACGCTTCTGTCTGGAACCGCGCGTGTGCTACGGTCGCAGGTTCGAATCCTGCCTCGGACATTGATGTGCGTGATGTCCTTAGGTTAGTTAGGTTTAAGTAGTTCTAAGTTCTAGGAGACTGATGACCTCAGATGTTCAGTCCCATAGTGGTCAGAGCCATTTGAACCATTTGAACCATCAAGTGCAGTTTTTCGTTAATGTGTGGCTCGGTGTTGTTGGAGACTGTTTAATTGGGCCGTATCTGCTACCTAGGCCATTAAATGGCAGGCACTATTACAATTTTCTCGCCATAGCATTGCCAGAATTGCTGGAAGACGTCCCGCTCCCTACAAGACAACGCATGAGGTTCCAACATGACGGGGCGCCGGCACATTTCAGTCGTCGTGTGCGTCGATTGCTGAACCGACGGTTCCCAGAAACGCGGATTGACAGAGGTGGTCCTGTATCATGGCCTGTTCGTTCCCCAGACATGTCCCCTCTGGACTTCTTGTGTGGGGAACTCCTGTTGCATCAGAAGAGGATCTGGTTGCCTGGATAGTAGCAGCAGCAGCAGCAGCAGGAACAATTCAGGGTACTCCTGCGGTTTTTGCCCGTGTCAGACAGAACATGATCCGACGTTGTAACCTTTGTTTACGTGTCAATGGAGGCATTTTTGAAAATCTACTGTAATTGAAATTGGGTTGTGTTAATGTGTTATCTCTTGGTCATAAAGAAATGGAAAAGTGTTTGTTGGTTTAATTAATTTGCCGCCAAAGAAATCTTCCTCTACCGGTTTAAATACTCCTCATAGGGAAAAATGACATTACGGAAAAATATTTGTATTGATGTCCCCTACAACCTCCCAAAGTTTGTCGGTTTAAATACTTTTGCCCCTGTAGTGTGAGAAGCCGGGGAAAGTGGTCAAGGCAGGCGACGTAGCTATTGTGGTACCCGGCGCTATGAGGCGCTCGCGTCTCTCGATATACTCTCCCTGGAGCGCCCAGTCAACCTTGAAGCCTCACCTGTTTTCTGTGCCGCTCCTCGGTGTTACAGTGAACTTAGTTATGCTGATGTAAGGCATGTGGGCTGTTTGTGATTTTATTATGAAGTGGGAATGTGACTTAGGCCTTTCAATGAAATTGTGTGGATAGTGAGTTATCTTGATTCTACAATCCTGCTTTATACACTCCTGGGAATTGAAATAAGAACACTATGAATTCATTCTCTCAGGAAGGGGAAACTTTATTGACACATTCTTGGGGTCAGATACATCACATGATTACACTGACAGAACCACAGGCACATAGACACAGGCAACAGAGCATGCACAATGTCGGCACTAGTACAGTGTATATTCACTTTTCGCAGCAATGCAGGCTGCTATTCTCCCATGGAGACGATCGTAGAGATGCTGGATGTAGTCCTGTGGAACGGCTTGCCATGCCATTTCCACCTGGCGCCTCAGTTGAACCAGCGTTCGTGCTGTACGGGCAGACCGCGTGAGACGACGCTTCATCCAGTCCCAAACATGCTGAATGGGGGACAGATCCGGAGATCTTGCTGGCCAGGGTAGTTGACTTACACCTTCTAGAGCACGTTGGGTGGCACGGGATACATGCGGACGTGCATTGTCCTGTTTGAACAGCAAGTTCCCTTGCCGGTCTAGGAATGGTAGAACGATGGATTCGATGACGGTTTGGATGTACCGTGCACTATGCAGTGTCCCCTCGACAATCGCCAGAGGTGTACGGCCAGTGTAGGAGATTGCTCCCCACACCATGATGCCGGGTGTTGACCCTGTGTGCCTCGGTCGTATGCAGTCCTGATGGTGGCGCTCACCTGCACGGCGCCAAACACGCATACGACCATCATTGGCATCAAGGCAGAAGCGACTCTCATCGCTGAAGACGACACGTCTCCATTCGTCCCTCCATTCACGCCTGTCGCGACACCACTGGAGGCGGGCTGCACGATGTTGGGGCGTGAGTGGAAGACGGCCTAACGGTGTGCGGGACCGTAGCCCAGCTTCATGGAGACGGTTGCGAATGGTCCTCGCCGATACCCCAGGAGCAACAGTGTCCCTAATTTGCTGGGAAGTGGCGGTGCGGTCCCCTACGGCACTGCGTAGGATCCTACGGTCTTGGCGTGCATCCGTGAGTCGCTGCGGTCTGGTTCTAGGTCGACGGGCACGTGCACCTTCCGCCGACCACTGGCGACAACATCGATGTACTGTGGAGACCTCACGCCCCACGTGTTGAGCAATTCGGCGGTACGTCCACCCAGCCTCCCGCATGCCCACTATACGCCCTCGCTCAGAGTCCGTCAACTGCACATACGGTTCACGTCCACGCTGTCGCGGCATGCTACCAGTGTTAAAGACTGCGATGGAGCTCCGTATGCCACGGCAAACTGGCTGACACTGACGGCGGCGGTGCACAAATGCTGCGCAGCTAGCGCCATTCGACGGCCAACACCGCGGTTCCTGGTGTGTCCGCTGTGTCGTGCGTGTGATCATTGCTTGTACAGCCCTCTCGCAGTGTCCGGAGAAAGTATGGTGGGTCTGACACACCGGTGTCAATGTGTTCTTTTTTCCATTTCCAGGAGTGTATATTCAGTTTTTGGTCATGCCACTAGAGGGTTACAGATTGTGTGTAATGGCGTCAAAGAGGCCAAAGTGACGATCTCAGCGGTACCGTCTGCCCAGTTCGTGTGGTGGGAAAACGTAAGAGTAGCCCCCAAAAGATGGCTCCACGGCGATAGTTACAGAAAGTCCTTACAACAATGACCTAGAAACGGCAAATAAACAATGAGAAGAAAAAAGGAGGAAAAGCGGAAAGCAGGCCCTTCTTGGGCAGTAAAAAGATGAGTGCGAAGAGCAGAAAACTCATCCCTAGAAGACCTCTTTTCGACAGCAACGATGAAGGCCTGGAGTCCGTTACTGTGAAGAAAAATTATGAAATTCAAGGCGAGAAGAACAGTGGATTTAGTGCCACTTGTGTTGACTGAGGCCACGGGGGTGTTGGAACACAGTTCTTTTATTTGTGGAAAATGTAAATAAGTTAACTTAAATCATGTTTCACAGTAAAACTGATTTATAAGCACGGCACACACACACACGATATACACACTATACATACACATAAATCACACCTCTTTCCATTCAGCAATAGCGAGAACAAATAGGCCATTGTTTTACGAGGGTTGCACATAAAGTAATGCACCGCATCTTTTTTCTTCAACAATTCTTTATTGAACATAATGAGAATTACACACACGAAAGGATGGTGTTTTATCTACACACCCTTGTCCTGATGGCGGAGCCAGTGCTTCACTGTGTGAACTTCCTTTGGTGATTGACAGGTGCAACGCCAACTGCCGAGTCGTAATGCGTTTGTCCTCGCGAATGACAATATCAGCTGTCTGCAGCATGTCAGGTGTGACAGCCGTGGATGTTCTCCCCGACCGCTGTAAATCGGGGAGCTCCGCCGAACCGCCTTCTGATGACCTCACCCTCCGTGTACAGCGACAAACTGTACTTCTGTCGACTGCAGAGCGTCTGCACAAGCGTTTGTGAATATTTCCCACAGTTTCTCTCTCTGCAGTGAGAATTAAAACGTCCATCACCTACAGACACCATTTTGAAACAGTCCTGCAGCTACGCTATCTGTTGGAAGTGACGGAAACTTGGCACGCTCACTCAAGAGACTTCAGATAATACATACGTAACGTTTAGCATTGTTTTCTTCTAAGAGAAAAAATGTAGTTCTTTACTTTCTGGACAATCCACGTAGTTTACAGGTCTGTACAAGGCAAAATCTAAATGATGAAAGGTTTACTGAACAAATTGATATTACTAAACACGTGCCACACACAATTTTTATCTGCAGAGGAAATCTACCACAACTTGGCAGGGCGCATTATACAGCAGTTGGCTAAAATGCAGATGCTGATCCACAGATGTGTAAACAATCCATCCCCATGCCACACAGTCACTAACAGTACAGAGATCCACACACATTACACAGTACAGAGATCTACACGCGTTTGCTTGGTTACGACTTTTAAGAGTGGTGAATTTCCTGTGTAGTAATGACATATGGGCTTCAGCGACCACCATGCGTGTTAAGGGTCTCCGATAAGGATGACAGCTCGGCTTTCCGTCGCTGATTAAACATATTTTTACTATCTATTACCTATCTCGTCTAAACCTATAGTAATGTCACTCATACAGTGATCACAGTGCTAGGGTAACTTCTGACATTAGCAGTTACTTTGTTTTCTACTTCAGTTGTACACAGGTGGCTGGGTGAGATGATGTATTCGCTTGGGAGTGATATCCTGCGTTAGAAAATATTAAGCCTGATACTTTGATAAATATAAACCACTAAAAGTTATCCTCACATATGTGTTTTGGAGTGTAGAGAAACGCAATGCATAGATAAGACATATACATGCAGCATATCTTCTCAATGTCATTAAATGCCCTGATATATATCTTACTGACTAAAGAATATAGTATTAACATGTATTTATAACTCTATGGTAGGATTAAACCTTTCTTGTACTAAAAGTACAAAATGTGTTTTTTAACAATGTACCCCATATCAGATGCATATCTATACTTTAATAAATAACAGTTCCAAGAAACTTTCCTCTATATGCGTAATAATCGTTTCTATAACTGATTCTCTTAGGATTTCTGATAGTATTTACAGTTACACGTAAGCAAGCAGAACTGCAAAAATTTACACCATACAGCTCTACATGTTACAGCAAAATTGTGGCAGGCTACTCTGCTGGCAGCAAAACCTTGGTTCAAGGATTTTATGGATATGTAGTCGAAAAATACAAGTACCACAAATTGCAGTTGTATCACTGTATATATGTGTGTATTACAGTGGTAAATACATCATCCCCTTTTTTTAACAAAAACGGGATCATTTCTGCTTTTATAAGCAAAGGAAGCAGTGGGAGGGTGGCAATGCCCTGTAGTTAATAAAGTGGGGAACGGGTAAATTAGCTTCTTGGAAAAGGTATCCTACAGCATACATTAAAATGCATGTTACATAATTTTGAACATGGTTCCGTGCCCAAAAAACTCCATACAGCACACTGCACCCATAACGTGGTACTAACTACATCACAAAGCTCACTTAATAATTGCAGTGAAGCTACTCTTAAAGGTCTATCGAATTAGGAAGCTGGAACAGATGGATATCTGACCTGTTAAGCGTAGGAGAAGTTTTGGTTGAACCACCTCAGAGTTTAGTTTATCCTCGGCATGTTGTTCCCCATTCACATTACCAGCGCCACATATCAACCAGGGTAAGCCAGTCCTGAGCCTGACAGTTGCCTGGGCGAGACGAAATGACATCTCATTTTAGAAAGACATCGAGGCCAATACTTTCACAAATATATGCCACAGTCGTTCAGGGTATTTAGAATAATAGTAAACCGACAAAACGGATGCGGGTTGATAGTCGTAATACATATGGATGATTACACACCGGTAGACTCTGTTATTTATAAATTCGTTATTCGTGTTTTAGTATGCACGCGATTTTAGTTTTAAATCCAATTCTGCCATCTGATAACAGTATGCAGAAGCAGTAACGCGTTAGCTCTTCTCAGCGCTCGTCCTGTGCCTTGTTTGCCGAGACATGAGCCATGAGTTTGGGTCAGTAGAGCTGTGAAGTTGCACTCGATGGGATCTGTATTTGAAATGTTGGGTTAAAGAAAAGAAATTGTGCCTGTAAAGGAAAAGAAGCTTGTACGAAGATCGTATCCATCAGAAACAAAGAGAGAACTTAGGATCACTATGACAGTGGTGAGAATACTGTTGACATCCTGTGAGAACTGTTCGTGACAACGTGGAATCACTTTGGAAAACTGCTCACTATTCAACTCAAAAAGTATGACTAGAGTGAGCATATCTTGCTCAGATACGATGGAAAGAATGGAAAAAATGCCAAGCCATTGGACAGAAAACAACACCAGACAACACATGCCTCTTTCTGCAGCTGCCAATCAAGCTGAAGCCAAGAGCTTGTACGCAGATTTAACGAAAGAAAGTAATGATCTCTTCCACCTCAGTTTGATTTGATAGCTTCAAGCATCGTTTTGACTTTGACAACATTAACAGGACAGGGAGAGAGAGTTGCAGCAGATGAATGTAGAGCCGAAGAATTTAAAAAGAGGTTAAAAAAATTGTGAATGAAAGAGGCTATACAGCGAAGCAGCTTTCCGACCATGGTAAAACAAGCTTATTTTGGAAACGAATCCATAGCCATATGTTCATGTCTACTCGATTTAAAGCTGCGTCTTCTTTTTGGAGGAAACGATGCAGGGGATTGCAAATTAACACCCCTTATTATGTACAATTCTCAAAATCCTAGGGCGCTAAAGGGTTGTGACTAGAGCACGCTGGGAGTTCATTGGAGTTGAAATAATGATTGTGGTGTTTTATTGTGTATTTTAGTGTGATATTTTTAAGTGTAGCGTAATCGCACATCTTATACTAAAAATAACGTGATTTATTCGAATTAGATATGCGCGGTGATTCGGCGAAACGTATCTGTTGATTTCAACAAGAATTACCTGTATCTCCAATCATGGATCAAAATATTCTAAAACGTTGCAAACAAATTTATGACGTCAGTCTCCATACTAACTAAAAAATAGATATTACCAAATTGAGGTTGGTTCCCATAAACAATGTTATTCCATAGCTCTCAGGAAAAAGTAACAGTTTGTTAATCGGACTTAAAAGAGAATGAAATCTGGAGTATATGGTGAAAACAACCACGTTAATGGAAGAATAGACACTACTATTGGAAAAGGAGCAGACCATTGAGGATGTACCAACAAAATTAACCAATTAATTTAAACACAGTATTTGAAAACTTTCGTTGAAACTGGGGAACACAGTCTGTCAGCATTTTCTCTTAATACCGATGGAAAGTGACCACATGTTGGAGTAGTCGGGAATCAGTGAATCTGTGGACTTTTACTACATTCCACGTATACGGTCTGGAGACCTATTAGCCTGGCTTTCCCTGCATTCTCTCTGGTTATATTAACACAAGATTCAACAAAGCTACATACATTTTGTTGCAGGATCGTTTAGTTCATGCAAGAATATTACAGGGAGACTCAATAACCAACTCCAGTTGTAGATGCTACATGAAGGGTGTTGCGAACCTTGGAGAGCTTTTTTCTGTTGATAAAAAATTCCAGGAGAGTAATATGCGGGCGGTATATTCCATTTAACACTTACATATTGTAAAATGCCACAAAGCTGAATTATAAGTGATAATCTGGTTTTACCAACACTCTCATTTTCCTCGCAAATGGAAGAAGGTTGAAGGTTAATATACTGTCCACCACATACACAGCAACATAGAAAACTTAGAGCGAGTCAAAAAATAGCTATAGCGAAGTAGTTGTTGGAAGTCAGCGACCTGTTTAACGCTCATGGCCCATAGCGGTGATACCCACAACACAGCATTCTGACTGAACATTACAAACAATGTACAGAAAACAGAGTACCCCGTCAAAGAGAACCAGTAATGGGAGTACTTTTCACCTTGCAGTTGAACTACAGTATAACAGAGAAAATTGCTAGTCGCTGGAGAACTGCTGTTGCATTGTACCAAAGAAGTCATCAGATAGAATGGGGCAGTATAGATTTCACTGTGGTGATCTATACTTAAGTCGCGGAAGAGTCACATATGTATATCTCATATGTACAGATACTCTCCATAGTTTACAGCAGTGAAGTACTTTTGCACAACACATCTAAATACGTTGTGCGTTTTGGCTGATAGACACACACTATATTAATGTCCGCTAGTAAGTGTCCAGATACTTTTGATCTTATTCTAACTCGATACAGGTTGGGTAGTTCAAATGTAGGCTAACTGTCCCTGTTATCTGAAACAAATTAATTTGGCATCCTTCAAAACAATGAATTAGGAATTCAATGACAACTAAATGAAACAAGAATGACAATCAGTTAATTACATTAAAGTGACTCTTAAATCATCTACAAGCAATAACAACTCTAAAGTAAAACCTCGACACATGCGACTAAAGGGCCTTGACTAAGATTCTAATAATTGTATATCAAAACGTGACTGTTACATTCGTGAAGTTGTACTGTGACTATAGTAATGTTAATGTAATAGGTACATAGTTCTAGAGAAGGAAATGCGTTGTATGTGTGGCGTAGCTGAAAGTTTACCGTCGTTCAGAACTGAAAGCAAGACTTCAGCGTGAAGCTTGAAGTTACTGAAAAATTATAAAAAGGACTTTACTGTTGCCTTTGCTCATCTGCTTGGAGGTCGACCCTGACAGCAAAGAAGGCCAGCGGAGGGGAAGGTTCGCAGTGGTGAAGATTCCCAGAGGTGAAGTCTCCCAGAGGTGAACTGATTTTGTACTGACTGATCCTTAAGAAGGAAGAATAGTATTTCTGAGTTTTGTACTCTTTACTTCAATCAGATTGATTGGGCTACAGATATTATGAATGCTAACCAGTAAAAAGATCCCTTAGAGGACGCTGGACCCCTTTCCTGAGTTTTGCATCATGCGGCTAAACAGTAAAGCGCTTCCTGTTGTGTCTTCGTCAATGGTCGCAGCCAGAACTGGTGTGCCCAGACAGTTTCCGCCTGGCGTCACGGTTGACGCTTTGACTTTCGCCACCAGCTACAAGCACGGTCCAATCAGCAATACCTGCGCCACCGAAAATGAGATGGGCTTCCCCATCGTGTTAGGCGGTGGCCACAGGCAGCAGCTGGTGGTTGCGTTCGACGGTTCTAGTTATGGAGTTCCAAGGAGGCAGTTCGTAGCTACAGTTTGTAGTGGAGATCAACCTGCAAGACTTGGTCTACAAGTGGAGTCGTCTGTAGCCTTCGCATGGGGGTAAGTGCTTACTGCAGTGATTGACAACGTGGACGCAGCACAGACATAGTCTCGTTGACATTGTATTCTGCAGCGCACGTATTGACAGGCCACTGCTTATTTGCATCTGTCCGCAAGCACACCCAGCGAGTAGATGTACAACTTTAGTTACCTATCACAGCACGAGAAAGTATATATGTGTCTGTCACTAGTTGGTTCGCACTGTCACAGCTCCTCTGTCCGCTTTGGAGGACCTGAGGGACACGTGCGAACCATTTTATCCAGGCGCTGCGCGGAGTGTCCGCGCGGTTAGAGGCGTCATGCCAAAGTTTGTGCGGCCCATCACACCGGAGATTCGAGTCCTACCTCGGGCATGGCCGTGTGTGTTGTTCTTAGTAGAAGTTAGTTTAAGTAATGTGTAAGTATAGGGACCGATGACCTTAGCAGTTTGGTCCCTTAGGAATTTACACACATTTGTTTTTTTCTTCTACGCAGGCGACCAGCACACATCACTTCTTGCCATTGCGTGCATAAAAAAGGCATCTCACTCTCTTTCTGTGGCCAGTGAAGTGGGACTTCAGCAGCACAGTCGAGTTTCTGTCTCTAACTTCAAGTTTATTTAGTTTAGCCAAAATTGGCAGTTACGTAGCATAAACATTTAGTTTTTGTGGGCCCAACGTTCGAAATGGCCCATCGCTTACAAAGATATTTCAAATTGCAGGCTCTCATTCCATTTTCTAGATGTTTCGTATGGCGTCCGCTGCGTTCCAAAGAAATACTAAAACAATATTTATCTTCTTTCTACCTGTCAGTCATGAAAACAGCTACCGCTGGAGGACTTATACCATGGGAGATGGTATGTATGTAGTCTGCGGGGCACTCTTGTCCGGTTGCGCATGTCGGAGCAGAGTCTGATGAACAGAGTGTTACTGACCTGAGCCTCTGCCAGTGAATCCTTCTGAAAATTCCCCGAGGGGTGGTCTTCCTGTCTGGCTACGTGACCTCGTTGCTCACATGAGCTCTGCTGATTCAACACAGTCTGCTTACAGAGTGGCTGCTTACTTGTATAAACTACACAGTCCTGAAAAAGAAACATATTTTACGATAAGTAACTACTGATAATACCTAGTACTTACTTCATTTAATTTCATGGTGTTGACTAACTATTCCGATCTGAGTTATTGACAAGTTATATAAGTTATTGACAAGTTTGAAATAAAAAAGGTTGTGTAACATTGCAGTGTATGCACAGTGTAGATCGCACAGTGGACTAGGAGCAGCTGAATGGGGGCAGCTTCGTCATTGCTGGCGTATTAGTTATTATGGGTGCCAGAGGTATCTCCTCTTTGTGGCATTAACTTTATAGACCAGTAACACACTGCTCACAAAGGTACTGTCTTTGGAATGAAATGTATGTAATCGACACGCTTATAAAATAACTATTATATTAAATCCTCCCACAAACATCTTACGAAATGAATACAATGGGAAAACAGAGTTAGTTTGTAATATAGTGACAGGCTTTCTTTCCATGTGCTATTCTGAAGTGGAACTGGATGAATATTAAATGATGGTAATAGAAGATGTTCTGTATTGAGAACGAAATGTAAGTAATGGATTTGTTTCTAAGATAACTTTTTTTCATTAGTTGGGGATTAAAAAAGATACGTTTAATCAGCTTAGGCAAGCCCTGCTAGCGTCCTCATTTGAGACCTTTGTTCTTGGTGGTGGTCTTTGCAACCCAGGTATTTCATAACTTTTTTAAAGTTTATAGTCAAAATGTGTGTGTGTGTGTGTGTGTGTGTGTGTGTGTGTGTAGCTCTATATTGAGGAACCATGCTACGAATTAATTTTATGTCAGGCTAATGAAATGTTTATGTATTTGTGGGTTAGCATATATATTTTATCCAGCTACTATGTAGTGTGCTCCAAAAAGGCGAAGTAGTAGATTTACTGGGTAGTATTGGTTTGCTTTGTAGTGACCCAGGCTATTGAAGGCCACTATGTATCAGGATTGGTGAAAGAAAATGTTCTGAAGAGGGTTGATTTCCTGTGTTTCTCGGTGTAAAACAGAGGTAGCATTAACAAGTGCATATTGACAAGATGTGCAACATCACAGCTATCCTCGACACAATGGGCTGCACGAGCTGTCGCAGTCGGTTTGCAGAATGTAGTGATGCTTCCAGAAGCACCTGTCGTGGGATGTGGACAGCTACCACCATCACACTGCGTGGCCAGCACGCCACTGGAGGAGCAGCTGTGGCCTGCTCAGGGCCTCCAGAATGTGGCGGGCTATGCACCCTTACACTTTCTTTTCGATCCCTTGTCTTGTGCTCGGGTGTGATAGCCAACACTGGAAGTTCGATGCCAAGCATCAAATTACTGATTACCAGTTAAGGGTAGACCAGAACTGTGACTGATCGTGTCTAGGCGGTGACCACAAGAGCGCACCTCTCCACCTCAGATTGTAGATAGCTTCTAGTCCATTGGCCGATGTCCATCAGAAGGAGAAGGCTGACACCAACCAGCCCTTCGCATTGATGAAGCTTTCCGAGCCCAGCAGGACTTAGGCACCAGGCAAAATGGGCCTTGGGCCAGAACTCGACAAGCTGATGAGTAGGCAGACAGCCAGTAGATCTTCATCACCAAGAGTTAGTCGCAGTTTCTATCAAGCAGAACTGACCGTCATCCTCTCTGGTTCCAGACACAGACAGAATGATAGCACAACTGAATACCTCGAACATCACTCAGTTATTTACAGACTTCTTGCTACGATTCTGATATAGTTCTATTGGGAATAGGGTAAGAGTGGATTTGTTCACATTACTCGTCTCGTCAGCTTCTCATGGATAACTCCCACACAGGGCGTGGTTAGCTAAACTCAATACATTTGCAATGTCTTTCAGCACCATTCGAGTGCTTCAAGTAACAAAACCCTTGGTCAAATTGTATGCCTGCGTTAGCTCTTCTGCATGTTTCGCCTGTGATGTGCCGCAAGTCCATCTGGCAAGAGTGTTGGATGTAATGTCAACAATAGTGCCCAGTGGCCTGCTTGATTAGCACATCAGCTGAGATAACCTGTATTTCCAGCTGCAGCCAGGGTGAAACCTTACAAACATTTTACAACTGGCACACCAAACAGTTTTAGGGGGCGGGGGGCAGTCGTTTTACAACTATTGCACTTTAAATGTGTTAAGAACAGACGAAACTTATTTCAGATGACACTGTCTGAAGCCAGTGCACACCTGGCTGCATGCAGTGTGCTAGCACAATGATACTGACATAGCCACCATTGCTACTTCAAGTAATGTACAGCTAAGATAAAAAGTGTTACTGTACAGGGAATGGGCAGAGAGCATACCGTATCTCAGCAATGGAACGTCGTCACCGTTGGTCCTCGTCAGGAAGAAGGATGGCAGTTGGCGCTTTTGTGTTCAGGTTAAGTTTTTCTCAACCATGGACATGTACTCGGGATACTGGCAAATCGAAGTAGATGCTGATCGTGAGAAAATTGCATTTATCACCCCTGAGGACCTGTATGAATTTAAAGTAATGCCTTTGCTTTGTGTAATGCACCAGCAACGTTTAAATGGATGATGGATAATCTTCTAAGGCACTTGAAGCGGACGATGTGTTTTGTTATTTAGGTGACATTATAGTGTTCTCGGAGACATCTGATGAACACATAAAAAGACTGAGGGCCGTTCTTAAGTGCCTCCAACAAGGCAGACTGAAACTTGATCCAAGAAAGTGTCTCTTTGGAGCAAAAGAAATCAAAAGACTTCGGCACGTTGTATCAAACGAAGGTGTGCGGCCAGACCCAGAAACGGTGAGATCTATAACGAAATTTCCTATTCCTAATAGTATTAGAGATGTGAGAAGCTTCATCGGATTATGTTCTTATCAGCGTCACTTTATTAAAGACTTTTGTATCGAAGCCAGGCCACTCCAAGAGTTGCTAGAAACTGATGCTAAATTTATCAGGGTGGGCAGGGGCAGGGGGTGTTCAACAAGATTCTTTCGGTGTGTTGTGAAAAGCTCTGACGACTGACCCTGTACTTTATGATGAGAGAGCACCTATGGAGCTACACACAGATGCCAGTGGGTTCTAGTGAAAATTTCTGATGGAAAAGGGAAGGTTATAGCCTATGCTTCTAGAACACTTACAAAAGCGGAGAGAAAATACGCAACTATAGAAAGAGAATGTCTTGCTGTGATCTGAGCCATGTGCAAATTTTGACAGTATCTCTACGGAAGGCCATTCACAGTTGTTCATCATTCACTTTGTTGGCTAACAGGTCTTAAGGATCCAACAGGACGACTCGCCAGGTGGGCTCTACGTCTTCAACAATATGACATTACCATAGTGTACAAAAGTGGAAGAAAGCACCGAGATGCCGACTGTCTCTCAAGAAACCCTGTGCAAGACCATCAAGATTTTGATGAAGATAATGACTGTCTCGTTGCACTCCAGGATCTCTCTGCTGAGCACAAGAAGGACGCCAAGACATGTCATGTTTGCCTTAAATCGATCAGAGGATGTGAAAGGATAATTTAAGGTAGTTAATGGATTGATTTGCAAGAAAAACTTTGATTCGTTTGGAAAGAGGTGGCTACTAGTGATTCCTAAACACCTGCGCTTAGATGTCCTACAGAAATTCGATGACACACCTGAGGCCAGACATTTAGGATTTATTAAGACATACAAAAGAGCCCACAAGAGATTTTTCTGGACAGGTTTATTTAGGAGTGTCCGTCACTTTGTGTCGCACTGTCGAGAGTGCCAGAGGATAAAGGCCATTCCTCAGAAACCACCTGGCCGACTCATACCGACTCCACCAGCCGAAACGCCTTTCCAGCGTGTTGGGACTGACCTCCTTGGACCATTTCCAACGTCTGATAGAAAGATGGATTATTGTTTGCACTGATTATGTGACACGCTATGCCATTACAAAAGCCGTGAAAACAGCCGAAGCATCCGTGGTAGCCAAATTCATCGTGGAAGAGGTCGTATTAAGACACGGTGCTCCAAGGTCGTTAATTACGGATCGAGGGAAGGTTTTTCAATCGAATCTTGTGAAAGATATAAACCGTCGGTGCAACATTACTCATCACACGACGACTGCCTACCATCCTCAAAATAATGGGCTTACTAAACCCCAGAATAAGGCCTTGGCCGACATTCAATAAATATTCGTCAATGTTGAGCAGAGCAACTGGGATGACGTGCTACCTTTCGTGACGTTTGCCTACAACACCGCCAAACAAGACACCACAGGATTTACACCATTTTTCCTTGTGCATGGGCGTGAGGCGACTACAACGATGGACACTGTATTTCCGCTACATCACGATGACGTGGACGACGACTTCATCGGCCAGGTGTTAAGCAGAGCTGAGGAAGCTCGGCAGCTAGCTCCACTCCGCACGCTGCAGGCTCAAGAAAACGATCGCCGAAGGTATGACGCGAGCCACCGCTCTGTTGTCTGCCAGTCTGGTGACCTCGTCTGGATCGTCACTCCTGTTCGGTAGGTTGGTCTCTCCGACAAGCTCCTCAGGCACTACTTTGGACGTTATAAAGTTGTAAAACTGTTGTCTGATGTTACTTATGAAGTTGGAGATTTCGACCCAGATGCCAGACGACGAAAGATCAGAGATACGGTCCACATCCTTCGAATGGAGCCCTACAAGGATCCTGCCTCCCGAGGTAAATTCGAAGCTCCGGCGACAGGCAACAAGCGGAAAAATGACAAAGGGCATAGTGGCAAAAGACGTTCTAAGAAGGTCACTACCAGGGCGAGCATCAGTCATTGGGAGCCAGAGTATGCTGGACCGATGACTCGTTCTCGGACTAGGACGACGTAACACCGAGACGCTGTTGTCTTAAGAAGGGAGCAATGTGGCAGCAGAAGCTAAGAAGCACCGTCGTGTAGTGGTTATGTTACTAAGCTGTAGCATGGATGGTCGTGAGTTCAAAACAATTTCTTTATTTGGTGCAATTACATTCTAGAAGTGTCCACAAATGTCAAGAATCATTGTACTGGAATGTTCTGTATCTGTATATATATACCGATGTGTTCTGGCCGGAGGCAGTCCGCTCCGAGCTCTTGTATGTGCAAGTGCTGCATAAACCTTCGTTAAGTGAAGTTAGTGTTCGTCATTCATCTAATTACACCTTCTTCTACGTGACCACGGGACCCCGCGGATATAAATACCATGGACACAGCGCAGACAGATAATTCCATCAGCACCACCTGATGATGGCGGAACGTTTATTCGCCGAAATATCGTGGAACTTCGACGATCGAATCCGGCGCGACACCCGAGAACCGTGGATACTACTGTTTATTTTTTATTTATTTACTTATCTGAGATTTGGTCAGCATAGACCGTACAGCCAACAGCAGTTAAATGAGTTCCATGTAAATGTAACTGCAGTTTCCACAGTAGACATATAAGAACTGTTCGATGTATAAACGTAAATTCTTAATGTAAAATAAAAACGTTAAAACACAGTAGTTGCATCAATGCCATATTGACAGTACTGCAGTTTTCACTATAGAATAATGATAAGAGTGTGAAGTACAAAGATAAGTTCGTTAGATGAACTTTAAAAAATCGGAATTAGACCCAGCGCTCAGAGTGGGCTGGTTCCCGAGGAGAATGGCACCCGCAACAACTTCTAATGCAAAGCTGGACAACAGTGTCCTTAATAAAGATAAATTATTATCACAAAGCAAAAACAAAGACGTTCCAGTTTCCTTAGGGGGCTGGTTTCATGGGAGGACAACATTCCCACAACTTATCAGTTAAAGCTGAATTCCGGCGCCTTTTCAATAATTCACAAGTGTTGTTGTTGTTGTTGTTGTCTTCAGTCCTGAGACTGGTTTGATGCAGCTCTCCATGCTACTCTATCCTGTGCAAGCTTCTTCATCTCCCAGTACCTACTGCAACCTACATCCTTCTGAATCTGCTTAGTGTATTCATCTCTTGGTCTCCCTCTACGATTTTTACGTTCCACGCTGCCCTCCAATGCTAAATTTGTGATCCCTTGATGCCTCAAAACATGTCCTACCAACTTATCTCTTCTTCTAGTCAAGTTGTGCCACAAACTTCTCTTCTCCCCAATCCTATTCAATACCTCCTCATTAGTTACGTGATCTATCCACCTTATCTTCAGTATTCTTCTGTAGCACCACATTTCGAAAGCTTCTATTCTCTTCTTGTCCAAACTAGTTATCGTCCATGTTTCACTTCCATACATGGCTACACTCCAAACAAATACTTTCAGAAACGACTTCCTGATACATAAATCTATATTCGATGTTAACAACTTTCTCTTCTTCAGAAACGCTTTCCTTGCCATTGCCAGTCTACACTTTATATCCTCTCTACTTCGACCATCATCAGTTATTTTACTTCCTAAATAGCAAAACTCCTTTAATACTTTAAGTGTCTCATTTCCTAATCTAATTCTCTTAGCATCACCCGATTTAATTTGACTACATTCCATTATCCTCGTTTTGCTTTTGTTGATGTTCATCTTATATCCTCCTTTCAAGACGATGTCCATTCCGTTCAACTGCTCTTCCAGGTCCTTTGCTGTCTCTGACAGAATTACGTCACCGGCGAACCTCAAAGTTTTTACTTCTTCTCCATGAATTTTAATATCTACTCCGAATTTTTCTTTTGTTTCCTTTACTGCTTGCTCAATATACAGATTGAATAACATTGGGGAGAGGCTAAAACCCTGTCTCACTCCTTTCCCAAGCACTGCTTCCCTTTCAAGCTCCTCGACTCTTATGACTGCCATCTGGTTTCTGTACAAATTGTAAATATCCTTTCGCTCCCTGTATTTTACCCCTGCCACCTTTAGAATTTGAAAGAGAGTATTCCAGTCAACATTGTCAAAAGCTTTCACTAAGTCTACAAATGCTAGAAACGTAGGTTTGCCTTTTCTTAATCTTTCTTCTAAGATAAGTCGTAGGGTCAGTATTGCCTCACGTGTTCCAACATTTCTACGGAATCCAAACTGATCCTCCCCGAGGTCCGCGTCTACCAGTTTTTCTATTCGTCTGTAAAGAATTCGCATTAGTATTTTGCAGCTGTGACTTATTAAACTGATAGTTCGGTAATTTTCACATCTGTCAGCACCTGCTTTCTTTGGGATTGGAATTATTATATTCTTCTTGAGGTCTGAGGGTATTTCGCCTGTCTCATACATCTTGCTCACCAGCTGGTAGAGTTTTGTCATGACTGGCTCTCCCAAGGCCGTCAGTAGTTCTAATGGAATGTTGTCTACTCCGGGGGCCTTGTTTCGACTCAGGTCTTTCAGTGCTCTGTCAAATTCTTCACGCAGTATCGTATATCCCATTTCGTCTTCATCTACATCCTCTTCCATTTCCATAATATTGTCCTCAAGCACATCGCCCTTGTATAAACCTTCTATATACTCTTTCCACCTTTCTGCCTTCCCTTCTTTGCTTAGAACTGGGTTGCCATCTGAGCTCTTGATATTCATACACGTGGTTCTCTTCTCTCCAAAGGTCTCTCTAATTTTCCTGTAGGCGGTATCTATCTTACCCCTAGTGAGATAAGCTTCTACATCCTTACATTTGTCCTCTAGCCATCCCTGCTTAGCCATTTTGCACTTCCTGTCGATCTCATTTTTGAGACGTTTGTATTCCTTTTTGCCTGCTTCATTTACTGCATTTTTATATTTTCTCCTTTCATCAATAATTCACAAGTAGTATAGCAAAATCGATAAGAGCACACTTTTGGTATAAAATAATTAAATTGACCAATTAATTATCCCCTTCCCCTAGTATTTTTCCGGCGTCCTTTCGATAATTCACAGGTAGCATAGCAAAGTCGAGAAGAGGACGGGTATCAAACTGATATCAAACTAATAAATTAATAAAATTGATCAATTAATTGTCCTTACAATGAAATGAACACCCTTAGCTGCTTACAGGAGTTGACATACGTCAACGGGGACAGATGAAAATGTGTGCCCCGACTGAGACTCAAACCCGAGATCTCCTGCTTACATGGCTTACATGTGTGTGCTTGGGGTGGACGTAGTAAGACATTCGTTTAAATTCATCTTTGATCGGTTAACTCAGTTTTTATTATTACAGAGGGCTGCTAACCGTCTGACCGAACACGCTGAGCTACCGTGCAGGCTTGCATCTGAGCCCCCGAAGACACAGACGATAGCGCGAAAATACTAGGGGAAGGGGATAATTAATTGATCAATTTAATTATTTTATTAATTTGATATCAGAGGATACATCCGTAGTGCCCCCGCCCATTATACTCATTACTCGCGGCGCATTGCCCATTCCCGTAAGAGTTCAGGCACTGTTTGGGCATTCGCACAGAAGAAGAAGATGGTCAAGTGGCCGGTGATTAATTGTCTCCCTCCCCCGGTAAATCCCGAGCCCATCGGAGTGCCTTCCCCTTCCCCTCTGGGAAATCCTCAGTACGCAGCGAGATAAGTAGATCCTGCTTAGATATAGAGGTCCAACTGCAATTCCACTCCCACATAGACTCCGCAGTTCAACACAATCCGAGGTGAGGATATCGTAGTCCATACACCTGCTGCAGTAAAGATGCAATAGAACACTTCCCTGGTCATTAAAAGACCTATATCTGGTGTAATGTTCTGTCACTGCCACAGGTAACATTTTCGAACACCCTACAGGTAGTCAAATGTCTCGTCACCAACGAAGTGACTTAAAGTAGCCAAATATAAGCACAGAGGAGTTGTAAACAGGAAGTTAATACTGTGCATCACTTTATAAATTCTGTAGTACAGCTGATTTTATTACGACGCCTCTCTCTCCCTGTACTGCAGAAGTATTCTACTGCGTCCAACATGTACACTACTGGCCATTAAAATTGCTACACCAAGAACAAATGCAGATGACAAACGGGTATTAATTGGACAAATATATTATACTAGAACTGGCATGTGATTACATTTTCACGCAGTTTGGGTGCATAGATCCTGGCCGTGATAACGGCCTTGATACGCCTGGGCATTGAGTCAAACAGAGCTTGGATGGCGTGTGTAGGCACAGCTGCCCATGCAGCTTCAACACGATACCACAGTTCATCAAGAGTAGTGACTACCGTATTGTGACGAGCCAGTTGCTCTGCCACCATTGACCAGACGTTTTCAACTGGTGAGAGACTGGAGAATGTGCTGACCAGGGCAGCAGTTGAACATTTTCTGTATCCAGAAAGGCCCGTACAGGACCTGCAACATGCGGTCGTTCTTTATCCTGCTGAAACGTAGGGTTTCGCAGTGATCGAATGAAGGGTAGAGCCACGGGCCGTAACACATCTGAAATGTAACGTCCACTGTTCAAAGTGCCGTCAATGCGAACAAGAGGTGACCGAGACGTGTAACCAATGTCACTCCATACCATCACGCCGGGTGACACGCTTCCAATGTGCATTCACTGCCATGTCGCGAAACACGGATGTGATCATCATGGTGCTGTAAACAGAACCTGGATTAATCCGAAAAAATGACGTTTAGCCATTCGTGCACGCAGGTTCGTCGTTGAGTACCTGTCAGTGATGCAGTGTCAAGGGTAACCGTAGCCATGGTCTCTACGCTGCTGCAAACGTCGTCGAACTGTTCGTTCAGATGGTTGTTGTCCCTCAAACGTCCCCATCTGTTGACTCAGGGATCGAGACGTGGCTGCACGATTCGTTACTGCCATGCGGATAAGATGCCTGTCATCTCGACTGCTAATGATACGAGGCCGTTGGATCCAGCACGGTGTTCCGCATTACCCTCCAGAACCTACCGATTCCATATTCTGCTAACAGTCATTGGATCTCGACCAACTCGAGCAGCAGTGTCGCGATACGATAAACCGCAATCCGACCTTTATCAAAGTCGGAAACGTGATGGCACTCATTTCTTCTCCTTACACGAGGCATCACAACAACGTTTCACCAGGCAGCGCCGGTCAACTACTGTTTGTGTAGCCGGCCGGATTGGTCGAGCGGTTCGATTCGCTACAGTCTGGAATCACGCGACCGCTACGGTCGCAGGTTCGAATCCTACCTCGGGCATGGATGTGTGTGATGTCCTTAGGTTATTTAGGTTTAAGTAGTTCTAAGTTCAAGGGAACTGATGTCCTCAGCAGTTTAGTCCCATAGTGTTCAGAGCCATTTTGCTGTTTGTGTATGAGAAATCTGTAGGAAACTTTCCTTATGTCAGCACGTTGTAGGTGTCGCCACCGGCGCCAACCTTGTGTGAATGCACTGAAATGCTAATCATTTGCATATCACAGCATCTTCTTCCTGTCGATTATATTTCGTGTCTGTAGCACGTCATCTTGGTGGTGTAGCAATTTTAATGGCTAGTAGTGTATTTCGCGAAAGCACCACGAAGATAAGATACCAGAAATTAACGCTCATAAGGACGCATTTAATAGTCTTTTCTTCAGTCGCTCTATTTGAGAGTGGAATAGGAAATGAAATGACTGTTAGTCATCGTGCGATGGCATGCCAAGTATGCACATAGATGTAAATGTAAATTTCATCTTAGTAGACATAAGTCCATCCACTTATAGACACACAAATGGCATGGAAGAATGATATGTAGCCTCCACCGGTCACTGACTAGGTAGAGAGCTATCACAACGAGAGAAATAACACATCACATTTTTTATCCTGCGACCACATCGCCATGGCTCCCCTGCGCGTGCAATTTATCTCGTCTCTGAGATATTTATACGGCCATATTACCGTCTTTCCGTGAATATTTTTATACTTCCTAGATCAGTTTATCGATTAATTCGCGTGTGGCTGCTAATATTCTCACTACAGCCACTTCACGAGACGTATGTGAGAGGAAGCGATAAGTCTGCTCATAACGATTAGGAGAAGCAGCAATGAGGTCAACTTTCATCTGCTTTTGTCAACGTATCGCTTACCCTCTATATTCATATGGGTCTTCCAGTCGTCGACTGTGAGATTTACGTGGCGCGGAAAATATGTTTGTTCTCAGCAATTAGAAGGAGCGATGAAGAGATCTCATATCAGCCTGCCTTTTGACAGTTTACCCTTCATGTTCCAGGCAGGTCACAAACCCCTGCTGATTCTCTTGAAATTGTATCACGCTACGACGCCACTGTTCTGTTAAGTGGAACGCTGTCTAGCCCTATGTAGAGAGCTATGAAAACGAGGGGAAAAATAACACAATAACATGCAGGAAGAACGTCACCACCATGTGGTTGGTCACCTCGAGATAATTATCACGACTCATACTTCTTGTAGTGATTTGTAGTCAATGAAGCAACAGAGCAGTAGCAAATCCCTTGGGCTATTTTAGATTCAGTAGATGTATTCATCTACATTCAGCTCCAATGCGCATCACTCCTCAGTACTCTGCAGATCTCCACAGCTTTATGGGTGTCGCAACCGTGTTATAGGCAGGAGCCCACATCCCAACACGTATTTTGAAAACCACTGCACGATATGGACTATGCCGTAGCAGTACCAACGATTTCTTCTTGCCTATTCCAGTTAAATGCCTAATGATCGAGTACAAAGGAATGTCTGTATGCCTGTGTATATAACCTAATCTCCTCTATGATCGTTACACCAGATATAGTTTTTTTAATGGCCAAGGAAGTCTTTTGCTGCACGAGGTCTGCACAGAGAGAATCTGATGTCTACAATTCATCGATATCGGAGGATTGTCAATAAATATGTTCCTCTGCACGTCCTGATCTCCTTTATCATATTCCAGTGAACACTACGCAGGATATGCGATTACGTAATGGTATCATAGTCTTCTTTGAATGCACAGTGAATTATGGGAAATGCAGCACTAATTTTGAGAGTATCACTGAACTTCCAACACTCACACTGTCCACCGAATCACAGACGTTGGTTCAACAGCCTCGCACCTCCACGCGCAGTTCTGAGAAACTGCAAGAGCAGGGAAAGATTCGGAATTTAATCGTGGCATTGTTCGTTTTTCACCCACGTGCTCTTCGGAAGTAAACCGATAATGATACCGTATTCTGTCCAGAATACAATATATCCACATGGTAGTAGGCACATCCGTAGAGCAGTTATTTATTTAGAAGCAATCCCAGTACCTACAAGCTCATCCAGTTCTTGAACCAATCGACCAACAAGTACAAGCCAGAAGAAATCAGTGTGGACGTTTCGTCGAGCAACAGCACTCATCTTAGTGCCTGTTACATCTCCATCCAAATTGTAGCGCCACAGTCTCCAGGTGACATGCCAACAGTAGTTGTGGTCAGGCGCCTCCTACACTGCCACCCTAAAAAATCCGTGCAATTGAATTTGAGCCTCAGATATTCTTCAGCTTTAGCTCACAGACCTGTCAATCTTCAGTGTTTGCGTTGCTTCTCTTGAGATTCCAGCAGATGTACCTGACCTCAACATGTGCGTTCTTTTCAGCTCGCTCCAGATGCTTACTGCTAGGGACTTTATTGTGGTTAATGCTAGTCCTGTTGATGTGCCATAGGTTTAGTTAATTATAGGTCAACTATCACCCCCACTATCGGTCTTTCAGCTTGCTTGGAGACAACTCCATCACCTGCGAACATCCTACGTATAAAATACAGTGCATGATGCAGGATGCATCACACCAGTATTATCGATTACCCTTTCATTGCAAACTCACGAGTAAACAAATTATTTATGTAGTTCCACACATACCGTAATAAACCATTATACTTTGGGGAGAGGTAGGTCACCTTTCCCAGAGATAATTTTTCGTCACATATTCGAATGGAGTATGCCTATACGATCCTTGCAGCATCCACATGATGATTTTGCTTGTCGTATCTGCCAACGTAATATGAACTGACGTTCGCTAAAATGACTGCTGGACAGTGAATACGTAGCTTTGAACTGTCGAATCTATGCTACTGTTCACCAGGACGTATCATGTTACCACAAACGGATCTATGAGTGTTAATGTCGGGGTAGGAGCGGACAGCGACCTCAAAGTTGAAGTGGAAATTGAAAATGTATGGTGATGTACGGAAGTAGGGGTCATTCAAATAGAGTGGGTGAAGCTGTGCGCTAAAGTGACATTTATATCGAGGGGCAGTTGACCATTAAGTACAACATATTCTGTGATGACATTCCCATCTCCGTCAGCAGCAGCGTTCGTGCATCATTACTCATTTTGCCTGGAGTTGCTACTTCAAAATTAACAGCTCGAGAGTCATCGCAGAGTATATTCCTAAAGCATCAAAGTGTAATGCACATACATCGTCAGCAGGAAGCGGCATGTGCTGCAGTGGAGCAGCACTACACATGGGGTATTCTCTTGCTTAAGACAGGGGGAGCATTGAGAAGCAGATGTGATGTTTGTGATTTCGCTCATTCAATAATTCGAAGATCAACGAAAGTTCAATGCAAGGTGGCATATCTACCACAATAGGATTTGGATGCAATAAATGTGGCACTCAAATCATACAAAAACAGTTGTTTACGAAATACTCTCGCATAGTGCCCACCGCATAGTGCAGCGGTGCTGTGTCTGGTAATCCCTCAATCGTTAAGAACTGTTCCATTAAAATTACAGTCTTCTGCGGCATATACATCGCCTACTGCTTTTAAATGTGTTTCCGTATCATTAGCAATTACACAGGATTAAACTCGAACAGACCATTTCCATGGTTAGAAACCAAAGCGTAAAAACCAGGTCCTTTTTAGCAGAGGAAGATGTAAACGTTTCTTCTGTTCGTTATGTTGTTGCACATATCCGTTCTGATTATCCGAATCCATAAGCCAGTAGTCATCAATAGAAGGTCATTGTGATACTGTAGTACTGTGTACCGTGTACTGTGTAGTACTGTGATACTGTAGTAGTGGTCCATTTCAACGTCCACCAGTTCTATATTGGATTGGTTATTTATGTTTCCCCTGAAATCCATACCAATCTCTCCTAATGCACACCATGCTCCTAAAAATGGTATATGTCACAACGTCTTTAGAGTGCTTAGACTTCTTCCTATTCAAATACTGATTTTGACATCGTCCTTCCATCAATCATATAGTGCGTATGTTAGAAAGCCAAACACCTTCAACCACCAATTCTGATTGTATCTGCTGTGTACTGCTTTTTCTGAAATAATACGATGCATGGCTGCAGGCAGCACTCAGAATTTTTTCTCTGGGTATACACTCCAGTACAGAGTCTAGGTGCTAATAGGTTAGTGGAGTGTTGCAAAGCACTTCTTACGAGTCCATTTTTTTCTTTCTGGTCATCAGTCTTCTCACTGGTTTGATGCAGCCCACCACGAATTCCTCTCCTGTGCTAACCTCTTCATCTCAGAGTAGCACCTGCAACCTACGTCCTCGATTATTTGATTGATGTATTCCAATCTCTGTCTTCCTCCACAGTTTTTGCCCTCTACAGCTCCCTCTTGTACCATGGAAGTCATTCCCTCATGTCTTAACATATGTCCTATCATCCTGTCCCTTCTCCTTATCAGTGTTTTCCACATATTCCTTTCCTCTCCAATTCTGCATAGAACTTCTGCATTCCTTATCTTATCAGTCCACCTAATTTTCAACATCCGTCTGTAGCACCACATCTGAAATGCTTCGATTCTCTTCTGATCCGGTTTTCCCACAGTCCATGTTTCACTACCATGCAGTGCTGTACTCCAGACGTACATTCTCAGAAATGTCTTCCTCAAATTAAGGCAGATATTTGAAATTAGTAGTCTTCTTTTGGCCAGGAATGCCTTTTTTGTAATGGATTGTCTGCTTTTGATGTCCTTCCTCCTATGTCTGTCATTGGTTATTTTACTGCGTAGGTAGCAAAATTTCTTAACTTCATCTACTTCGTGACCATCAATCACGATGTTAAATTCCTCGCTGTTCTCATTTCTACTGCTTCTCATCATCTTCCCCTTTCTTCGATTTACTCTCAACCCACACTGTGTACTCATTAGACTGTTCATTCGGTTCAGCAGATTATATCATTCTTCTTCAGTTTCACTCAGGATAGTAATATCATCAGCGAATCGTATCATTGGTATCTTTTCACTTTGAATTTTAATTCCACTCCTGAATTTTTCTTTTATTTCCATCATTGCTTCCTCGATGTATACAGATTGAACACTAGGGGAGGAAAGCTACATCTTTGTCTTACACTTTTTTCAATACGAGCACTTCGTTCTTGGTCGTCAACTCTTATCTTTCCCTCTTGGCTGTTGTACATACTTTATTTGACCCGTCTCTCCGTGTAGCTTACCCTGATTTTTTCAGAATCTCGAACATCTTGCAGCATTTCTACATCTACATGACTACTCTGCAATTCACATTTAAGTGCTTGGCAGAGGGTTCATCGAACCACAATCATACTATCTCTCTACTATTCCACTCCCGAACAGCGAGCGGGAAAAAGGAACACCTAAACCTTTCTGTTCGAGCTCTGATTTCTCTTATTTTATTTTGATGATCATTCCTACATATGTAGGTTGGGCTCAACAAAATATTTTCGCATTCGGAAGAGAAAGTTGGTGACTGAAATTTCGTAAAAAGGTCTCGCCGCGACGAAAAACGTCTATGCTGTAATGACTTCCATCCCAACTCGAGTATCATATCTGCCACACTCTCTCCCCTATAACGCGATAATACAAAACGAGCTGCCCTTTTTTGCACCCTTTCGATGTCCTCCGTCAATCCCACCTGGTAAGGATCCCACACCACGCAGCAATATTCTAACAGAGGACGAACCAGTGTAGTGTAAGCTGTCTCTTTAGTGGACTTGTTGCATCTTCTAAGTGTCCTGCCAATGAAACGCAACCTTTGGCTCGCCTTCCCGACAATATTATCTATGTGGTCCTTCCAACTGAAGTTGTTCGTAATTTTAACACCCAGGTACTTAGTTGAATTGACAGCCATGAGAATTGTACTAGTTATCGAGTAATCGAATTCCAACGGATTTCTTTTGGAACTCATGTGGATCATCTCACACTTTTCGTTATTTAGCGTCAACTGCCACCTGACACACCATACAGCAATCTTTTCTAAATCGCTTTGCAGCTGATACTGGTCTTCGGATGACCTTACTAGAAGGTAAATTACAGCATCATCTGCGAACAGTCTAAGAGAACTGCTCAGATTGTCACCCAGGTCATTTATATAGATCAGGAAGTGTAGAGGTCCCAGGACGCTTCCCTGGGGAACACCTGATATCACATCAGTTTTAATATTGTCGAGTGCTTTTTCGAGGTCTTTAGTCTTGCTTCCATTATTGACCCCAACGTCAGAATTGCCTCTCTCGTGCCTTTGCTTTTCCTAAAGTCAAACCGTCATGTTTCGTATCCTCAGTTTTCTTCTCCAGTCTTCTGTGTATTATTCTTGTAAGCAACTTGGATGCATGAGCTGTTAAGCTGCTTGTGCGATAATTCGTACACTTGTCAGCTATTGCTGTCTTCAAAATTGTGGGGATGATACTTTTACGAAAGTCAGTGGTATTTCGCCAGAGTCATACATTCCACAAACCAACGTGAATAGTCGTTTTGTTGCCAGTTCGTCCAATGATTTTAGAAATTCTGAAGTAATGTTATCTATCCCTTCTGCCTTATTTGACCTTAAGTCCTCCAAACCTCTTTTTAATACTGGATCCACTATGTCTTCTAAATTGACTCCTGTTTCTTCTTGTATCACATCATATAAATCTTCCTCCTCATAGAGGCTTTCAGTGTTTTCTTTCCATCTATCGGTGCTCTCCTCTGCATGTAACAGTGGGATTCCCGTTGCTGTCTTAATGTTACCACCCTTGCTTTTAATGTCATCGAAGGTTGTTTTGACTGTCCTGTATGCTGAGTCTGTCCTTCCGACTATTATTTCTTTTTCGATATCTTCATATTTTTCCTGCAGCCATTTCATCTTAGCTTCCCTGCACTTCCTATTTATTTTATTCCTCAGCTTCTTGTATTTCTGTATTTCTGAGCTTCCCGGAACATTTTTGTACTTTCTTCTTTCATCAATCAACTAAAGTGATTCTTCTGTTACCCATGGTTTCTTCACAGTTATCTTCTTTGTACCTATGTTTTCCTTCCCAACTTCTGTGATGGTCCTTTTTAGAAATGTCCATTCCTCTTCAACTGTACTGCCTACTAAGCTATTCCTTATACCAGTCCATACAGAACTCTGTAGCACAGATCTGTATAATAGTACTCGTTTGTGGGACGAAATGATGTTTTTCTTTTTCTTTAACTAATGAAAGATTTCATACATTGACAGAACCGTCTTGTATGTCTGTTCCATGCTTTGACATTAATAAAATCACGAGTTTTTAACACAGGTCAGGAAGTGTTAATATCACAACGTATCATATTAAGAGCAATCTTAGGTTTGATTGATGTAGGGAAAATACAAGAAAAGAATGCGTTTTAACTATAATGCTTTAATCTTCACAATCACATTGTCAGCCACATGGAATTCTGTTGCTGGTTTCAGAAGATTTGATGGAGGTTGAAACGTCCCCTTTGAAAAATTATACAAGACTGTTCTTAAACTGACAAACAATATTTTTAGCGCAGCGCAATCTGACTTTCAATAATCCCTACAAAAGAATGGCCCTGACTAACATTAACCTATACCTTTCACAAATCACTTACCCCACCAAAAATCTTCGTTACTCGAACTACTGCAATACAGCAAGTGCCACTACTGCCAGCTACATAAAAGATTCAAACTACGGAAGTCACTAACTTCTGATAGGCACAGTTAGCAAATGAAAGATTTTAATAGAGAACAAACAATGTATTTACCTTAATAGTCATAATATATATATCAGTTCATGACATCCATTCTTACAAATTTCAAAACTCCGCCATCTCTCTCCCCACGTCCACCACTGCTGGCGGCTCACCTCCAACTGTGCAATGCTATGCGCTGTTAACATCCAGCTGCCCAACACTACAATGGCGTGTATTACAACAATGCCAACCAGCCACTAACTGCACACAGCACAGCCAGTGATTTTTCATACAGAGCGCAATGTGGCGTTACCAATAAGAAAACCTAAACAGCCTACTTACATAGCCCCCATGCTCCCCACAAAAAATATTACAAATTGTTTTGGGCACTGGCCAATACAGATTTGAAAAATTTTTTCATAATTACAATAACAAAGAAATGAAATGCACACACTTATCGATACAATGTTGGTCAAAAGCTAAAATTTTCTTACAGTCCATTAAAACAGTCCTGATCGCTCATCGCAGTAAAATTGCAGTGTTTTTGCTCAATGTCTGAGCAGTAAAATAAAATGCACATGGAAGTAGTGGATTTCCATGCAGTCTTGAAGAAGTAGTGTTGTCCTTCCAACGGAAAGACATGCTGACAGGTAATGGGCCACAACAGAGCAAACCCACAGCAGAGTCGGTCGAAGTTTTGAAGAATATTCGTAGGTTGGTCATCACAGAGCAGACCCACTGTAGTCCTGGTAGAGATTATGTTATTGGTGGGCCACCAGAGGTGCAGACCCACTGCAGTCCTTGTAGAAATAATGGTATTGGCTGGTCATCAAAGGTGCAGACCCACTGTAGTCCTTGTAGAGACGGCCAGCAGCCATCTGTTGCAACTGTGCAGGTGTACAATCACCATTGAAGAGTCTTGCAGAGAATACAGCAAGTCCATAAACCACCATTTGTCCACTCACAAAGAATTTGTTTGAAATGTCCTTAGAACCAGCAGTGCTGTTAACCAGTCCCTTGCTGAATTATCAACACACTTCCAAACACTATCAGTCCCTACTTCTCACATATTGTGCATATACTATGACCAACAGAAACGTGTGCAGTGAAATGTAATTTACAAGTTACTTAATTTGATGAACTGGTGTCAATTACAATTTTATAACATAAGAATACAATAACGAAGGTACAAAATATATCATTAAAAAACATAACAATACAGATAACATTTGTAGTAATACAGACTTTACAAAAGAATCGAAATAACAAATACATCAGTGTTACAAAAATTAGACATAAGTACATACATAAAAGATCAGAATAACTTTTGAAACATCAACTTCACACATGAGCATTAGAACAAAACAAAATAAATAATGCGTAAACATCTTTACAAAGTAAATAACATGTTATTAATGCAAATTATATTTGAGGATAACAGTATTCCTCATCATAGTGAATGTAGCTTAGTATTAGAAAAATTCTGCAGCATAAGTCTTATCAGATAAGCATATAAAGACCGGTAGAACATAAATACACAAGGGTATACAAACACATAGTGGGATAACACAAGGAAAGGACAGGGTTTGTTTTCAGTGTAACATTTGGTACTGCAGTCCAACTCAAAACTTCATTCTGTAGATCTTTCGTCATATCTCAACATTTGTTTCCACCAAAAATATCCTATCCAAGCATGGTTTCTGTATTTTGTTCACATCCTCTTTTAAAAATAGTTTTTATCCACTGTACACTACTTTTTTTTGGCCAAATAATTTCTTATAGCTTTTCAATGCATTTCTTCCAATTCATCACAACTCGTTCTCTTTTATAACCTACCCCATCTTAAGCTAACTTAAAGCTACTGAGCTCAGATGCTAAACTAAGGGGCGACACAATGCAGCAGCACAAAACAAATTAACACAAACAGCAATGACCCAATAAAATGCAGATTTGCAAAGCAAGCAGCAGTAAATGTAATAACTTATATCTAAACATGACAAACCCACAAGCAGAAAAAATAGTATACTAAAGACAACAGTGCAGATAAGGGAAAGTTATAATCACATCTTAATGTCTATATAATTAAAGTGGTGCACCACAATTTATGCTACAAACGAAATTACCAAGTACCTAAAAAGCAAATTCTGTGTGCAATTCTTGTGAAGGGAAATGTCTTTTTGTCCTCCCTCGTTTTTTTGAAGTAGATTATAAAGTTATTATGTACTGGATCTGTAGGCATAAAATATTTATATTAGTACATTCATTACATTTTATAGTAACCAATGCTCCAATGCAGCTAGAAACTAGATATTAAACAAAATAGGCAAAGCAAGGCGTGAAACGTCATTCGCTAGCCATATGGCGTCTCATAGTGCAGTAATCAATTTTTCAACTAGCAAGACAATGGACATGAAACGTTTCTCATCATTTCATTTCAGTAAATATCATAAATTAAGAACACTACAGTGTAATCATGTTTTCATATTTGAGGGTGTCGTATTTACGATGCTTTTTACAAAGGAATGTCAATAGCGAGGATAATGGCCTCTTTTTTTTTTCTCTCCACCTGTGCCTCTGACAGGCACACACTAATGGCTCTCTTTTGTCAGGTGGTTGTCGCGCAGCTGGGTGCCCACGACGCATTACGTGCAGGTGGTCACTTAACTGTCTTATCGAAATATTTACGACTCCGGTTTTCGCTACAGTGGCAGTCTCATATAAAAATACGTTCACAGGTTGAGAATTTGGGTTACAAATGTGTAGAAAATAAAATCCTATAAATATAACAGCGTCCAAAAAATTTTCGACAACATTCTAATACATTCACGCATTTACACACATTTCATAATTCTTAAAGTACAATTCTTGGTTTCCATCATCCTTTTCCACAAACCAGAGTCCCCAACCACTACTCATTATTCCTTACCTTATTACACACATACATATTCGTCAACACTTCTTCAATATTTTATCATAACAGATATTAGCATAATCAAATAACTCATATAGCATCAGCATATTGATCATAAACATACCGCAACAGCATAATACACATAGTCATCGTAATAATATCGTAACACCTCAGTCAACTCTCAAAATCGTCGTAGTTTCCTCCAATAATTACAAAACCTAAAACAATTCTCTGTTCATGTCAAAAGTGTCATCTGCCTCAAACGTACTTTAAAAATCATGATCCCATACCAAATACATCATTCAAAGCTCTCATAGTATCACAATGGTTCTGAAATAATATAAACAGTTCACAAAGTACAGAAGAAATACAATTATATAAGTGTGAAGTTACCCAACTGTGTAATTGCGTAAACATGTGTCACTGACGTAGTACAAAAAATGTTTGTTTCTCTCAGTTAAATGATCAGATAGCTGTGTAATTTATGTGTTAGAGAAATATGGTACCGATGTGTAAAGTTGTATAAGCAAATACCATATTAGCTAGGGCTCCTTGTGCTTTCCAAACACATGATACACAAAGTAAGCGTGTACCCCCCTGAGGATTAATGTAATTATATCCTCAGGTGTTGCACATTACAGCAATGGAATGAAATGTATCACGAAAAACCTTTGTATCATTGAACTTCAAATATCTTTAAAAATAAATGTTTTAAGTACAAAATTAGTCACTCAAATACGCGTACTGTAGCACTAAACTGTGCGTCTTGTTGTAAGATAATCTCTGTGGAAGTGTCGTATTTATCGTCCTCCGAAAGCTAAGTTCTGCAGAAGTCAATGTACTGACCTCATGATAAACAGTAGTGAAATGCTTTGCGTATAGATATCGTAGTTACTACGCTTATTGCCGTGATGAAGTAAGTACTGTACTGTAACGTATTGTTGTGCTACAGAAAAGGCTGTCTCATTGTAGCTATACCACAAAGTTACTACTAAAACATGTTTTCCTTTCCAGAAGAATTCAGAAAAACTGCAGATATAAAACAGATACACCGCAAAAGCACAATGTAAATTATGTCACACATTAGTAGCGTTGTGATATAATCGTGTAGCTATCAAAGAAACCAAATGCTAAGTCATCTTCAATCTCACAGAAAGTACTTCAAATAAAGAATGTCTTTTCAACTAAACCAAAATGTTGCATTAAAACCTCATTAACAGTATATGTTCTAAGTATGTAAGCCTTATAGTAGTTACGTAATCGTGCAACTAACAAGCAAGAATGTACAAATAACAACACTGTGTCATCTGTTCACTATAACAATGCATTCGTAATTTCTGTTCAAAATGTTCCCTGGGTTCTAGAGTGGATAGTTAACTTCAAAACATTGTTGCATGTTAACAGTTTCTCAGTGTGACAAAGCATACTAGAAATGTGAAGTGAAATGTTTTATGGCAAAGACAAAGTTAAAAAGCAGATTATCTTTCAATAAACGGTTTTACATGCGAAATGTAGTGCAATCCTTTACTCTTCCTAGTGCACAGAGTTAACCTGAACGCAATTATCATGCGGTATACGTCGCTAAAGAATACTGGAATTATTCTCAAGGTTAGCGTCTATGTTATTTTTCTCTGAGCCAGCCGGCGCACGCGGCTGCCTGCGGTGCGAGTCATTGTCTGTCTCTTTGTTGGCGCGCGCCGTTGTTGAGATTAGGAGACCTAACTTCTACAAATTCACCTTGCCGAGAGGGCCCTGCTCTGTTTGAATCCCGCCAGTTCTGATGCAATTCAGGTCTGTCGTTACGATCATATCGTCTGTCGCCATGTCGGTAATTTCTGTAATTAATTTCTTGTCGGTCACGTTGTGGAGAATTTCTCCCTGAATCGTAACTGCGCGCTGGACCGTTGCGTCTTAAGTTATTCTGTCTCCCTTGATAATAATTATTTTGGTTCCCATATTGTCTGTTTCTCTGATTGTCTCTGTGATAGTCACTACTGCGGAGAGGTGATCTTTCTCTGTAATTACTACTACTCTGCCAACGGTTGTCATACGGGTGGTGTCTGTTTTGGTCACGATTTGTGTTGTCAGAATAAATGTCGTGTCCAGTTATTATTTCTTTAATCGCGGAATTGCGACGGATGTGACCTGTAATTGTTGTGTTCCTGTTTTCGTGTTCCGCGATTGTCAGTGTCAATTTTTAATTCTTGTAATAGTCCCTGAAAAGCTTCAATGTCGTCTTTGCAACGGCCTGCCAAAATAATATGCCGTGAATGTTCAGGCAATTTGATTAAGCAAATGCGGATGAGTTCTGACGGGCTGTATGGGTTTGAAAGATACTGACTTATGTAATATGTCTTCAAAATATTTCACAAGACTTGAAAATTCAGATTGTTCGAAATTTTTCATCATTATGATGCCATGTTTTACTCGGTCTTGTGTGGCTTGAGACCAATATGCTGAGAGGAAGGCATGGTAAAATTCTCCTTCACTGTGGCAATCGTGAATGACCGATCGCATTCTTACAGCTGGTTCATTCTCCAAATAGCCACACATAAATTCTAATCTGTGCTCTAATGACCAGTTGGGGGGGAAACAATGAGAGAATTGATGAAGCCACGCTTGTGGATGAATGTCGATGCCAGAATTCTTAAATGTTTTGAATTTACGTGTAGTAATGAACAGCTTATAGTCAAAATCATCATGTCGGCGAGTCGCATGTCGGTCATTGTTACGTCGTTTCGGCGGTTACATCTCAAAATTCGGTGTACCTTGCCAATTTCTTTCATGATTTCCGAATTGCCCTGTTATTACTTTGTGGTTGTTCTGTATTGCTATGTCCCTCTTCCCGTACTGGGGTGCGAGTGTCCTCTGAAATATGTAATTTTTGTATTACCTGCGTCAACTGATCTTGTACTTCCCGGATTTCTCTTTTGTACAGTGTGTTGATTTGATTTTGATTATGTTTGAATTTTCTAATTTGTTCATACTCTTCAGTGTCAGTGAAGGCTACAGGTTTTGTGTCATTCAGATCATCATCTACCTTTGTAGATAAGTTAGTGAACTGATCTGAAAGTTCGGCTACTTTATCCGACAGTGAAATTATTTCCTCTGTGTGTCTTTCTGAACCAATTTTCAGAGTATCTACTGTGTCCTTTAAGTTCGCTTGAGTTTTTGCAAGTTGCGTAACCGAATCGGTAGATGCAACTGAGTCAATTTTAGCTTGCAGGGTCTCATGATTTTCATGAACAATAGTTTGCAGTTCTTTTATGGCTACTTCGTGATTCTGTAATGCATTTTCATGCCGCGAAAAGATAGGTTGGAAATGCTCACAAATGGGTTTTTACGTCATTACAGACTTTTTGACATTTCGATTCGATGTTATGTAACTCATTAGTTAAATCTTCACGTGTTTGTTCAAGTGTGGTGTCTAACTTTTGAAGCTTTTGTTCCATTGCGTCTAACTTTTGAAGATTTTGTTCCATTGGGTCTAACGTTTGAAGCTTTTGCTGTGTTTGTCTCTGATTTTGTTCCATTGTGTCTGACTTTTGAAGATTTTGTCCCATTTGTTTCTGATTTTGTTCAAGCGTTGTGTCTAACTTTTGAAGATTTTGTTCAATTGTATCTAACTTTTGAAGCTTTTGTCCCATTTGTTGCATTAATTGTAATAACAATGCACTGGTGTCTGAAACATGTTCCTTAGTGCTATTCGGCAATGCATTTGAACCGGCAATATTCGCAGTTTGAAAAACAGAAAATGTGTCTTGACTTATTTGAGAAAACGGTGAGGACGCAAAACCTGAATCTACAGTATTTGCAAGATTGTGTCCTGTCATTTCGGAATCCTGAGGCGAGCTGTTGCCGACCGATCGATCGATAATGCTTCCCTGTTCACTAATTGTTTCATTGCCTACACCATTATTTGCAACCCGCTCCATTTCCCTATGCACAATTACCAAATTACTACTTTGAACATTAGTTAATTCATTACGTGGTGGCGCTAACACACTGCTTTCGTCTTCACTGCCATTTCTCAGTTGCATTTCTCTTTGCAGCCTAGTATTACGTTTTTCACACGCCATTGTTGTCACACTATTTCACACAACAACACAGAAAAACACAATTTGAAGAGCAAAAATAAGAGAACACATTAACATAGCACCGAAAATAATATCTAGTTAATTGCACAGAAAAACACAATTTGAAGAGCAAAAATAAGAGAACACATTAACATAGCACCGAAAATAATATCTAGTTAATTGCAAGCGCAGCTGCGAAATACTTGGTGCAAATCTACATGCATGCCACAGCTGTTTTACTGTACAAAAATGAAAGACTACAACTACAAAGGAGATTCTCTCTACAATTACGCGCTAGCAATAAACAAAGTCTACACTTATTACACAAACTACAAGAAAAAATCTGAAGTTTCCAGTGAGGTATCCTCGGCTAAGGGTCGACAAACGAAACGTCCCCTTAGAAAAATTATACAAGACTGTGCTTAAACTGACACACAATATTTTTAGCGCAGCGTAATCTGACTTTCAATAATCAATGGCCCTGAGTAACATTAACCTATACCTTTCACAAATCACTTACCTCACCAAAAATCTTCGTTAATCGAACTACTGCAATACAGCAAGCGCCACTATTGCCAGCTAAGTAAAAGATTCAAACTACGGAAGTCACTAACTACTGAGAGGCACAGTTAGCAAATGAAAGATTTTAATAGAGAACAAACAGTGTATTTACCTTAATAGTCATAATATATATATCAGTTCATGACATCCATTCTTACAAATTTCAAAACTCCGCCATCTCTCTCCCCACGTCCACCACTGCTGGCGGCTCACCTCCAACTGCGCAACGCTATCCACTGTTAACATCCAGCTGCCCAACACTACAATGGCGAGTATTACAACAATGCCAACCAGCCACTGACTGCACACAGCACAGCCAGTGATTTTTCATACAGAGCGCAATGTGGCGTTACCAATAAGAAAACCTAAACAGCCTACTTACAAGATTTAATATTAACTGGAACCTCTGCAGTAATTTTTGCATCCCTCCCTGCTGACGGATATTATCCATAACTACACTACCCCTCTCAAGAAGCACAAACAAGCATTTTTCTGCATGTATGTGTATCGGTTTCTCGCGGAGGCTTCCAGACGGCGCATCTAAAGCTGATGAATCCACCTTCAGACGCCCGCGCTCGAAACCTACCATGTGCCTACTGCCGGTGAATCCATCTTCAGACACTGCCCCGGACGTATCACGGGTGGAATCAGTTTCGAGCACTATGCCACCGATAACATGTAGTTGATACACCTTTGAACCCTATTCTGGGCATAATGTGTGCTGGATCCACCTGTAATACGTCTTTGGCATATCCTGCGAGAAACATACATGCAGAAAAATAGAGCAACTGCTCTACATGTGCTACATTTACAAGCAAATTTACAATATGTGGCCCACCAAGCGAGGTGGTGCAGTGGTTAGCACACTGGACTCGCATTCGGGAGGACGACGGTTCAATCCCGTCTCCAGCCATCATGATTTAGGTTTTCTGTATTTTCCTTAAGTCGTTTCAGGCAAATGCCGGGATGGTTCCTTTGAAAGGGCACGGCCGATTTCCTTCTCAATCCTTCCCTAACCCGAGCTTGCGCTCCGTCTCTAATGACCTCGTTGTCGACGGGACGTTAAACACTAAACACCACCAATATGTGGCCTGAAGTGACGTCATGACCTCGTGAGCGGAACTGTCAGCACCTTGGATCTTTGGAGTAGGCTGTATGTAAGAGGAGATGCGAAAGCAGGACTGCTGTCCGTAACATAGTGGTTGTCTGAGAGTGTTGGGGACGTATATTTATAGCTCGAACTGTTTGTTTTGTATGAATGGAGATACTCTCATACTCATCTCCGAAATCAGTATCGTTATGTAATTCAGTGTGTAATGTGTGGGTGATTAGGTTAACTCGTCCTAAATACAGATCATACAATGCAAGGCTGACATCTTTCAAAGGTCGGTCTGTATCTATTAAGGGACGTTCTGACAAGCAAAGTAAAGCTGGATTCCTTTATTCTTGTGACTGAGAAGAGAATGTATTTATATTGTGAAGGAGGGCTGAAATATTTGGGTGTAACGAGTAACAAATGTGTTCGACATGGTGTGTGGTTTTCCAAATGCTTGTTTGTGCTTCCTGCCATGGGTAGGGATTTTGTGAATAATATCTGTCAGAAGAGACATTAAGAAATTATTGCAAAGGTTGCAGCTAGCATTAAGCCTCCTTCAAATCTTCTGAAAGCAGCAACAGAACACCATTTGATTGTGTGAGCTTCTGAGAATGTTCACCTGTTTACAACCTGCTTCCAAGAAGAAGTGGGGGAACTATTCTTCCCCTGCAGACGTATTGCTGCTCATTTTAAATATGGACCTACTCATTCCTTGTGTACTGCGTGTCAGAGGTCTGTTTTAGCTACGGCAAGAACATTTTTGACGAGGGCAACGATGTCGTAAGAGATGTTGTTATTTTATGATGTACCTTTAGAACTCTGTTAACACACATTATGGAGAATACAACATTATCGATAAATGTGTTCTCTTCTTTTTTCACCTGCTTTAGTCATACTTTAGTCTGCTCCTAATATGATAGTTATGATTACACTTTGATCTTATCACCTCCTGACCTGTGTTGGAGAATAGTTATTTGCTAGTGTCAAAGGTTAGAATTAACGTACAGTACCTCCATTCTGTCAACGTGAGCAGTTTTCCATAGGGTTAAAAAAACATCATTTCATCCCCAAGCAGTGTAGCGTTGTTAACATTTCTGCTGATTTCTAAACGATCTGATAACAAGTGCTTTGCGAAGGGTACACTCCGCTAACATAGTAGCACCTAGGTTCTGTATAGGAGTTGTATTGCAGGGAGAAAAAAATCTGGGTGCTGCCTACAGTCATGGGTCGTATTGCTTCAGTATAAAGTACCACACTGCAGATGTAATCAGAATTGGCGGCTGTAGGTGGTCGGTTGCTTAATGTAAGCGCTATATGCTGGATCACAGGATGACGTCATATATCAGTACTTTAATATGAGCAACTCCATGGTCAGGAACAGGGTGAATATTAGGAGAAATTGGATGCGCTGGGAATATAAAGAATCAGTCTAAAGCACAACTGGTTGACGTTGAAATGGACAATCAGCCTGTACAACTGCAATGACTTTCTGTAGATGACTGCTAGCTTATGGATTCGGATAAACAGAATGGATGTGTGCGACTACATAACGTATTTCGTAAATGACTGTTTTGGTAAATGTTTCGTAAATGAAGTATTTCGTAAATAACTGTTCTTGTATACTTTGACTTCCACATGTATTGTATCCAATACCTGTTTGGTGGGTTACGTCACCTTGTATTAAATTTTCTTTGGTCTCAGACAAACTGAGTGACCGAAATCACAAACAGCACATCTCCAGCTCAATACTCCCGCTTCCTTAAGCAACATAATACCACATGTCCAGTCCTGTTCCACTGCAGCACATACCGCTTCCTGCACACGATGCATGTGCGTTACACTCTGATGCTTTAGGAGTGTGCTCTGCGACGACTATAGAGCTGTTAATTTCTCCTGAGAGAGAGACAGCAGCAGCCGTGCGGTTCTAGACGCTACAGTCTGGAACCGAGCGACCGCTGCGGTTGCAGGTTCGAATCATGCCGCGGGCATGGATGTGTCTGATGTCCTTAGGTTAGTTAGGTTTCATTAGTTCTAAGTTCGAGGCGACTGATGGCCTCAGAAGTTAGGTCGCATGGTGCTCAGAGCTATTTTTGAAGTTCCATCTTTTGTTTTCTCATTAAATAAGAGACATTATTCTTCTGTGAATTTTGTGTGTCTATAAGTCGATGGGCTTATTTATTAATAAGTAGGCGAAATTTACGTCTACATCTATATGCATACTTTGGGAGCCGCCACACTGTGCGAGGTGAAGGGTAGTCTGTACCACTAAGAGTCATTTAATTTCCTATTCCATCCGCAAACAGAGCGAGGGTAGAAAGTCTATCTACGGTATGTAGCTCTGCATGAGCGTTAAGTTCTCTTCTCTTACGCGAAACCAATTTCCATAGGGTGGTGGGGGAGGGATCCCAGATGGGTTGAGGGGGAGGGGTAATTAATTGATCAGTTTAATTAGTTAAGTAATTAATTTGATATCAATTTGATATGAAACGTGTCTTCATATCGTCTTTGCTACTCTACTTTCGCGAGTAAAGCTCCTTTTGCAATACTCCTCTTAGAGAATTGGTTAACAGTTTCACTATGGAGAATACCATGAAGCCTTTTTATCCAAATGTAAGTGGAAGTCGATGTCCAATGTCCACACACCTTTTATGGCCTCTAAGGCATTCAACACATCTTTGTTAGTCTGTTTATCAAATGTCAGTTGATGTAGTTTCTCCATCACATTTTGTGAGTCCGTGAGCATTCATGTGAGCCATAAAGTCTGCTTTGAATAATAAATAGCCTCCATGATGGCAGTATTCTGCCGGGTAAACAGACGATTCAGGCAACAGTGCAAACGTTTGATACGTGTCGCTAGAGCAGTTGAAGAAGGCGTACCCCACACCCACCTCAGCTTGAGAGCCATCTGTACAGATGCAATCATACTGTGGTCTATTTTGCAAATTGTTTCATCAACTCCAATTTGATATGGAGAGGGGGCAACGAAATGTTTTCTGGATGTACGAAAGTAGTATTGATAACATTTTTCTCTCCAGGTTTTAAAGTTTCTCGGGGTGGCCAATCATTTTTAGTCCAGTGTTTTTTTCTGGCTCTACTATCCCACAAGCATAAGAAGCATGGGTATTTAGTATAGCCTGCCTGTTGACCCAATAGCATCGTGAGTATTTTGAAGTCACCACAAACCATCCAATGATGGTCCTGATATTTTATATTTTCCAGGATAATGGCCAAATCGTTATAGTTTTCGTCCATATGCACAGAATGTCCCATCATAAGCGATGCAAATTTATTTCCATTGAGCAATAATAATACTTTAAGATAATTTTTGGATGAATCAATGAATAGGCTACATTCAGCTGAGTCATACCGCATATCAAAGCAATGCATGAGTCTTTACACATCATTGCAAAAAACTAAATTTCCCTCTTTTGAGAAAAACTGGGTAAATTCTATTTTTCGGTGTCAGTACAGTGAAAATGAGGAGCCAGATGATAAAAGGTTTTTATTTGTTAATCTGGAACCTAACAGTTCGGCTGCATCTTTTGAAAGACCTAAATCTCTTACTAGATCATTGAGCTCACTTTGAGAAAATAGTTGAGGCCTTTCATCTTCGTCTGAAGAAAAATTTGAGCTTGAGTCACCCTGAGGAGGAAATGTAATTTCGTCCTCCAACTGACCCCGGTATTCATCCAAACTGGAAGATGGCTGTGGGATAGGTATTTTAGAGCTATGGGGCACTGGACGTATATCTGAGTCAAGGTTTGGATAACTTATACTTCTTTGTTTTTTGAATTGAATCCCTTTACGTAACTGAACAGAAGTAGCAATCAGAGTTGTGGCTTTTCAACTCACACCATATCATAGGAATTCCAAATCGAAATGCATTTTTCTTAACCTTAAACCACAAACGAAGATCTTCTTCGCATCTTCTACACAGCTTATGTGGCGCCCGTGGTTTATCTTGATCATCAAGTTTTAATTTAAAGTAATCAAAATAAACTTTCCTCACAAAATCACTTACGTTTCTCTGTTGACTTTTAATAGTGTATTCACCATAAATATAACAAAAACTGTTTGGTGAAATGACACAACTTCATGTAACCATGACTAGAAACAACAGCACTGTTCACTTGAATAGCAATATGTCTACTGAGAGTTTGTCTTCATTTCATGCGAGATAGAAATCGTTACTTGACTTGTCGCAACACGATAAAACTGAACAATAAGATTGCTTTTATTTGCTTCTGGCGCCCACGATTTCACGGTAAAACCTGCAAGTGGCAACAAAGAATAGTTAACATTGTAAATTTTTTAAATTTAAATTTATTTTATCAATTATAATTCATATAATTTTTAATAATTATTAAATTAAGAAAATCACATAGGTTTATTACTAATGAACATCAATGCTGCAATGTGCATAAAAACCTATGTGATAGAATTCTTTGAATATTTTTCCTGTTTTTGGGATGTCAAAATCTATAAGAATATGTTAAAAAATCCTTTGCAGTTTTTTTGGTAGCAGACCTGTGTAATCTAAGTTCCAAAGTAAGATATGTAACTGAAATATATAGTTTTGAAGTCAGTGTTACCGAAAATAAGTCTCTGTAGCATTTAAACACTGCTTATTTAAGAATTAGGCTCCTGGTTATACTATTGCAGTAACTTTCATGATAAATCTTACTTGCACACTCCATACACACATGTACTTTGTCTGGCCAACAGACGTTCCAGGTACAAACTACTTGCTCCAGTCACTCTAACGTGACCACCTGTCGATAGCCTGGACAAACACCTTTCGCAGCGTGGGCGGTTGTGAGGCGTGAAGGAAAAGAGGCAGTGAGGTTCTGGAAGGTATCAACAGGGATGTCGAACCATGCCGACTCTAGTGCCTCGGCAAGCAGCGCTGTGTTTTTCAGTTGGGGATCCATGGCGCGAACAGCCCGATCGTGGTGGTTTCACAAATGTTTGACTGGGTTTAAATCTGGGAAGTTTGGTGGCCAGGGGAGTACAGTAAACTGATGCTGGTGCTGTTTGAACCATGCTCGTACACTGTGAGCTGTGTGGCACGTTGCATAGTACTGCTGGTAGACGCCACTGTGTCCAACAAAACAAACTGCATGTAGAAGTGGACATGGTACACACTTGTGTAGAGTTATTGTGCCTTCCGGAATGAGGAGATCGTCCAAGCAGCGCCCTCTGACCTCGACCTTGCTGACGATTGTAACAGGGTCTTTGATTTCAGACTTTCAGGCCATACACGCCAATGGTCATCTGTCTCCACCCTGTGGACATCCAGTTTCCATACTGGTGTGTAAACTCCATCCTTTGTCGCTGGTAAGTAGCAGTCAGCATAGGTGCGTGAATCAGGTGTCTGCTGCAGAGGTCCATACTAACATACTAAGCAACGTTTGCTCAGTGGTCGTTTAAGAAGACACTGTTGGTAGCCCATTGGTTCATCTGGCGGGTCACTTACTCAACAACTGCATGCCTGTCCACACACATCTCTACTGCCGCCGCCCACTCCTGTCATTTAGGCCCGCTGTGCACCACAGTATCGTTGGCGCCAGTTTTGAATAGCGCCCTTTTATTATGCGCTGTACACTTTAACAGGCTCTTTTGGAAGTCAGATGAATCGCTCCATTTCCATATGGAACAACGACTGCACTGTTAGTCGCGTCCCCCCCATGTGCTTTATACACGGTGGTCCATTGATAGTGACCGGGCCAAATATCTCACGAAATAAGCATCAAATGAAAAAACTGCAAAGAACGAGACTCGTTTAGCTTGAAGCGGGAAACCAAATGTCCCTATGGTTGGCCCGCTAGATGGCGCTGCCATAGGTCAAACGGATATCAACTGCGTTTTTAAAAAAATAGGAACCCCCATTTTCATTACATATTCTTGTAGTATGTAAATATGAATGTTTTAGTTGGATCACTTTTTTCGCTTTGTGATAGATGGCGCTGTAATAGTTACAAACGTATAAGTAAGTGGTATCACGTAACATTACGCCATTGCGGACGGTTTTTCCTTCGTGATACATCATGGATCATTTACCAACTGCGAAAAAGGTCGATATCGTGTTGATGTATGGCTATTGTGGTCAAAATGCACAACGGGCGTGTGCTATGTATGCTGCTCGGTATCCTGGACGATATCATCCAAGTGTCCGGACCGTTCGCCGGATAGTTACGTTATTTAAGGAAACTGGAAGTGTTGTGCCACGTGTGAAACGTCAACCACGACCTGCAACAAATGATGATAACCGAGTACGTTTTTTAGCTGCTGTCGCGGCTAATCCGCACATCAGTAGCAGACAAATTGGGCGAGAATCGGGAATCTCAAAAACGTCCGCGTTGAGAATGCTACATCAACATCGATTGCACCCGTACCATATTTCTACGCAACAGGAATTGCATGGCGACGACTTTGGACTTCGTGTACGCTTCTGCCACTGGGCACAAGAGAAATTACGGGACGATGACAGATTTTTTCCATGCGTTCTATTTAGCGACGAAGCGTCATTTACCAACAGCGGTAACGTAAACCGGCATAATATGAACTCTTGGGCAACGGAAAATTCACGATGGCTGCGACAAGTGGAACATCAACGACCTTGGCGTGTTAATGTATAGCGCCGCATTATGGGAGAAAGGATAATTGACCCCCATTTTATCGATGGCAATCTAAATTGTGCAATGTATGCTGATCTCCTACGTAATGTTCTACCGACGTTACTACAAGATGTTTCACTGCATGACACAATGGCGATGTACTTCCAACATGATGGATGTCTGGCACATAGCTCGGGTGTGGTTCAAGCGGTTTAGCATATTTCATGACAGTTGGATTGGCCCGCACGTTCACCGGACCTGGCGTCCCCGGATTTCTTTCTGTGGGGAAAGTTGAAGGATATTTGCTATCGTGACCGACCGACAACGCCTGACAACATGCGTCAGCGCATTGTCAATGCATGTGCTAACATTACGGAAGGCGAACTACTCGCTGTTGAGAGGGATGTCGTGACACGTATTGCCAAATGCTTTGAGGTTGACGGACATCATTTTGAGCATTCATTGCATTAATGTAGTATTTACAGGTAATCACGCGTTCTCAGAAACGATAAGTTCACAAAGGTACATGTATTATATTAGAACAACGAAAATAAAATGTTCAAACGTACTTACGTTCTGTATTTTAATTTAAAAAAACCTACCTGTTACGAACTGTTGGTCTAAAATTGCGAGCCATATGTTTGTGGCTATTACAGCAACATCTATCACAAAGCGAAAAAAGTGGTCCAACTAAAACATTCATATTTCTTTACGTACTACACGAATATGTAATAAAAAATGGGCGTTCCTATTTAAAAAAAACTCAGTTGATATCCGTTTGACCTATGGCAGCTCCATCTAGCGAGCAAACCATAGCGCCATCTGGTTTCCCCCTTCAAGCTAGGCAATTTTCGTTCTTTGTAGTTTTTTCGTTTGGCGCTTATTTCGTGAGATATTTGGCCCGCTCATGATCAATGGACCACCCTGTATATCCTTCACTGCTTGACGGTACCACACCCGCCATCTGTAAGTGTTGCACACTCACATCAAACATAGGCAGTGGTTACGTTAGTGTGACTGGACCGAGTATAACTGCTAAATTATGCAGATGTAAGTAGCAGATCAGATGAGTAAAATCACATATGGGGTAGAATGTCACGTTCGATCGGTCACCACGCGCAGATGCAGCCACCTGGAGGAGACGGCCTGCTCCTATTACTGTCGCTGCCGCTGCTGCTGCTGGCGGTAGCTGCAGGGGAGGATGCCAGGCGTACAACCGAGTCCCCAGGGGTGGGGGAGTCAGCGGCGGAGGCGGAGGACCGCCTGGAGCCTGCCTACTTCTCTCGCCGCTACCGGCTGGTGGGCACGCTGTTCCAGGGCATAGTTCTGGCTGTCGGCGTTGCTGGCAACCTACTCGTCGTGGCCGTCGTTTGCCGCACACGTTCCATGCGGTCCCCCACCAACTGCTACTTGGTGAGTAGCAGTAGACATGGAGCATAATCCCTTTTGCAGTAGATACGGGGCTGCTTCTTGGTGAGTAGGGGTAGACACCTAGCATAATCTCACTCGACATGCTCCCCATCAGCTGCAAACTGGTGAGCAGGAGTAAACACCCAGCATAGTCTCAGTCCATGCCTTTTCTTACCGACGTTACTTGGTGAGTAGTTGTGTAATATATCATTTATAAACCATGTGTTTGTGTGCAAAAACTTTGTTGCGAGAATGGGTAGCAAAGACATTACTGAGCGACAGCACTCACAGTAGCATGCAATGGTTAAATATTATATCCTGGAGAGCATGATCTCTATACGTAGTAATTAGCACTAAGATAATTAGGGCTCCTTCTGTTGTGGGCTTGGCCGTGGTAGGAAGTAAATGGTAGGATGGGTGATCAATTAAAAAAAAGATGTGTTCATCAACATTGTATTAGTACAAAAGTATTATTCTCATCAAAGAAAAATAAATGGGTTTTTCGCAAAGAATAACTGACTAAAAATTATTATTTCTACTCATTATTAATACCGATCAGAAAGTTTAACATTTTACGTGAGTGAGGTCAGTGCAACACTGTGGAGAATTCCATGAACCTGCAACCAACAAGAGTGGGAAAACTTCACTCAACAAGCCAGAAAGAATATTCTTTTCAGATCACGCTGAACCAGAAAATATATGCTGTGACGAAATTAGCCTGTGTGCAAACAAAATATTACATTTCACATACACACAAAGATCTAATAATATATAATATAATAAAAAACATTTTAGTAGCAGACACCAAGTGTAGTCTCACTATTCATGCTCCCTCTTCAAGTGGTACCTGTTGAGTAGCAATAGACATCCAGCATAATGTCATACCATGCATTCCCCTACAACCGCAGCCTGGTGAGTAGCAGTGAAACAGCGAGAATAATCGGACTCTGGTTGCTGCGGCAGCAGCTACTACCTGATGGGTAGGTGCACAGTTGTGAGTAGGCACCACACATAGTCTGAAAGCATGTTCTGCCTGACCAGGTGTTACCTGGGGAGTATATGTGGGGCACACAAGGTAGACACCAAGAATAAGATTCATATGCTTCGTATACCTCACCCCATCAAATGCTAGCTAATGAGCAGGCATGCAACCACAAGTAGAAACCCAGGTTATGTACACTCCATACAATCTCCCACCAGCTGATACCTGGTGAATAGACACACAGCCAAAATAGACACCTAGCGTATGTACATTCAAAGCTCCCCCACCAATTGCTGCCCTGTGAGTAGGTTCATGACCACAAGTGGACACCAAGTTATGCATGATTCATATGCTGTCCCACCGACTGCGACCTGAAAGTATTGTGGGACACACAGCAAAAAATGGACATACAGTATTTTTTTCTTTAAATCAGTCTTCTGACTAGTTCTATGCCAACCTTTTCACCTTAAAGTAGCATCTGCAACCTACATCATCAATTATTTGCTGTGTTCATGTTTTTATCTTCCTTTAAACTTTTTATCCTCTATAGTTTCCTCCGGTGAGGTATATGTACCCTGCTACTAGACACCAAGCACAGACGTGATCCATTTACTACCTGGTGACTAGCTGTGCTCCCAGAAGTAGGCCTCAAGCATAAGCATGAACCGTGCACTGTCTCACCAAATTATAGCTGCTGAGAAGGCATGTCGTCATAAGTAGGCACCATGCTTAACAACATTCTGCAAGCTCTACCATTGGTTGATACCTGGTAAGTAGATGCAGGGGCTCTCAAACTTTTATGACACCAGTAATAAGTGTTCCGTCGCCGAACTGCAACGTTGTGGCTTGGCACGCAGCCACGAATAGACTCCAAGTGTAAGTGCAGTCCATTATTTGCTGCACCAGCTGCTTACCTCGTGAGTAGGGGTGGAGGTACATGGCAAGAAGAACCATGTGTAAACATGCCTATCCCACTAACAGCAACGTTGGTACGCAGAGAGCAAAAACAGAATATTCGTATGTGGTATGGACGCCTCCTCTTACTGACAAATGGGGTACATGGCCAAACAAACACCAAAAATAAACACACGCGCTAGAGATCAGCTCATTCTCTATTAGACGCCTTTGGAGAATCTTTCCAAAGAGTCTTATCTATACTACAGCTATGTTTTTCCACGAATGGATGCAGGAAGGAAGATAAGATCTGGCCAAGGGCGATCGTCATTAGACAAGGAACCAAGAACTAAGATTGGTGGACAATCGAGCTGTTTAACTCGTAATGCCTATCTTTCATAACGTTTGAGAATCCAGACTGATAAAGATACCAATAAGAGTCACTATAATACTCTTTTGCGGACTCATTACTCTTTATTCTTCTTACATAAAATGTATCTGTCTGTCTGGACTGTTTTTGTTGCTTGAAAATTTTCGTACTACACACTTTTCTTGTTCTAACTGTCATCTGTAGCAGAGTTAAAAATATTAAAGACCGCACGTTGCCCTGACCTTTGGATAAGGAAAATTGAACTTCACTTATATTGGTGAAGCAAACAGATAACAGAACGAGTTCCAGGGAATAATTCGTCCTCCAGTGCAGGAGGCATCATCAGAGGCTTTGACGACTCAGAAAGCATTACATCTCACAAAAGGTCAGCAACTGAACTGTTTATACATATCTACGCAACAATCGTTTCTTGAAATCGCCATACCATTTCCTAAGATCGCAGAGTCACGCCGATGTATTTTGTGGAGTTTGTGGTGGGAACAAATTGGTGTATTATTTAGCTCCAAGGCCCACAACTTGTCTAATTTCAATTTTTCTTCCTTTCTGTCAAAGTTGTTTTAGTCCTTCTGAACTTTCATAAGTGCTCTCTACATCATACAGTAATAATGATTAGATCTTGATGAAAGCATAGTGTCAGAGAAAAGAATTTCCTAGTTCCCTGGTCCCAGTGCAAGATCCGCTACTCCTGCCTTATCGTTATTGCCCTGTCCTGACGACAACTGCTCTTGTTTGTAATACTTCTTATTGTAGCTCCTTTCTACACCTGAACACAAGTGCAAATGATTTTATATAGTCCTCCTACTGTAGCAAGTGGCGCGCGGTCAGTGTTGACCTTATTTATTTAATTTAATTTTCTTTTAACACCAGCTCATTTAAGAATTACCTTCAGAAAAACGTCTAGTGTGACAAAGAGATAGGCCTATAGCTTCTAATGAGAAAAGAACCATCTAAAGAGAAAGTTTTCCTTCCATTGGTAGGTGTAAACATAGTATCAGTACCGAGTTTTATGAATACTCTGTTCATATGACATGTCACAGTATTTAGAAACGGAGAGAAAATGTTTTCTTTAGGTGGTTCTTTTTGATTAGAAACTCTATATCTTTTAGGTTATCGTTCGTTATTTATCTGTTTGCCAGTGAAGGAGTAGCCGTTTCTTGTGAAGACACTTTTTAAATGATCAAGCTTGTCCTCCACTTACTAGGGCTCGCAGATTCTTTTAGCCGGGTCCACGAATGTTCGGTGGCACTCATGTCAGGCGCTATGTGTGGCCAAATCGAACTCTCCAGAATGTCCTTCGAGTGTGCAGCAACGAACTGTGGCCTGGTTACACGGCATATTGTCATGAAGGCCATGGATGGCTGAAAATGGTCTCCAAGTAGCCGAAGATAACCATTTCCAGTCAATGAGCGGTTCAGTTGTTCCAGAGGAGCCATTTCATTCCACGTAAACACAGCCGGCACCATCGTGGACCCCCACCAGCTCGCACAGTGCCTTTTGACAATTTCAGCTGACGGCTTCGTGGCGTCCACGCCACACTCGGACCCTACCTTCACCTCTCAACGACAAAAATCGGAACCCATGTGGCCAGGCCACGGTTTTCCAGTCATCTAGGGTCCCACCGATACGGTCGTGAACCAAGGAGAGGTGCCGCACGCGATGTTGTGCTGTCAGCAAAGGGACCCGCACCGGTCGTCTGAAGCCGTAACACTTTAACGATCACTGAACTCAACAGATACGTCCGCTGTACGTCCCACATGGATTTCAGCGGCTGTTTTACGCAGTGTTGCTTGTGTCTTATCGCTGAAAGCTCTACAGAACCGCCACTTTTCTCCATCGTTAAAGGATGGCCGTTGGCTACTGCGGTGTCCATCGGGAAAGATTATGACTGAAATTTGGGATTCTCGGCACAGTCTTACCACTGTGGATCTCGGAACATTGAATTCCATAAAGATTTCCGAAATGAAATGTTCCAACCGTCTAATTTCAACCACCATTCCAAGTTGAAAGTCTATTCATCCTGTCGTGAAGCCATAATCACGTACACACCTGAGTACAAATGACAGCTCCACCACTACCCTGCCCGTTTATAACCTGTGTACAAATGAAAGCTCCACCACTACCCTGCCCGTTTATAACCTGTGTACAAATGACAGCTCCACCACTACCCTGCCCGTTTATAACCTGTGTACAAATGACAGATCCACCACTACCCTGCCCGTTTATAACCTGTGTACAAATGACAGCTCCACCACTACCCTGCCCGTTTATAACCTGTGTACAAATGACAGCTCCACCACTACCCTGCCCGTTTATAACCTGTGTACAAATGACAGCTCCACCAGTACCCTGCCCGTTTTTAACCTGTGTACAAATGACAGCTCCACCACTACCCTGCCCGTTTATAACCTGTGTACAAATGACAGCTCCACCACTACCCTGCCCGTTTTTAACCTGTGTACAAATGACAGGTCCACCACTACCCTGCCCGTTTTTAACCTGTGTACAAATGACAGCTCCACCACTACCCTGCCCGTTTATAACCTGTGTACAAATGACAGCTCCACCACTACCCTGCCCATTTATAACCTGTGTACAAATGACAGCTCCACCACTACCCTGTCCGTTTTCAACCTGTGTACAAATGACAGCTCCACCACTACCCTGCCCGTTTTTAACCTGTGTACAAATGACAGCTCCACCACTACCCTGCCCGCTTATAACCTGTGTACAAATGACAGCTCCACCACTACCCTGCCCGTTTTTAACCTGTGTACAAATGACAGCTCCACCACTACCCTGCCCGTTTATAACCTGTGTACAAATGACAGCTCCACCACTATCCTGCCCGTTTATAACCTGTGTACAAATGACAGCTCCACCACTACCCTGCCCGTTTATAACCTGTGTACAAATGACAGCTCCACCACTACCCTGCCCGTTTATAACCTGTGTACTAATGACAGCTCCACCACTACCCTGCCCGTTTCACCCTGTGTACAAATGACAGCTCCACCACTACCCTGCCTGTTTATAACCTGTGTACAAATGACACTCCACCACTACCCTGCCCGTTTATAACCTGTGTACAAATGACAGCTCCACCACTACCCTGCCTGTTTATAACCTGTGTACAAATGACAGCTCCTCCAGTACCCTGCCCGTTTATAACCTGTGTACAAATGACAGCCCCACCACTACCCTGCCCGTTTTTAACCTGTGTACAAATGACAGCTCCACCACTACCCTGCCCGTTTATAACCTGTGTACAAATGACAGCTCCACCACTACCCTGCCCGTTTATAACCTGTGTACAAATGACAGCTCCACCACTACCCTGCCCGTTTATAGCCTGTGTACAAATGACAGCTCCACCACTACCCTGCCTGTTTATAACCTGTGTACAAATGACAGCTCCACCACCACCCTGCCCGTTTATAACCTGTGTACAAATGACAGCTCCACCACTACCCTGCCCGTTTATAACCTGTGTACAAATGACAGCTCCACCACTACCCTGCCCGTTTTTAACCTGTGTACAAATGACAGCTCCACCACTACCCTGCCTGTTTATAACCTGTGTACAAATGACAGCTACACCACTACCCTGCCTGTTTATAACCTGTGTACAAATGACAGCTCCACCACTACCCTGCCCGTTTCTAACCTGTGTACAAATGACAGCTCCACCACTACCCTGCCCGTTTATAACCTGTGTACAAATGACAGCTCCACCACTACCCTGCCTGTTTATAACCTGCGTACAAATGACAGCTCCACCAGTACCCTGCCCGTTTATAACCTGTGTACAAATGACAGCTCCACCACTACCCTGCCCGTTTATAACCTGTGTACAAATGACAGCTCCACCACTACCCTGCCCGTTTATAACCTGTGTAGAAATGACAGCTCCACCACTACCCTGCCCGTTTATAACCTGTGTACAAATGACAGCTCCACCACTACCATGCCCGTTTATAACCTGTGTACAAATGACAGCTCCACCACTACCCTGCCTGTTTATAACCTGTGTACAAATGACAGCTCCACCAGTACCCTGCCCATTTTTAACCTGTGTACAAATGACAGCTCCACCACTACCCTGCCCGTTTATAACCTGTGTACAAATGACAGCTCCACCACTACCCTGCCCGTTTATAACCTGTGTAGAAATGACAGCTCCACCACTACCCTGCCCGTATATAACCTGTGTACAAATGACAGCTCCACCACTACCCTGCCCGTTTATAACCTGTGTACAAATGACAGCTCCACCACTACCCTGCCCGTTTATAACCTGTGTACAAATGACAGCTCCACCACTACCCTGCCCGTTTTTAACCTGTGCACAAATGACAGCTCCACCACTACCCTGCCTGTTTATAACCTGTGTACAAATGACAGCTCCACCACTACCCTGCCCGTTTATAACCTGTGTACAAATGACAGCTCCACCACTACCCTGCCCGTTTATAACCTGTGTACAAATGACAGCTCCACCACTACCCTGCCCGTTTATAACCTGTGTACAAATGACAGCTCCACCACTACCCTGCCCGTTTATAACCTGTGTACAAATGACAGCTCCACACTACCCTGCCCGTTTATAACCTGTGTACAAATGACAGCTCCACCACTACCCTGCCCGTTTATAACCTGTGTACAAATGACAGCTCCACTACTACCCTGCCCGTTTATAACCTGTGTACAAATGACATCTCCACCACTACCCTGCCTGTTTATAAGCTGTGTACAAATGACAGCTCCACCAGTACCCTGCCCATTTTTAACCTGTGTACAAATGACAGCTCCACCACTACCCTGCCCATTTATAACCTGTGTACAAATGACAGCTCCACCACTACCCTGCCCATTTTTAACCTGTGTACAAATGACAGCTCCACCACTACCCTGCCCGTTTATAACCTGTGTACAAATGACAGCTCCACCACTACCCTGCCTGTTTATAACCTGTGTACAAATGACAGCTCCACCAGTACCCTGCCCATTTTTAACCTGTGTACAAATGACAGCTCCACCACTACCCTGCCCGTTTATAACCTGTGTACAAATGACAGCTCCACCACTACCCTGCCTGTTTATAACCTGTGCACAAATGACAGCTCCACCAGTACCCTGCCCGTTTTTAACCTGTGTACAAATGACAGCTCCACCACTACCCTGCCCGTTTTTAACCTGTGTACAAATGACAGCTCCACCACTACCCTGCCCGTTTATAACCTGTCTAGAAATGACAGCTCCACCACTACCCTGCCCGTTTATAACCTGTGTACAAATGACAGCTCCACCACTACCCTGCCCGTTTATAACCTGTGTACAAATGACAGCTCCACCACTACCCTGCCCGTTTATAACCTGTGTACAAATGACAGCTCCACCACTATCCTGCCCGTTTTTAACCTGTGTACAAATAACAGCTCCACCACTACCCTGCCCGTTTATAACCTGTGTACAAATGACAGCTCCACCACTACCCTGCCCGTTTATAACCTGTGTACAAATGACAGCTCCACCACTACCCTGCCTGTTTATAACCTGTGCACAAATGACAGCTCCACCAGTACCCTGCCCGTTTTTGACCTGTGTACAAATGACAGCTCCACCACTACCCTGCCCGTTTATAACCTGTGTACAAATGACAGCTCCACCACTACCCTGCCCGTTTATAACCTGTGTACAAATGACAGCTCCACCACTACCCTGCCCGTTTATAGCCTGTGTACAAATGACAGCTCCACCACTACCCTGCCTGTTTATAACCTGTGTACAAATGACAGCTCCACCAGTACCCTGCCCATTTTTAACCTGTGTACAAATGACAGCTCCACCACTACCCTGCCCGTTTATAACCTGTGTACAAATGACAGCTCCACCACTACCTTGCCCGTTTATAACCTGTGTACAAATGACAGCTCCACCACTACCCTGCCCATTTATAACCTGTGTACAAATGACAGCTCCACCACTACCCTGCCCGTTTATATCCTGTGTACAAATGACAGCTCCACCACTACCCTGCCCGTTTATAACCTGTGTACAAATGACAGCTCCACCACTACCCTGCCCGTTTTTAACCTGTGTACAAATGACAGCTCCACCACTACCCTGCCTGTTTATAACTTGTGTACAAATGACAGCTACACCACTACCCTGCCTGTTTATAACCTGTGTACAAATGACAGCTCCACCACTACCCTGCCCGTTTATAACCTGTGTACAAATGACAGCTCCACCACTACCCTGCCCGTTTATAACCTGTGTACAAATGACAGCTCCACCACTACCCTGCCTGTTTATAACCTGCATACAAATGACAGCTCCACCAGTACCCTGCCCGTTTATAACCTGTGTACAAATGACTGCTCCACCTCTACCCTGCCCGTTTTTAACCTGTGTACAAATGACAGCTCCACCACTACCCTGCCCGTTTATAACCTGTGTACAAATGACAGCTCCACCACTACCCTGCCCGTTTATAACCTGTGTACAAACGACAGCTCCACCACTACCCTGCCCGTTTATAACCTGTGTACAAATGACAGCTCCACCACTACCCTGCCTGTTTATAACCTGTGTACAAATGACAGCTCCACCAGTACCCTGCCCATTTTTAACCTGTGTACAAATGACAGCTCCACCACTACCCTGCCCGTTTATAACCTGTGTACAAATGACAGCTCCACCACTACCCTGCCCGTTTATAACCTGTGTAGAAATGACAGCTCCACCACTACCCTGCCCGTTTATAACCTGTGTACAAATGACAGCTCCACCACTACCCTGCCCGTTTATAACCTGTGTACAAATGACAGCTCCACCACTACCCTGCCCGTTTATAACCTGTGTACAAATGACTGCTCCACCACTACCCTGCCCGTTTTTAACCTGTGTACAAATGACAGCTCCACCACTACCCTGCCTGTTTATAACCTGTGTACAAATGACAGCTCCACCACTACCCTGCCTGTTTATAACCTGTGTACAAATGACAGCTCCACCACTACCCTGCCCGTTTATAACCTGTGTACAAATGACAGCTCCACCACTACCCTGCCCGTTTATATCCTGTGTACAAATGACAGCTCCACCACTACCCTGCCCGTTTATAACCTGTGTACAAATGACAGCTCCACCACTACCCTGCCCGTTTTTAACCTGTGTACAAATGACAGCTCCACCACTACCCTGCCTGTTTATAACTTGTGTACAAATGACAGCTACACCACTACCCTGCCTGTTTATAACCTGTGTACAAATGACAGCTCCACCACTACCCTGCCCGTTTATAACCTGTGTACAAATGACAGCTCCACCACTACCCTGCCCATTTATAACCTGTGTACAAATGACAGCTCCACCACTACCCTGCCTGTTTATAACCTGCATACAAATGACAGCTCCACCAGTACCCTGCCCGTTTATAACCTGTGTACAAATGACTGCTCCACCACTACCCTGCCCGTTTTTAACCTGTGTACAAATGACAGCTCCACCACTACCCTGCCCGTTTATAACCTGTGTACAAATGACAGCTCCACCACTACCCTGCCCGTTTATAACCTGTGTACAAACGACAGCTCCACCACTACCCTGCCCGTTTATAACCTGTGTACAAATGACAGCTCCACCACTACCCTGCCTGTTTATAACCTGTGTACAAATGACAGCTCCACCAGTACCCTGCCCATTTTTAACCTGTGTACAAATGACAGCTCCACCACTACCCTGCCCGTTTATAACCTGTGTACAAATGACAGCTCCACCACTACCCTGCCCGTTTATAACCTGTGTACAAATGACAGCTCCACCACTACCCTGCCCGTTTATAACCTGTGTACAAATGACAGCTCCACCACTACCCTGCCCGTTTATAACCTGTGTACAAATGACAGCTCCACCACTACCCTGCCCGTTTATAACCTGTGTACAAATGACTGCTCCACCACTACCCTGCCCGTTTTTAACCTGTGTACAAATGACAGCTCCACCACTACCCTGCCCGTTTATAACCTGTGTACAAATGACATCTCCACCACTACCCTGCCTGTTTATAACCTGTGTACAAATGACAGCTCCACCACTACCCTGCCCGTTTATAACCTGTGTACAAATGACAGCTCCACCACTACCCTGCCTGTTTATAAGCTGTGTACAAATGACAGCTCCACCACTACCCTGCCCGTTTATAACCTGTGTACAAACGACAGCTCCACCACTACCCTGCCCGTTTATAACCTGTGTACAAATGACAGCTCCACCACTACCCTGCCTGTTTATAACCTGTGTACAAATGACAGCTCCACCAGTACCCTGCCCATTTTTAACCTGTGTACAAATGACAGCTCCACCACTACCCTGCCCGTTTATAACCTGTGTACAAATGACAGCTCCACCACTACCCTGCCCGTTTATAACCTGTGTAGAAATGACAGCTCCACCACTACCCTGCCCGTTTATAACCTGTGTACAAATGACAGCTCCACCACTACCCTGCCCGTTTTTAACCTGTGTACAAATGACAGCTCCACCACTACCCTGCCCGTTTATAACCTGTGTACAAATGACTGCTCCACCACTACCCTGCCCGTTTTTAACCTGTGTACAAATGACAGCTCCACCACTACCCTGCCTGTTTATAACCTGTGTACAAATGACAGCTCCACCACTACCCTGCCTGTTTATAACCTGTGTACAAATGACAGCTCCACCACTACCCTGCCCGTTTATAACCTGTGTACAAATGACAGCTCCACCACTACCCTGCCCGTTTATATCCTGTGTACAAATGACAGCTCCACCACTACCCTGCCCGTTTATAACCTGTGTACAAATGACAGCTCCACCACTACCCTGCCCGTTTTTAACCTGTGTACAAATGACAGCTCCACCACTACCCTGCCTGTTTATAACTTGTGTACAAATGACAGCTACACCACTACCCTGCCTGTTTATAACCTGTGTACAAATGACAGCTCCACCACTACCCTGCCCGTTTATTACCTGTGTACAAATGACAGCTCCACCACTACCCTGCCCGTTTATAACCTGTGTACAAATGACAGCTCCACCACTACCCTGCCTGTTTATAACCTGCATACAAATGACAGCTCCACCAGTACCCTGCCCGTTTATAACCTGTGTAGAAATGACAGCTCCACCACTACCCTGCCCGTTTATAACCTGTGTACAAATGACAGCTCCACCACTACCCTGCCCGTTTATAACCTGTGTACAAATGACAGCTCCACCACTACCCTGCCCGTTTATAACCTGTGTACAAATGACTGCTCCACCACTACCCTGCCCGTTTTTAACCTGTGTACAAATGACAGCTCCACCACTACCCTGCCTGTTTATAACCTGTGTACAAATGACAGCTCCACCACTACCCTGCCTGTTTATAACCTGTGTACAAATGACAGCTCCACCACTACCCTGCCCGTTTATAACCTGTGTACAAATGACAGCTCCACCACTACCCTGCCCGTTTATAACCTGTGTACAAATGACAGCTCCACCACTACCCTGCCCGTTTATAACCTGTGTACAAATGACAGCTCCACCACTACCCTGCCTGTTTATAACCTGTGCACAAATGACAGCTCCACCAGTACCCTGCCCGTTTTTGACCTGTGTACAAATGACAGCTCCACCACTACCCTGCCCGTTTATAACCTGTGTACAAATGACAGCTCCACCACTACCCTGCCCGTTTATAACCTGTGTACAAATGACAGCTCCACCACTACCCTGCCCGTTTATAGCCTGTGTACAAATGACAGCTCCACCACTACCCTGCCTGTTTATAACCTGTGTACAAATGACAGCTCCACCAGTACCCTGCCCATTTTTAACCTGTGTACAAATGACAGCTCCACCACTACCCTGCCCGTTTATAACCTGTGTACAAATGACAGCTCCACCACTACCTTGCCCGTTTATAACCTGTGTACAAATGACAGCTCCACCACTACCCTGCCCATTTATAACCTGTGTACAAATGACAGCTCCACCACTACCCTGCCCGTTTATATCCTGTGTACAAATGACAGCTCCACCACTACCCTGCCCGTTTATAACCTGTGTACAAATGACAGCTCCACCACTACCCTGCCCGTTTTTAACCTGTGTACAAATGACAGCTCCACCACTACCCTGCCTGTTTATAACTTGTGTACAAATGACAGCTACACCACTACCCTGCCTGTTTATAACCTGTGTACAAATGACAGCTCCACCACTACCCTGCCCGTTTATAACCTGTGTACAAATGACAGCTCCACCACTACCCTGCCCGTTTATAACCTGTGTACAAATGACAGCTCCACCACTACCCTGCCTGTTTATAACCTGCATACAAATGACAGCTCCACCAGTACCCTGCCCGTTTATAACCTGTGTACAAATGACTGCTCCACCTCTACCCTGCCCGTTTTTAACCTGTGTACAAATGACAGCTCCACCACTACCCTGCCCGTTTATAACCTGTGTACAAATGACAGCTCCACCACTACCCTGCCCGTTTATAACCTGTGTACAAACGACAGCTCCACCACTACCCTGCCCGTTTATAACCTGTGTACAAATGACAGCTCCACCACTACCCTGCCTGTTTATAACCTGTGTACAAATGACAGCTCCACCAGTACCCTGCCCATTTTTAACCTGTGTACAAATGACAGCTCCACCACTACCCTGCCCGTTTATAACCTGTGTACAAATGACAGCTCCACCACTACCCTGCCCGTTTATAACCTGTGTAGAAATGACAGCTCCACCACTACCCTGCCCGTTTATAACCTGTGTACAAATGACAGCTCCACCACTACCCTGCCCGTTTATAACCTGTGTACAAATGACAGCTCCACCACTACCCTGCCCGTTTATAACCTGTGTACAAATGACTGCTCCACCACTACCCTGCCCGTTTTTAACCTGTGTACAAATGACAGCTCCACCACTACCCTGCCTGTTTATAACCTGTGTACAAATGACAGCTCCACCACTACCCTGCCTGTTTATAACCTGTGTACAAATGACAGCTCCACCACTACCCTGCCCGTTTATAACCTGTGTACAAATGACAGCTCCACCACTACCCTGCCCGTTTATATCCTGTGTACAAATGACAGCTCCACCACTACCCTGCCCGTTTATAACCTGTGTACAAATGACAGCTCCACCACTACCCTGCCCGTTTTTAACCTGTGTACAAATGACAGCTCCACCACTACCCTGCCTGTTTATAACTTGTGTACAAATGACAGCTACACCACTACCCTGCCTGTTTATAACCTGTGTACAAATGACAGCTCCACCACTACCCTGCCCGTTTATAACCTGTGTACAAATGACAGCTCCACCACTACCCTGCCCATTTATAACCTGTGTACAAATGACAGCTCCACCACTACCCTGCCTGTTTATAACCTGCATACAAATGACAGCTCCACCAGTACCCTGCCCGTTTATAACCTGTGTACAAATGACTGCTCCACCACTACCCTGCCCGTTTTTAACCTGTGTACAAATGACAGCTCCACCACTACCCTGCCCGTTTATAACCTGTGTACAAATGACAGCTCCACCACTACCCTGCCCGTTTATAACCTGTGTACAAACGACAGCTCCACCACTACCCTGCCCGTTTATAACCTGTGTACAAATGACAGCTCCACCACTACCCTGCCTGTTTATAACCTGTGTACAAATGACAGCTCCACCAGTACCCTGCCCATTTTTAACCTGTGTACAAATGACAGCTCCACCACTACCCTGCCCGTTTATAACCTGTGTACAAATGACAGCTCCACCACTACCCTGCCCGTTTATAACCTGTGTACAAATGACAGCTCCACCACTACCCTGCCCGTTTATAACCTGTGTACAAATGACAGCTCCACCACTACCCTGCCCGTTTATAACCTGTGTACAAATGACAGCTCCACCACTACCCTGCCCGTTTATAACCTGTGTACAAATGACTGCTCCACCACTACCCTGCCCGTTTTTAACCTGTGTACAAATGACAGCTCCACCACTACCCTGCCCGTTTATAACCTGTGTACAAATGACATCTCCACCACTACCCTGCCTGTTTATAACCTGTGTACAAATGACAGCTCCACCACTACCCTGCCCGTTTATAACCTGTGTACAAATGACAGCTCCACCACTACCCTGCCTGTTTATAAGCTGTGTACAAATGACAGCTCCACCACTACCCTGCCCGTTTATAACCTGTGTACAAACGACAGCTCCACCACTACCCTGCCCGTTTATAACCTGTGTACAAATGACAGCTCCACCACTACCCTGCCTGTTTATAACCTGTGTACAAATGACAGCTCCACCAGTACCCTGCCCATTTTTAACCTGTGTACAAATGACAGCTCCACCACTACCCTGCCCGTTTATAACCTGTGTACAAATGACAGCTCCACCACTACCCTGCCCGTTTATAACCTGTGTAGAAATGACAGCTCCACCACTACCCTGCCCGTTTATAACCTGTGTACAAATGACAGCTCCACCACTACCCTGCCCGTTTTTAACCTGTGTACAAATGACAGCTCCACCACTACCCTGCCCGTTTATAACCTGTGTACAAATGACTGCTCCACCACTACCCTGCCCGTTTTTAACCTGTGTACAAATGACAGCTCCACCACTACCCTGCCTGTTTATAACCTGTGTACAAATGACAGCTCCACCACTACCCTGCCTGTTTATAACCTGTGTACAAATGACAGCTCCACCACTACCCTGCCCGTTTATAACCTGTGTACAAATGACAGCTCCACCACTACCCTGCCCGTTTATATCCTGTGTACAAATGACAGCTCCACCACTACCCTGCCCGTTTATAACCTGTGTACAAATGACAGCTCCACCACTACCCTGCCCGTTTTTAACCTGTGTACAAATGACAGCTCCACCACTACCCTGCCTGTTTATAACTTGTGTACAAATGACAGCTACACCACTACCCTGCCTGTTTATAACCTGTGTACAAATGACAGCTCCACCACTACCCTGCCCGTTTATTACCTGTGTACAAATGACAGCTCCACCACTACCCTGCCCGTTTATAACCTGTGTACAAATGACAGCTCCACCACTACCCTGCCTGTTTATAACCTGCATACAAATGACAGCTCCACCAGTACCCTGCCCGTTTATAACCTGTGTACAAATGACTGCTCCACCACTACCCTGCCCGTTTTTAACCTGTGTACAAATGACAGCTCCACCACTACCCTGCCCGTTTATAACCTGTGTACAAATGACAGCTCCACCACTACCCTGCCCGTTTATAACCTGTGTACAAACGACAGCTCCACCACTACCCTGCCCGTTTATAACCTGTGTACAAATGACAGCTCCACCACTACCCTGCCTGTTTATAACCTGTGTACAAATGACAGCTCCACCAGTACCCTGCCCATTTTTAACCTGTGTACAAATGACAGCTCCACCACTACCCTGCCCGTTTATAACCTGTGTACAAATGACAGCTCCACCACTACCCTGCCCGTTTATAACCTGTGTAGAAATGACAGCTCCACCACTACCCTGCCCGTTTATAACCTGTGTACAAATGACAGCTCCACCACTACCCTGCCCGTTTATAACCTGTGTACAAATGACAGCTCCACCACTACCCTGCCCGTTTATAACCTGTGTACAAATGACTGCTCCACCACTACCCTGCCCGTTTTTAACCTGTGTACAAATGACAGCTCCACCACTACCCTGCCTGTTTATAACCTGTGTACAAATGACAGCTCCACCACTACCCTGCCTGTTTATAACCTGTGTACAAATGACAGCTCCACCACTACCCTGCCCGTTTATAACCTGTGTACAAATGACAGCTCCACCACTACCCTGCCCGTTTATATCCTGTGTACAAATGACAGCTCCACCACTACCCTGCCCGTTTATAACCTGTGTACAAATGACAGCTCCACCACTACCCTGCCCGTTTTTAACCTGTGTACAAATGACAGCTCCACCACTACCCTGCCTGTTTATAACTTGTGTACAAATGACAGCTACACCACTACCCTGCCTGTTTATAACCTGTGTACAAATGACAGCTCCACCACTACCCTGCCCGTTTATAACCTGTGTGCAAATGACAGCTCCACCACTACCCTGCCCGTTTATAACCTGTGTACAAATGACAGCTCCACCACTACCCTGCCTGTTTATAACCTGCATACAAATGACAGCTCCACCAGTACCCTGCCCGTTTATAACCTGTGTACAAATGACTGCTCCACCACTACCCTGCCCGTTTATAACCTGTGTACAAATGACAGCTCCACCACTACCCTGCCCGTTTATAACCTGTGTACAAATGACAGCTCCACCACTACCCTGCCTGTTTATAACCTGCATACAAATGACAGCTCCACCAGTACCCTGCCCGTTTATAACCTGTGTACAAATGACTGCTCCACCACTACCCTGCCCGTTTTTAACCTGTGTACAAATGACAGCTCCACCACTACCCTGCCCGTTTATAACCTGTGTACAAATGACAGCTCCACCACTACCCTGCCCGTTTTTAACCTGTGTACAAATGACAGCTCCACCACTACCCTGCCCGTTTATAACCTGTGTACAAATGACTGCTCCACCACTACCCTGCCCGTTTTTAACCTGTGTACAAATGACAGCTCCACCACTACCCTGCCTGTTTATAACCTGTGTACAAATGACAGCTCCACCACTACCCTGCCTGTTTATAACCTGTGTACAAATGACAGCTCCACCACTACCCTGCCCGTTTATAACCTGTGTACAAATGACAGCTCCACCACTACCCTGCCCGTTTATATCCTGTGTACAAATGACAGCTCCACCACTACCCTGCCCGTTTATAACCTGTGTACAAATGACAGCTCCACCACTACCCTGCCCGTTTTTAACCTGTGTACAAATGACAGCTCCACCACTACCCTGCCTGTTTATAACTTGTGTACAAATGACAGCTACACCACTACCCTGCCTGTTTATAACCTGTGTACAAATGACAGCTCCACCACTACCCTGCCCGTTTATTACCTGTGTACAAATGACAGCTCCACCACTACCCTGCCCGTTTATAACCTGTGTACAAATGACAGCTCCACCACTACCCTGCCTGTTTATAACCTGCATACAAATGACAGCTCCACCAGTACCCTGCCCGTTTATAACCTGTGTACAAATGACTGCTCCACCACTACCCTGCCCGTTTTTAACCTGTGTACAAATGACAGCTCCACCACTACCCTGCCCGTTTATAACCTGTGTACAAATGACAGCTCCACCACTACCCTGCCCGTTTATAACCTGTGTACAAACGACAGCTCCACCACTACCCTGCCCGTTTATAACCTGTGTACAAATGACAGCTCCACCACTACCCTGCCTGTTTATAACCTGTGTACAAATGACAGCTCCACCAGTACCCTGCCCATTTTTAACCTGTGTACAAATGACAGCTCCACCACTACCCTGCCCGTTTATAACCTGTGTACAAATGACAGCTCCACCACTACCCTGCCCGTTTATAACCTGTGTAGAAATGACAGCTCCACCACTACCCTGCCCGTTTATAACCTGTGTACAAATGACAGCTCCACCACTACCCTGCCCGTTTATAACCTGTGTACAAATGACAGCTCCACCACTACCCTGCCCGTTTATAACCTGTGTACAAATGACTGCTCCACCACTACCCTGCCCGTTTTTAACCTGTGTACAAATGACAGCTCCACCACTACCCTGCCTGTTTATAACCTGTGTACAAATGACAGCTCCACCACTACCCTGCCTGTTTATAACCTGTGTACAAATGACAGCTCCACCACTACCCTGCCCGTTTATAACCTGTGTACAAATGACAGCTCCACCACTACCCTGCCCGTTTATATCCTGTGTACAAATGACAGCTCCACCACTACCCTGCCCGTTTATAACCTGTGTACAAATGACAGCTCCACCACTACCCTGCCCGTTTTTAACCTGTGTACAAATGACAGCTCCACCACTACCCTGCCTGTTTATAACTTGTGTACAAATGACAGCTACACCACTACCCTGCCTGTTTATAACCTGTGTACAAATGACAGCTCCACCACTACCCTGCCCGTTTATAACCTGTGTACAAATGACAGCTCCACCACTACCCTGCCCGTTTATAACCTGTGTACAAATGACAGCTCCACCACTACCCTGCCTGTTTATAACCTGCATACAAATGACAGCTCCACCAGTACCCTGCCCGTTTATAACCTGTGTACAAATGACTGCTCCACCACTACCCTGCCCGTTTTTAACCTGTGTACAAATGACAGCTCCACCACTACCCTGCCCGTTTATAACCTGTGTACAAATGACAGCTCCACCACTACCCTGCCCGTTTATAACCTGTGTACAAACGACAGCTCCACCACTACCCTGCCCGTTTATAACCTGTGTACAAATGACAGCTCCACCACTACCCTGCCTGTTTATAACCTGTGTACAAATGACAGCTCCACCAGTACCCTGCCCATTTTTAACCTGTGTACAAATGACAACTCCACCACTACCCTGCCCGTTTATAACCTGTGTACAAATGACAGCTCCACCACTACCCTGCCCGTTTATAACCTGTGTAGAAATGACAGCTCCACCACTACCCTGCCCGTTTATAACCTGTGTACAAATGACAGCTCCACCACTACCCTGCCCGTTTATAACCTGTGTACAAATGACAGCTCCACCACTACCCTGCCCGTTTATAACCTGTGTACAAATGACTGCTCCACCACTACCCTGCCCGTTTTTAACCTGTGTACAAATGACAGCTCCACCACTACCCTGCCCGTTTATAACCTGTGTACAAATGACATCTCCACCACTACCCTGCCTGTTTATAACCTGTGTACAAATGACAGCTCCACCACTACCCTGCCCGTTTATAACCTGTGTACAAATGACAGCTCCACCACTACCCTGCCTGTTTATAAGCTGTGTACAAATGACAGCTCCACCACTACCCTGCCCGTTTATAACCTGTGTACAAACGACAGCTCCACCACTACCCTGCCCGTTTATAACCTGTGTACAAATGACAGCTCCACCACTACCCTGCCTGTTTATAACCTGTGTACAAATGACAGCTCCACCAGTACCCTGCCCATTTTTAACCTGTGTACAAATGACAGCTCCACCACTACCCTGCCCGTTTATAACCTGTGTACAAATGACAGCTCCACCACTACCCTGCCCGTTTATAACCTGTGTAGAAATGACAGCTCCACCACTACCCTGCCCGTTTATAACCTGTGTACAAATGACAGCTCCACCACTACCCTGCCCGTTTATAACCTGTGTACAAATGACAGCTCCACCACTACCCTGCCCGTTTATAACCTGTGTACAAATGACTGCTCCACCACTACCCTGCCCGTTTTTAACCTGTGTACAAATGACAGCTCCACCACTACCCTGCCTGTTTATAACCTGTGTACAAATGACAGCTCCACCACTACCCTGCCTGTTTATAACCTGTGTACAAATGACAGCTCCACCACTACCCTGCCCGTTTATAACCTGTGTACAAATGACAGCTCCACCACTACCCTGCCCGTTTATATCCTGTGTACAAATGACAGCTCCACCACTACCCTGCCCGTTTATAACCTGTGTACAAATGACAGCTCCACCACTACCCTGCCCGTTTTTAACCTGTGTACAAATGACAGCTCCACCACTACCCTGCCTGTTTATAACTTGTGTACAAATGACAGCTACACCACTACCCTGCCTGTTTATAACCTGTGTACAAATGACAGCTCCACCACTACCCTGCCCGTTTATTACCTGTGTACAAATGACAGCTCCACCACTACCCTGGCCGTTTATAACCTGTGTACAAATGACAGCTCCACCACTACCCTGCCTGTTTATAACCTGCATACAAATGACAGCTCCACCAGTACCCTGCCCGTTTATAACCTGTGTACAAATGACTGCTCCACCACTACCCTGCCCGTTTTTAACCTGTGTACAAATGACAGCTCCACCACTACCCTGCCCGTTTATAACCTGTGTACAAATGACAGCTCCACCACTACCCTGCCCGTTTATAACCTGTGTACAAACGACAGCTCCACCACTACCCTGCCCGTTTATAACCTGTGTACAAATGACAGCTCCACCACTACCCTGCCTGTTTATAACCTGTGTACAAATGACAGCTCCACCAGTACCCTGCCCATTTTTAACCTGTGTACAAATGACAGCTCCACCACTACCCTGCCCGTTTATAACCTGTGTACAAATGACAGCTCCACCACTACCCTGCCCGTTTATAACCTGTGTAGAAATGACAGCTCCACCACTACCCTGCCCGTTTATAACCTGTGTACAAATGACAGCTCCACCACTACCCTGCCCGTTTATAACCTGTGTACAAATGACAGCTCCACCACTACCCTGCCCGTTTATAACCTGTGTACAAATGACTGCTCCACCACTACCCTGCCCGTTTTTAACCTGTGTACAAATGACAGCTCCACCACTACCCTGCCCGTTTATAACCTGTGTACAAATGACATCTCCACCACTACCCTGCCTGTTTATAACCTGTGTACAAATGACAGCTCCACCACTACCCTGCCCGTTTATAACCTGTGTACAAATGACAGCTCCACCACTACCCTGCCTGTTTATAAGCTGTGTACAAATGACAGCTCCACCACTACCCTGCCCATTTTTAACCTGTGTACAAATGACAGCTCCACCACTACCCTGCCCGTTTATAACCTGTGTACAAATGACAGCTCCACCACTACCCTGCCCATTTTTAACCTGTGTACAAATGACAGCTCCACCACTACCCTGCCCGTTTATAACCTGTGTACAAATGACAGCTCCACCACTACCCTGCCTGTTTATAACCTGTGTACAAATGACAGCTCCACCAGTACCCTGCCCGTTTTTGACCTGTGTACAAATGACAGCTCCACCACTACCCTGCCCATTTATAACCTGTGTACAAATGACAGCTCCACCACTACCCTGCCCGTTTTTAACCTGTGTACAAATGACAGCTCCACCACTACCCTGCCCGTTTTTAACCTGTGTACAAATGACAGCTCCACCACTACCCTGCCCGTTTATAACCTGTGTACAAATGACAGCTCCACCACTACCCTGCCCGTTTATAACCTGTGTACAAATGACAGCTCCACCACTACCCTGCCCGTTTATAACCTGTGTACAAATGACAGCTCCACCAGTACCCTGCCCGTTTATAACCTGTGTACAAATGACAGCTCCACCACTACCCTGCCCGTTTTTAACCTGAGTACAAATGACAGCTCCACCACTACCCTGCCCGTTTATATCCTGTGTACAAATGACAGCTCCACCACTACCCTGCCCGTTTATAACCTGTGTACAAATGACAGCTCCACCACTACCCTGCCTGTTTATAACCTGTGTACAAATGACAGCTCCACCAGTACCCTGCCCGTTTTTGACCTGTGTACAAATGACAGCTCCACCACTACCCTGCCCGTTTATAACCTGTGTACAAATGACAGCTCCACCACTACCCTGCCCGTTTTTAACCTGTGTACAAATGACAGCTCCACCAGTACCCTGCCCGTTTTTAACCTGTGTACAAATGACAGCTCCACCACTACCCTGCCCGTTTATAACCTGTGTACAAATGACAGCTCCACCACTACCCTGCCCGTTTATAACCTGTGTAGAAATGACAGCTCCACCACTACCCTGCCCGTTTATAACCTGTGTACAAATGACAGCTCCACCACTACCCTGCCCGTTTATAACCTGTGTACAAATGACAGCTCCACCACTACCCTGCCCGTTTATAACCTGTGTACAAATGACTGCTCCACCACTACCCTGCCCGTTTTTAACCTGTGTACAAATGACAGCTCCACCAGTACCCTGCCCGTTTTTGACCTGTGTACAAATGACAGCTCCACCACTACCCTGCCCGTTTATAACCTGTGTACAAATGACAGCTCCACCACTACCCTGCCCGTTTTTAACCTGTGTACAAATGACAGCTCCACCAGTACCCTGCCCGTTTTTAACCTGTGTACAAATGACATCTCCACCACTACCCTGCCTGTTTATAACCTGTGTACAAATGACAGCTCCACCACTACCCTGCCCATTTTTAACCTGTGTACAAATGACAGCTCCACCACTACCCTGCCCGTTTATAACCTGTGTACAAATGACAGCTCCACCACTACCCTGCCTGTTTATAACCTGTGTACAAATGACAGCTCCACCAGTACCCTGCCCGTTTTTGACCTGTGTACAAATGACAGCTCCACCACTACCCTGCCCATTTATAACCTGTGTACAAATGACAGCTCCACCACTACCCTGCCCGTTTTTAACCTGTGTAAAAATGACAGCTCCACCACTACCCTGCCCGTTTTTAACCTGTGTACAAATGACAGCTCCACCACTACCCTGCCCGTTTATAACCTGTGTACAAATGACAGCTCCACCACTACCCTGCCCGTTTATAACCTGTGTACAAATGACAGCTCCACCACTACCCTGCCCGTTTATAACCTGTGTACAAATGACAGCTCCACCAGTACCCTGCCCGTTTATAACCTGTGTACAAATGACAGCTCCACCACTACCCTGCCCGTTTTTAACCTGTGTACAAATGACAGCTCCACCACTACCCTGCCCGTTTATATCCTGTGTACAAATGACAGCTCCACCACTACCCTGCCCGTTTATAACCTGTGTACAAATGACAGCTCCACCACTACCCTGCCTGTTTATAACCTGTGTACAAATGACAGCTCCACCAGTACCCTGCCCGTTTTTGACCTGTGTACAAATGACAGCTCCACCACTACCCTGCCCGTTTATAACCTGTGTACAAATGACAGCTCCACCACTACCCTGCCCGTTTTTAACCTGTGTACAAATGACAGCTCCACCAGTACCCTGCCCGTTTTTAACCTGTGTACAAATGACAGCTCCACCACTACCCTGCCCGTTTATAACCTGTGTACAAATGACAGCTCCACCACTACCCTGCCCGTTTATAACCTGTGTACAAATGACAGCTCCACCACTACCCTGCCCGTTTATAACCTGTGTACAAATGACAGCTCCACCACTACCCTGCCCGTTTATAACCTGTGTACAAATGACAGCTCCACCACTACCCTGCCCGTTTATAACCTGTGTACAAATGACAGCTCCACCACTACCCTGCCCGTTTTTAACCTGTGTACAAATGACAGCTCCACCACTACCCTGCCCGTTTATAACCTGTGTACAAATGACAGCTCCACCACTACCCTGCCCGTTTTTAACCTGTGTACAAATGACAGCTCCACCACTACCCTGCCCGTTTATAACCTGTGTACAAATGACAGCTCCACCACTACCCTGCCCGTTTATAACCTGTGTACAAATGACAGCTCCACCAGTACCCTGCCCGTTTATAACCTGTGTACAAATGACAGCTCCACCACTACCCTGCCTGTTTATAACCTGTGTACAAATGACAGCTCCACCACTACCCTGCCCGTTTTTAACCTGTGTACAAATGACAGCTCCACTACTACCCTGCCCGTTTATAACCTGTGTACAAATGACAGCTCCACCACTACCCTGCCCGTTTATAACCTGTGTACAAATGACAGCTCCACCACTACCCTGCCCGTTTATAACCTGTGTACAAATGACAGCTCCACCACTACCCTGCCCGTTTATAACCTGTGTACAAATGACATCTCCACCACTACCCTGCCCGTTTTTAACCTGTGTACAAATGACAGCTCCACCAGTACCCTGCCCGTTTATAACCTGTGTACAAATGACAGCTCCACCACTTCCCTGCCCGTTTATAACCTGTGTACAAATGACAGCTCCACCACTACCCTGCCCGTTTATAACCTGTGTACAAATGACAGCTCCACCACTACCCTGCCCGTTTATAACCTGTGTACAAATGACAGCTCCACCACTACCCTGCCCGTTTATAACCTGTGTACAAATGACAGCTCCACCACTACCCTGCCCGTTTATAACCTGTGTACAAATGACAGCTCCACCACTACCCTGCCCGTTTATAACCTGTGTACAAATGACAGCTCCACCACTACCCTGCCCGTTTATAACCTGTGTACAAATGACAGCTCCACCACTACCCTGCCCGTTTATAACCTGTGTACAAATGACAGCTCCACCACTACCCTGCCCGTTTTTAACCTGTGTACAAATGACAGCTCCACCAGTACCCTGCCCATTTTTAACCTGTGTACAAATGACAGCTCCACCACTACCATGCCCGTTTATAACCTGTGTACAAATGACTGCTCCACCACTACCCTGCCCGTTTTTAACCTGTGTACAAATGACAGCTCCACCACTACCCTGCCCGTTTATAACCTGTGTACAAATGACAGCTCCACCACTACCCTGCCCGTTTATAACCTGTGTACAAATGACAGCTCCACCACTACCCTGCCCGTTTATAACCTGTGTACAAATGACAGCTCCACCACTACCCTGCCCGTTTATAACCTGTGTACAAATGACAGCTCCACCACTACCCTGCCCGTTTATAACCTGTGTACAAATGACAGCTCCACCACTACCCTGCCCGTTTTTAACCTGTGTACGCGATACTACTGCTGTATGTAAGTATGCGTACAACTACCCGAGACTTTTGTCACCTCAGTGTAGATTAATGGTTATCCCCAACCATACAGAAATCAGTGACGGTTTTCAATAATTAATACAAGATATACTTTTTCAAAAATACTTAACAGGCAGAAGAGTAACACAAAAATTGTCTAAATAACATGTGGTATTATAAGTATTACACCACATACACCCATCTCATAGCCGACATACTACATTTTCTTTTATTTTCAACAATGATAATACACTACTTCAATTTCATTGTCTTAAATTCCACAAAAGATGTGGACCCTGCACTCAAGTTTCCACAACTATTCGCTTCATCTTGACTGGAATCTTGTGATTTCTGATGACGATTTGAGCCAAAACAAATTATAATGCATAGCCCATGAAAATAAAAGAAAACAATGAAGAGGGAACACGATTGGCATACGTACCTGTGACAAAAATGAGTCATCACCGTCGGCCATCGTGCTAACAACTTCGGCCGCGAGCACTGCCTCGGCCTGTTAAACAAGGAAAAAATGGAGCAATCATAAGGCATTGATGCCACGAGGCTCAATTTGGCGAAGTTCGTCCACCGGGTTGCTGCAGGTCTTATTTCAGGCGACGCCACATTGGGAAACTTGCATGGCGGTGATGATGATGATGCCACACCACCTGGTCCATGAGCGGAGTAAATCACCAACGTGGCCGGGAATCGAACCCAGGCTCGCTGCATCGGATCCAAATATGTAATCACTGAGCTAAGCAGGCAGACTGTTATAGCAAGAGAGCGATTTTCAGCTGATCTAGGCACTGACGGTTTCGAGCAATGATTATCAATTTGTAACTGCTGTTGTTGTGGTCTTTAGTCCAGAGATTGGTTTGATCTATCTCTCCATGCTACTCTATCCTGTGCAAGCTTCTTCATCTCCCAGTACGTACTGCAGCCTAAATCCTTCTGAATCTTTTTGGTGTATCCATCTCTTCCTCTACGATTTTTACCCTCCACGCTGCCCTCCAATACTAAATTGGTGATCCGTCGACGCCTCAGAATGTGTCTTACCAACCGATCTTTTCTTCTAGTCAAGTTGGGCCACAAATTTCTCTTCTCCCCAATTCTATTCAATACCTCCTCATTAGTAATGTGGTCTACCCGTCTAATCTTCAGCACTCTTCTGTAGCACCACATTTATAAAGCTCCTATTCACTTCTTGTCTCAACCATTTATCGTACACTTTTCACTTCCATACATGGCTACACTCCAAACAAATACTTTCAAAAACGACGTCCTGACACTTAAATGTATACTCGATGTTAACAAATTTCTCTTCTTCAGAAACGCTTTCTTTGCCATTGCCAGTCCACATTTTACATCTTCTCTACTTCGACCATCATCAGTTATTTTGCTCTCCAAATAGCAAAACTCCTTTACTACTTTAAGTGTCTCATTTCCTAATCTAATCCACTCAGCATCAGCCGATTTAATTCGATTACATTCCATTATCCTTGTATTGCTTTTGTTGATGTTCATCTTATATCCTCCTTTCAAGACACTGTCCATTCCGTTCAACTGCACTTCCAGGTCCTTTGCGGTCTCCGACAGACTTACAGTGTCATCGGCGAACCTCAAAGTTCTTAATTCTTCTCCATGGATTTTAATTCCTATTCGGAAATTTTCTTTTGTTTCCTTTACTGCTAGCCCTATATACACATTGAATAACATCGGGGATAGCTACAACCCTGTCTCACTCCCTTCCCAACCACTGCTTCCTTTTCGTGCCCCTCGACTCTTATACCTGCCATCTGGTTTCTGTATAAATTGTAAATAGCCTTCCGCTCCCTGTATTTTACCCTTGCCACCTTCAGAATTTTAAAGAGAGTATTCCAGCTAACATTGTCAAAAGCTTTCTCTAAGTCTACAAATGTTAGAAACGTAGGTTTGCCTTTCCTTAACCTATTTTCTAAGATAAGTAGTAGGGTCAGTATTGCCTCACGTGTTCCAACATTTCTACGGAAACCAAACTGATCTTCCCCGAGGTCGGCTTCTACCAGTTTCTCCATTCGTCTGTAAAGAATTCGTGTTAGTATTTTGGAGCTGTGACTTATTAAACTGATAGTTCGGTAATTTTCACATCTGTTAACACCTGCAAGTCTGAGGTATTTCACCTGTCTCATATATCTTCCTCACCAGAGTTTTGTCAGGGCTGGCTGTCCCAAGACTACCAATACTTCTACTTGAGTGTTGTCTACTCTGGGGGCCTTGTTTCGACTCAGGTCTTTCAGTGCTCTTTCAAACTCTTCACGCAGTATCATATCTTCATCTACATCGTCTTCCATTTCCATAATATTGTCCTCAAGTACTTCGACCATGTATAGACCCTCTATATACTCTTTTTACCTTTCTGCTTTCCCTTCTTTGCTTAGAACTGGGTTTCCATCTGCGCTCTTGATGTTCATACAAGTGGTTCTCTTATCTATAAAGGTCTCTTTAATTTTCCTGTAGGCAGTATCTATCTTACCCTTAGTGAGATAAGCCTCTACATCCTTACAGTTGTGCTCCAGCCATCCCTGCTTAGCAATGTTGCACTTCCTGTCGATCTCATTTTTGAGACGTCTGTATCCCTTTTTGCCTGCTTCATTTACTGCATTTTTATATTTTCTCCTTTCATCAATTGAATTCAGTATTTCTTCTGTTTCCCAAGGATTTCTACTAGCCCTGGTCTTTTTACCTACTTGATCCTCTGCTACCTTCACTATTTCATCCCTCAAATCTACCCACTGTTCTTTTACTGTATTTCTTTCCCCCATTCCTGTCAATCGTTCCCTAATGCTCTCGCTGAAGCTCTCTACAACTTCTGGTTCTGACAGTTTATTCAGGTCCCATCTTCTTAAATTGCCGCGTTTTTGCAGTCTCTTCAGTTTTAATCTACAGTTCATAACCAATAGATTGTGGCCAGAGTTTACATCTGCGCCTGAAAATGTCTTGCAATTTAAAGCCTGGTTCCTAAATATCTGTCTTACCATTATATAATCTATGTGATACCTTTTAGTATCTCCAGGATTCTTCCATGTATACAGCCTTCGTTTATGATTCTTGAACAAAGTGTTAGCTTTGATTAAGTTGTGCTCTGTGCAAAATTCCACCAGGCGGCTTCTTCTTTCATTTCTTCCCCCCCCCCCCCCCCCCCCCGCAATCCATATTCACCTACTACGTTTCCTTCTCTTCCTCTTCCTATTATTGAATTCCAGTCTCCCTTCACTACCTGAATAATTTCTTTTATCTCATCATACATTTCATCAATCGCTTCGTCATCTGCGGTGCTAGTCGGCATATAAACTTGTACTACTCTGGTAGGCGTGGGCTTCGTGTATATCTTGGTCACAATGATGCGTTCACTACGCTCTTTGTAGTAGCTTACCCACACTACTATTTTTTATATTTTTACTAAACCTACTCCTGCATATATTTCCGTTGTATTTGTTAGCCAAATCTACGTAACTTGATCAGTTATGTTATAATCTAGTACATGTAAACGAGATACGTTTTTGATGATAGGCCAGTGTTATGTACGACACACGTTGTGGCACATTTCTTGCTAGCTTGGTTGTTATGTGGAATTCCATTGATTTAAATTGCCTTTTTCATGTCAGATACGAAAATATTACACTCGAAAAAGCTGTGAGTAATTATGAAAGTAATCACGAACAGGACGCTTTGTGGCATAACTACATTTAGCACATAGATGACAACCGACCTACATGTCATTAATAAAAATACTATTTATAGTCATGTTTCCATGCAATTTTCCCCATTTACGTGCTACCATACAAGAGCCCTGCAATTGTAAAGACTGAATTTCCAAAGTAATTAAATTTTCAGATTTTCAAAGTACGTGGGATAATTTTGAAAGAGATGAGGTCCGAAGACAACAGGAGAGCGGTATTGAAGTCGGTCGTCAGTTCTATGTAAATATTTAAATGAGATCTCGGCTCTGAAGTATTTCTTCAAATATTTATCTTTGCGTATTACGATTTTCGCAAACGTCAGTATATATTGCCTATCGTGCCTCTAGTAAGTTGGTTGTGTACTTGTGAAACTGCTTACATCTATTTCTAACTTACTTGGTCGTCAAAAGTACGCATTACGGTATCGATTCGAAAGCATGTGATGGGACAGAAGACAGCACAGGAAGAGCGAAGGCAGGCTCCCCTTGGGACTCGGCGACTCGGGCCGCCCCCGCCGCCGCCGCCGCCGCCCCGCTGCTACACGCGAGCCCCCGCCGATGCGGTCTCTGCCGGCCCGCCGTCACTCGCCCACAGCGCGGGACTCTCCGCTAATGGCTTCCCGATACCTCATTACGTGATTATTTTCCACCAAAGGCGGCACGTCCGTCCGTCCACAAGCAAGCCCCAATTACGCTAATAACGTGTTGTACCGGATGTGCACATTTGGGATATTTCACATACGAAAGGTATACAGAAGAGCTGTCGGGAATGAGAACAGTCGTGCCGTCCTCACAAGGGACGTGTTTCTGAACGTGAAACACTCCAAATACACTCCTGGAAAAAAGAACACATTGACACCGGTGTGTCAGACCCACCATACTTGCTCCGGACACTGCGAGAGGGCTGTACAAGCAACGATCACACGCACGGCACAGCGGACACACCAGGAACCGCGGTGTTGGCCGTCGAATGGCGCTAGCTGCGCAGCATTTGTGCACCGCCGCCGTCAGTGTCAGCCAGTTTGCCGTGGCATACGGAGCTCCATCGCAGTCTTTAACACTGGTAGCATGCCGCGACAGCGTGGACGTGAACCGTATGTGCAGTTGACGGACTTTGAGCGAGGGCGTATAGTGGGCATGCGGGAGGCCGGGTGGACGTACCGCCGAATTGCTCAACACGTGGGGCGTGAGGTCTCCACAGTACATCGATGTTGTCGCCAGTGGTCGGCGGATGGTGCACGTGCCCGTTGACCTGGGACCGGACCGGAGCGACGCACGGATGCACGCCAAGACCGTAGGATCCTACGCAGTGCCGTAGGGGACCGCACCGCCACTTCCCAGCAAATTAGGGACACTGTTGCTCCTGGGGTATCGGCGAGGACCATTCGCAACCGTCTCCATGAAGCTGGGCTACGGTCCCGCACACCGTTAGGCCGTCTTCCGCTCACGCCCCAACATCGTGCAGCCCGCCTCCAGTGGTGTCGCGACAGGCGTGAATGGAGGGACGAATGGAGACGTGTCGTCTTCAGCGATGAGAGTCGCTTCTGCCTTGGTGCCAATGATGGTCGTATGCGTGTTTGGCGCCGTGCAGGTAAGCGCCACAATCAGGACTGCATACGACCGAGGCACACAGGGCCAACACCCGGCATCATGGTGTGGGGAGCGATCTCCTACACTGGCCGTACACCTCTGGTGATCGTCGAGGGGACACTGAATAGTGCACGGTACATCCAAACCGTCATCGAACCCATCGTTCTACCATTCCTAGACCGGCAAGGGAACTTGCTGTTCCAACAGGACAATGCACGTCCGCATGTACCCCGTGCCACCCAACGTGCTCTAGAAGGTGTAAGTCAACTACCCTGGCCAGCAAGATCTCCGGATCTGTCCCCCATTGAGCATGTTTGGGACTGGATGAAGCGTCGTCTCACGCGGTCTGTCCAGCACGAACGCTGGTCCAACTGAGGCGCCAGGTGGAAATGGCATGGCAAGCCGTTTCACAGGACTACATCCAGCATCTCTACGATCGTCTCCATGGGAGAATAGCAGCCTGCATTGCTGCGAAAGGTGGATATACACTGTACTAGTGGCGACATTGTGCATGCTCTGTTGCCTGTGTCTATGTGCCTGTGGTTCTGTCAGTGTGATCATGTGATGTATCTGACCCCAGGAATGTGTCAATAAAGTTTCCCCTTCCTGGGACAATGAATTCAAGGTGTTCTTATTTCAATTTCCAGGAGTGTATTATTTCCTACGGGGTTGTGCACGCTCGGAAGCGAGCTAGCACATCACACGGAACGTGCTCTCCGCTGCGCTCTGCAGAGGCAGTTGTGGGCCATAACTGGAACATAAGCAGCACAGTTCACTTAAGAAAATAGACATGTGTAAATTAGATACTTTAACTACACGATACAGCATCATTAATCCGTATCATCTATTCTACATGTCGCTGGTACATTAGTGAAGATATGTGGCACCAGACATCCACACACAAGTCATGTAAGTCTCGTAAATAACTGGCCGCTGATTTGTGAACGCTGTGATGCCACCCGATAAAGGTCCAGACGGGTTCCATCGGATTTACATCAAACGAATTTGGTGGCGAAGACATCAACGTGCTGCTCAACCACAGCAGGGTAGTTCTGGCTTTGCTGAAATATATCGTCTTTGGGGAAGACATCGAGTATAAAGCGACACTGGTCAGCTTGTCTTCGACTGGTGCCACAGGTCCCGAGAAAGCGAAGGGGAATGTATCCTTCTCCCAGTGGCCCGGCCCATGTGACGCGGTACACATTTCGATGCGCCGTTCCCTTGGATGACGGCATTTGTGGAGTCGCCCATCGACCTGGTGCAGCAAAAACGTGATTTATTCAACGAGCTGACACTTTTCCATTGATCCGCGGTCTAACCTCGATGTTCCCCGGCCCATTTGCAATTGATTGTGTAGTTGGGCTAGCATGTGAAGATGTACTGGTTGCCTGCCGCGAAGCCCAGTGTTGAACGTTGTGTGCTGAACTGTGGCCTCCGAAATACTTACGCCAACGAAGCATTGTGATCTGTCAACAGAGATGCCACATATCGCCATCTATCCTACTTTACAGAGCAGACAAGTCTCCTAACCGCACGTTCTGTGAAGAGTCATGGACGTCCAATCATTTAGCGTCTAGTGTTAGTTTTACGTCCTTCTATCACTTTCCGTAGATGCTCATGACTGTAGAATATTCGACTAGCTTAGCCGTTTTAGTGATATCCGTTCACAGGCTCTCCGTAATAATGATCTGCCATGTGTCAAAGTCGCTGATCTCAGTGGATTTTCCCATTTTCGATCCGTACCGAAGCTAGAATGATACCCCTAGCCGTCCTCGCTCCGCTTACACACTTCCCTTACCGCGTCACGTTCCCGCAATGTCATTAGGTGCGAGACAACTTCACGGTGGGCAGCAGTGATAATGTTCTGGCCTATCAGTGTGTTTCAGCAGACGTAGAAGTTCAGCGGAGGAAGCTGGGTAGACAACTCTCGACAAGCTGATCAACTGGACACCAACTGATGATAGAGAAACGCTGCGAATCCTGTTTTTGGTATAGAAATTCACTGTGTGTATTAAACCACTCATTGATCCCATTGTCCACGCACTAGCCATACGCGCCTGACTGTAGTGCACGCAGCACTGAATTCCGAGGTGTCTTCCAGTGAAGCAGACAACCACCTTCCAATTCATTGGTCCACATTCTCTGTTATGTCGACAAAATTGAAGAAATGCAGTCCTGAAAGGACGATAGCCTTATAAACATTCAGGCCGATTCTGTTCAACTTTTCGTTAGTGTCGGAAACATTATTAACAATTTCAGTGTAGAAGTACCTAGCATTTTCTAGTTTAAAACTTATTTTGCCAATTGAATTGGTCAGTGCAGAAAGATCAGGAGTCATCTTTTTTTTTACAAAAATGACTTACTTGTTGGAACTGGGTGACGAAGGGCAGCCAGGTTAATAAATACATGAAGGACCGTAGTGAACCATCAAATGGCATCACTATTGGAGTTAGAAATCTTCACTCCACTTTGAAAGGTCACTAGTCATTGGTTACTGCCTTTTTGCAATGAGTATATGGAATTTTATATAATTGAAGGCAAATGACGTAAGTGCCCTGTTGCTCCTTTCATGTTTTCTTGTTGAGTTTGCCAAACTGTAACAACCCTGTTAGTGGTTCACTGCAGAAAGTTCAAATAAGTTTATAGTAAAATTAATGAAGTTTCTGAATGCAGTGACACACAAAATTGTGTCTGTGGGCTTAAGTACATGCGATATTTACATTTACTAAATATTCCTGTCCAGGAAATTATGTATTTGAAAAAGCTACAGGTGATTTTTTTAACATATATAATTTGAAAAATAAGCACCCACAGTATTACAGGAACCATGAAAGCAAAGCTCAGAAGGTGAAAATGACATTTGTACCTTTCTGTAACACTATATCCAGAAGTATGTAACAAAAGACGTTGTTTTTCCGTGAGGATTGTTAATGCATGTGGGGTCTTTATGCTTTTTTCTGGAGTTGAGAAAAAACAGGCAGTTTTGTCATTTAACAGTAAATCTTGCTGTGGACGGTCGGAGCTTGAAAGCCACGGGCACGTGTTACAGAAAGGAACATTTCAAAGCAGCTGCTGGTGACAGACTGCAGGGCCTGAGAATTTCTCCCACAGTGTGCACACAGTGCTTTCGGTCGACCAACACGAGAAACGGCCTACCTGGACCTACCTCTTGCCATAGAAGAGGCCGTGTGCGCGAGAGAAATCTAGGTCGATCCCTTAGCGTGTTACGACAGCATCGTAAATGCCCTTTGTGGACAACGCTGGCGGCTATAAAAATTCGCGACCTCCATGTTCACCATGGACACCACGCTGTTGAAGAAACCATCAGGTGGTGTCTCCCCTTGGCCTGCAGAGCTTTTCGTAAAGCCTCAGGCCTTCGAAACAATTTTACAAGGATGGTTGGTTAGTTGGTTTGTGGGGTTGAAGGGACCAGACTGCAAAGGTCATCGGTCCCTTTTTCCATAACCATGAAACATCCGCAAGGAATAAAAACAAGCAACGGAGTGGACAACGGACGACACAGAACAAGAAAAACACAGACAAAGAGCAGAAAAAAGGAAATAAAAGACACACTAGAAACCCCAATCTAAAACCGTTGGCCAAAGGTCAGACTTAACACACAAACGAGACAAACCCTCTGCTCGAATAAAAGTAAGGCTGCCATTGCAGTGTCATCCGTTAGAAGTTCAGGGAACGTATCAGGCAGCTCAAACATCTGCCTGAGGGCAGTAAATGCGGACAGTCCTACAAAATGTAGACCGCTGCCAACGCCGATCCACAGCGACATAGAGGTGGGTCCGTCAGTCAGGTGTGGCCAATGCTTAGCCGGCAGAGAACAACTGAGTCCTTGCGAGAGGCTCGCACAGAAAAGTGCTACACACCTTTAGTCTCCTTGATCACCCGAAGCACCCGAAGTTTGTTGGGTGAAGGTAAGGTGTGACATTCATCACCACAGGTACTAAGGACTTTCCGCCGCAATATTGACTGGAGATCACACTCCGAAAGGTCAGTCTCCAGGGTCAGTTCACTGACAGCCATTTTGGCCAGCTTGTCAACACGTTCATTACCCGGGACGCCGGCATGAGCCGGGATCCACACAAAAAGCACAGAGCGGCTGCAATGGGGAAGAGCATGGATGGAATCCTGGATAGCCATCACCAGACGAGAGCGAGGAACACACTTGTCGATAGCTCGTAAATCGCTCAGGGAGTCACTATAGATGACGATGGACTCACCTGAGCAGGAGCGGTTATACTCTACGGCGCGAAAAATGGCTATAAGCTCCGCAGTGAAAACACTGCAGCCAATCAGCAATGAGCGTTGTTCAGATATATCCCCAAGAGTAAAAGCATAACCAACTCGACCAACAACCATCGAACAGTCGGTATAGACTGCAGCAGAGCCGGGAAACACGGTGTGGTGTGCATACTGCAAGACCTTCGGTACACACACCATCAGATTATTTGACTTGTCGCTCTAACGAAGTAGGCGAGTGTCTGCAGTATGTCTCATGGTCTTATCGTGGCGTGTTTATCTTCTGCCGTTAGGTCAGACGATAGAAATGCCACTTACACGTTTAGAGTAGCAGGTTGACAGTGACCAACTTTAAACAGAACTTGATTAATTTTCACACCCATTTATTAAAATAAGAAAAATCATAGATATTACGTAACTTGATTCTGGATGCTGTTTACAATTCACAATTTGAAGTTCCTTTGGTCTTGGTACATTAATCTTATTCTCACATATCTCTGATACTTGACAAAGTGTCTATACATTTATCTTCATGGCTATGTACAGGAATATGGTAATCTTATAAGGCGCAGACTGAAACTTAAGTATAGACTGGTACAGACAAATGTAGAACTCATACAGATTGACTAATCGGAGGTCTGTACACTCGTTACAATACCTCGTGCGTTCACGTATCACTGCTCGAGTGTGACCCGTGAGGAGAAAAGGTTCTACGTTAGCAGCAATCTCATTGGCTGCGTTACATATGAATATGCGGATCGGCGGAGGCAGAATTTGGTCCGTCTCTATGGCAACGCCATCTCGTAGTAAGGACACGGACGAGTGCTGCGCCTGCGCTGTTGTGTTTAGCAGGGCTCTAGTGGGAAAGTTGTGCACGCGCTGACTACGCGGAACTATGTACACAACAGGGGTATACGTATATGGGCTCGAAAAAGAGCTGGGAGAGGGAAAAGCTGAAGCACAGAGAGAAGAGACCGGACGCAAATCGCAGTCACATTCCCTGACCGTGGCCGCCATTCCAGATGATAGACTACCGAGTGCACACGCAGCATAAGCAGGCAGTAGGCTGCCGACAGGACCTGTGCGGGAAGTTCCAGTTGATAGTCAGATCCCCCAGTCAAAGGTGGGGGTCAAGCAGCCGCAACGCGGAAGGCGAAGCCCAACTGCAGGCCATGCTCCCATAATCGAGACAGGACTGAATCAACGCCTGATACAGTCGTAGAAGGGAAGACCGATTAGCGCTTCAGCTGGTGTGACTCAAGCAACGAAGAGCGGTAAGATGCCAGCACGTTTGTTTAGGCTACCAAATATGAGGGAGCCCAGTGAACAATCCGAGAAACCGATGCGTCTCCACCACAGCAATAGGTTAGCGTGAACAGAGCAACACCGGTAGAAACGCAGGACGCAAGCCGAAAACTGGAAGCCGTGCGTTACAGCGGAAGACTGCGCCCTGCAGCTGCTGTACAGCAACTGCAATGTCAATGGAGCTGTAGTATAGGCAAAAGTCATCAGCATGCAAAGAAGCTGATACGGACATTCCCACAGCATTGACAGCAACTAAATAGAGGCAGACACTCGAGACAGGACCCCATTCTCCTGGACTCCGGACGAACTATGCGAAGGACTAACTTGCACGCAGACGGAACGAAGCGACAGAAAATTTTGAATTAAGATTGGGAGTGGGCCACTAAGACATCAACCATGAAGCGTAGTGTGGAATTGATGTCGCCATGTTGTATCGTATGCCTTCCGCATGTCAAAAAAGACGGCAACCAGATGTTGATTTGAGCAAAGACCATACGGATGGCAGACTCCAGGCAGATAAGATTACTTTGGATTAGTATGCGCTGGTTATATTAACGTATCAAAAGAAAAGAGAAATAACATCTCGAAGCTAGTCGACATAAACGTTTTCTGGGTATGGTATCTCGTCGTAATGTATAAAACTACTGCTACTAGAGAAAAAGCAACGGTTGCAGCGGCCTTCTTCTGGGTCTACTGGCGCGTTCTAGCTATGCAGTGTCCCTTATACTTTGTTGTTGCTGTTCACTGCGCATGCAATTACGACATAATTTTAAAAGATTCAAAATTATGTCGTAATGGCAAGCGCAGTGCGCAGTAACAATACAATATAAGGGACACTGCATAGCTAGAACGCACCAGTAGACCCAGAAGAAGGTCGGTGCAACCGTTGGTTTTTCACTGAAAGTAGTATTTTTTTACATTATGACGCGGTACCCTACCCAGAAAACTTTTATGTCGACAGACTCTGGCCGCAGAAGCCTACGCAATCATATCTCGAAGCTAATAAAAGAAAGGAAAGTTTTTCACACTTCTCAAAAGACGCTGAGGCGACATAAGTAGTGGAATAGCGATACGCACATATAAAAATGGTGACAGTATCGCGTACACAAGATATAAAGGGTCCTCGGGTTGGCGGAGCTGTCATTTGTACTCAGGTGATTCATGAGAAAAGATGTTCGACTGATTATGGCCGCACTATGAGAATTGATGGACCTTGAACGCAGAATGGTAATTAGAGCTAGACGCATGGAAAAATCCATTTGAGAAATCATTAGGGAATTTCATATTCCGAGTTTCACATTGTCAAGAGTGTGCCGAGAATACCACATTTCAGGCGTTACGTCTCACAACGGAAATCGCAGTGGTCGACGCCCTCCACTTAACGATCGAAAACAGCGGTGTCTGCGTAGGGTAGTCAGTGATAACAGACAAGAAACACTACAGGAAATAACAGCAAAAAACAAAGTGGGACGTATCCGTCAGGACAGTGCGGCGCAGTTTGACGCGAGTGCCTTTTCTGATACAATGACATCGCCTGCAGTGCCTCTCCTCGGCTCGTGACCATAGACGACTGGAAGGCCGTGGCCTGATCAGATGAGTCCCGCTAACATGTGGTAAGAGCTGATGGTAGGGTTCAAGTGTGCCACAGAACCCACAAAGCTATGGCTCCAAGTTGTTGGCAAGGCATTGTACCGGCGGTGTCTCTATAATAGTGGCGGCTTTGTTTACGTGGAATGGGCTCGTTGATTTGGTCCAATTGAACCGATCGTTGTCTGGAAATGGTTATTTTTGGCTACTTGTAGGCCATTTGCTGCCATTCATGGACTTTATCTTCCCAAAGAACGATGGAATTTTCATGGATGACAATGTGCCATGTCAACGGGTCAGAGTGGTTCGCTGTTGGTTTAAAGAACATTCTGGACAATCCGAGCCACCGATATCGCCCTACACGAATCCTATGGAACATTTATGGGACACAATCGAGAGGTCAGTTCGGGCACAAAATCCACACTGGCAGCACTTTCGCAATTACGGACGGCTATAAAGGCAGCATGGATTAGTATTTCTGCATAGGAACTTCCAAAGTCTTGTTGAGTTCAGGGCACGTCGAGTTGCTGCATTACTGCGGGCAACAGGATGACCGGCATGATATCAGAAGATATGTGATAGCTTTTGTCACCTCAGTGTAATTCTGAAAATGGCCTGAGATAGAAGGTAAGCAGGTCTCGTGTATACACACACAGACTGAAAAGAACATGCACAGCTGAAACTACAGCAGTGTATCATACTGTGCTCATGTAGAACATCTCCATAGTATTATTTATACACATAAAAGAATACCATAGACTGGACATTGTTTCTTCAGATCTACAAAACGTACAGAGTAAACGATAGTATAAATCATGACATTTTTAATTTATCACCAAGTGGTACTGTAATCAATACAGAGGCATTACAGTTACATAACGATATAAGCAGAGCCGTCGGTAGGACCAATCAAGTTTCAAACTTGTAAGTATTAATTAAATCTGCTTATCAAGAAGTGTTAAACACAGGACACAGTTACCAATGGTGAAGAAAAAAAATTCTGACGACGTCCTGCCGTTGCTGGGGAGGCTTGCGTCCCTCGAAGATACAGATCGCCGTACCGTAGGTGCAACCACAACGGAGGGGTATCTGTTGAGAGGCCACACAAACGTGTGCTTCCTGAAGATGGGCAGCAGCCTTTTCAGAAGTTGCAGGGGGAACAGTCTGGATGATTGACTGATGTGACCTTGTAACATCAACCAAAACGGCCCTATGCCTAGGTACTGCGTATGGCTGAAGGCAAGAGGAAACCATAGTGGTAATTTATCCCAAGGGCATGCAGCTCTACTGTATGGTTAAATGAGGATGGCATCCTCTTGGGCAAAATATTCCAGAGGTAAAATAATTCCCCATTCGTATCTCCAGGTGGGGACTACTAAGGATGATGTCATCAGGAGAAACAAAACTGACATTCCAAGGATCGCAGGGCGTGATGTCAGATCCCTTAGATTGGCACGTGGGTATGAATATTTGAAAAGAGAAATGTATACGTTAGTGTTAGAACAGGACTTGTGATCAGGTGCCTATAGCGTTATAAATACAAAATCATATAGGAGTAATGCAGGAGTAGGTTTAGTAATGAATATATAAATAGGGGTTGCGAACTAGCTACCATGAACAGCATAGTGAAAGCATTATTGTAGCGAAGATAGACATGAAGGCGATACCCACCACAGTAGTACAAGTTTGTATGTCAACTAGCTCCACAGACTGTGAAAAGACTGAAGAAATGTATAATGAGGTAAAAGGAATTATTTAGATAGTTAAGGGAGACGAAAATTGAATAGTCATGGGGGACTGGAATTCCATAGTAGGAAAAGGAACAGAGGGAAAAATAGGTGCACATGGACTGGGGGAAAGGAACGAAACACGAAGCCGCATGGTAGAATTTTGGACGGAGCGTAATTTGATCACAGCTATCACTCGCTTTAAGAATTATGAAAGAAGAATCTAAGCGTGAAAAAGACATTGAGACAGTGAAAGGTTCCAGATTGATTACATAATGGTCTATACAAGGGAGATGTACTTCAAGGCAGTATTATGGAAATTGAAGAGGAGGTAGATGAGATGGTGAGATACTGCTTCAAGAATTTCTACATCTACATCTACATCCATACTCCGCAAGCCACCTGACGGTGTGTGGCGGATGGTACCTTCAGTACCTCTATCGGTTCTCCCTTCTATTCCAGTCTCGTATTGTTCGTGGAAAGGACTGTCGGTATGCCTCTGTGTGGGCTCTAATATCTCTGATTTTATTCTCATGGCCTCTTCGCGAGATATACGTAGGAGGGAGCAATATACTGCTTGACTCTTCGGTGAAGGTATGTTCTCGAAACTTCAACAAAAGCCCGTACCGAGCTACTGAGTGCCTCTCCTGCAGAGTCTTCCACTGGAGTTTATCTATCATCTCCGTAACGCTTTCGTAATTACTAAATGATCCTGTAACGAAGCGCGCTGCTCTCCGTTGGTTCTTCTCTATCTCTTCTATCAACCCTATCTGATACGGATCCCACACTGCTGAGCAATATTCAAGCAGTGGGTGAACAAGCGTATTGTAACCTACTTCCTTTGTTTTCGGATTACATTTCCTTAGGATTCTTCCAATGAATCTCAGTCTGGCATCTGCTTTACCGACGATCAACTTTACATGATCATTCCATTTTAAATCACTCCTAAAGCGTACTCCCAGATAATTTATGGAATTAACTGCTTCCAGTTGCTGGCCTGCTGTTTTGTGGCTAAATGATAAGGGATCTATATTTCTATGTATTCGCAGCACATTACACTTGTCTACATTGAGATTCAATTGCCATTCCCTGCACCATGCGTCAATTCGCTGCAGATCCTCCTGTATTTCAGTACAATTTTCCATTGTTACAACCTCTCGATATACCACAGCCTCGGTGAACTTCCGATGTCATCCACAAGGTCATTTATGTATATTGTGAATTGGAACGGTCCTAAGACACTCCCCTGTGGCACACCTGAAATCACTCGTACTTCGAAAGACTTCTCTCCATTGAGAATGACATGCTGCGTTCTGTTATCTAGGAGCTCTTCAATCCAATCACACAATTTGTCTGATAGTCCATAGGCTCTTACTTTGTTCATTAAACGACTGTGGAGAGCTGTATCGAACGCCTTGCGGGAGTCAAGAAACATGGCATCTACCTGGGAATCTGTGTCCATGGCCCTCTGAGTCTCGTACACAAATAGCGCGAGCTGGGTTTCACACGATCGTCTTTTTCGAAACCCATGCTGATTCCTACAGAGTAGATTACTAGTTTCCAGAAAAGTCACTATATTCGAACATAATACGTGTTCCAAAATTCTACAACTGATCGACGTTAGAGACATAGGTCTATAGTTCTGCACATCTATTCGACGTCCCTTCTTGAAAACGGGGATGACCTGTGCCCTTTTCCAATCCTTTGAAACGCTACGCTCTTCTAGAGACCTACGGTACACCACTGCAAGAGGGGTAGGGGGGGGGGCAAGTTCCTTCGGGTACTCTATGTAAAATCGAACTGGTATCCCATCAGGTCCAGCGGCCTTTCCTCTTTTGAGCGATTTTAATTGTTTCTCTATCCCTCTGTCGTCTATTTCACTATCTACCATTTTCTTATCTGTGCGACAATCTAGAGAAGGAACTAGTACTGAAAGACATAAGTAGAAACAAGGCCCCAGTAGTAGACAACACTCCTTTAGAACTACTGATAGCCTTGGGAGAGCCAGCCATGACAAAACTCTACCGCCTGTGAACAAGATGCATCCGACAGGCGAAATACCCTTATACTTCAAGCAGAGTGTAATAATTCTAATTACCAGGAAAGGAGGTGCTGACAGGTGTGAAAATTACCGAACTATCAGTTTAATAAGACACGGTTGCAAAATATTAACACTAATTCTTCACAGAAGAATGGAAAACTGGCAGAAGCGCCCTAGAGGAAATTAGTTTGAATTCTGAAAAATGTATGATCCTACAACTTCCCACAAAACATAAATTAAGAAAAGGCAAACCTACAATTATAGAATTTTTGGACTTAGAGACAGGGGTGAAATACATAGAGAGCAAAGGCTATTTACAATTTTTACAGAAACCAGGTAGCAGAACAGTCGAGGGACATGAAAGGGAAGCAGTGGCTGAGAAGGAAGTGAGATGGTGTTGTAATCTATCCCCGATGTTATTCACTGTGTATGCCGAGGAAACAGCAAAGGAAACAAAAGAAAAATATGGAACAGGAATTAAAATCCAGGGGGAAGCAAAAAAATAAATAAAAATTGAGGTTTGCCGATGACATTCTAATTCTGTCAGAGGTGGCAAAGGACGTGGAAGAACAATTGAAATTAATGGACAATGTCTTGAAAGGAGGATACAAGATGAACATTGAAACGTCCCCTTAGGAAAATCATAAATTACTGTGCTGGTAAACCTCTTATGTTATTTGATTTACAAACAGCTTAGAAAAACTCAACGTACTCAGAAAGTTTTCTCTTTACTGATTCTGATCATCACTAAACTCACACACAATATTTTAGCGCAACGCAATCTGACTTTCAATAATCCCCACAAAAGTGGCCCTAACCAACAATAACCTTTACCTTTCATGAATCACTTACCTCACAAAAATCTTCGTTACTCGAACTACTGCAATACAGAGAGCGCCAATACTGCCAGCTAAATAAAAGGTTCAAACTACTGAAGGCACTAACTACTGATAGGCATAGTTAGCAAATGAAAGATTTTGATAGAGAACAAACAATGTATTGACCTTAAGAGTGTTCAGAAGTCATAATATACACTCCTGGAAATTGAAATAAGAACATCGTGAATTCATTGTCCCAGGAAGGGGAAACTTTATTGACACATTCCTGGGGTCAGATACATCACATGATCACACTGACAGAACCACAGGCACATAGACACAGGCAACAGAGCATGCACAATGTCGGCACTAGTACAGTGTATATCCACCTTTCGCAGCAATGCAGGCTGCTATTCTCCCATGGAGACGATCGTAGAGATGCTGGATGTAGTCCTGTGGAACGGCTTGCCATGCCATTTCCACCTGGCGCCTCAGTTGGACCAGCGTTCGTGCTGGACGTGCAGACCGCGTGAGACGACGCTTCATCAAGTCCCAAACATGCTCAATGGGGGACAGATCCGGAGATCTTGCTGGTCAGGGTAGTTGACTTACACCTTCTAGAGCACGTTGGGTGGCACGGAATACATGCGGACGTGCATTGTCCTGTTGGAACAGCAAGTTCCCTTGCCGGTCTAGGAATGGTAGAACGATGGGTTCGATGACGGTTTGGATGTACCGTGCACTATTCAGTGTCCCCTCGACGATCACCAGAGGTGTACGGCCAGTGTAGGAGATCGCTCCCCACACCATGATGCCGGGTGTTGGCCCTGTGTGCCTCGGTCGTATGCAGTCCTGATTGTGGCGCTCACCTACACGGCGCCAAACACGCATACGACCATCATTGGTACCAAGTCAGAAGCGACTCTTATCGCTGAAGACGACACGTCTCCATTCGTCCCTCCATTCACGCCTGTCGCGACACCACTGGAGGCGGGCTGCACGATGTTGGGGTGTGAGCGGAAGACGGCCTAACGGTGTGCGGGACCGTAGCCCAGCTTCATGGAGACGGTTGCGAATGGTCCTCCCCGATACCCCAGGAGCAACAGTGTCCCTAATTTGCTGGGAAGTGGCGGTGCGGTCCCCTACGGCAGTGCGTAGGATCCTACGGTCTTGGCGTGCATCCGTGCGTCGCTCCGGTCCGGTCCCAGGTCGACGGGCACGTGCACCATCCGCCGACCACTGGCGACAACATCGATGTACTGTGGAGACCTCACGCCCCACGTGTTGAGCAATTCGGCGGTACGTCCACCCGGCCTCCCGCATTCCCACTATACGCCCTCGCTCAAAGTCCGTCAACTGCACATACGGTTCACGTCCACGCTGTCGAGGCATGCTACCAGTGTTAAAGACTGCGATGGAGCTCCGTATGCCACGGCAAACTGGCTGACACTGACGGCGGCGGTGCACAAATGCTGCGCAGCTAGCGCTATTCGACGGCCAACAACGCGGTTCCTGTTGTGTCCGCTGTGCCGTGCGTGTGATCATTGCTTGTACAGCCCTCTCGCAGCGTCCGGAGCAAGTATGGTGGGTCTGACACACCGGTGTCGATGTGTTCTTTTTTCCATTTCCAGGAGTGTATATAATGACATCCGGTCTTACAAATTTCCTTTTTCTTCCGGACGCACGTCCATATCGTCCGCTTTCAAAGCTCTGTCATTTCTCTTCCCACATCCACCACTGCTGGCGGCTCACCTCCAACTGCGCAACGCTACGTGCTGTTACATTCCAGCTGCCCAACACTACACAAGCGAATATTCTAACAATGAGTCCAACCAACCGCAGACGTCACGCAGCACAGTCAGTGATTTTCATGCAGAGCGCTACTTGGGGTTACCAACATAAGAACCTAAACAGCCTACTCACAACATCAAGAGAAGAGAAACGACGATAGTGGAATGTAGTCGAATTAAATCAGGTAATGCTTAGGGAATTAGGCAAGGAAATTAGACACTTAAAATAGTAGATGAGGTTTGCTATTTCGACCGAAAAATAACAGATGATGGCTGAGGATATAAAACGTAGACTAGCAAGAAAAGCATTTCTGAGGAGAGAACGTTTTTAAGATCGAGCACACATTTAAGTGTTAGAAGGTCTTTCCCGAAAGTATTTGCCTGGAGAGCAATGAAACATGGACGATAAACAGATTAGACAAGAAGATGTAGTGCTACGAAAGAATGCTGAAGATGAGATTGGTGGATCATCTAACTAATGAGTAGGTGCTGAATAAAACTGGGGAGAAAAGAAATTTGTGCCACAACCAGACTAGAAACAGGGATCGGTTGGTAGGAGACATCAAGAGATCACGAATTTAGTACTGGAACGAAGCGAAGGAAGTAAAAATCGTAGAGGGAGACCAAGAGACGAATAGAGTAAGCTGATTCAGGAGCATGCAGGTTGCAGTAGCTAGTCGGAGATGAAGAGAAATGTACAGGATAGAGTAGCATGGACCGAAGACCAGAACAGCAACATGATAACATTGCATATAGCTGAAACATTAAGACCACAGAAACAAAATTTCGGTGTGATTTACTACAAAAGTGATAGTTTGTACACAACAAACATTCTACCGTTCACATCAGTTTTAAGGAAAAGGAAAAATTTAGAACATTCTGTAATTTTCAACGGAATCGTCACGACGACGCTCTTGTACAAAACATTCTCGGACTTCTTGCCGCGTCAGCCTTATTAAACATATGAGCTTTCGGCGGTTATCACCATCACCTTTGCCAAGAGCAGTTGACTGCAGCGCTCTCCTTTATTGAGATTCGATTCCCCCCGAAGGGGACGGGCTGGCAGCAGCTTACTATGTCGCTCTTCAGCCTACAGACTTTGTATGAATAAGACGAAGAGAATAAATTATAAAAACAGGCGATAAATCGGAGACTTAAATAGAAACATGGATAAAAAATTGTGGAAACTTAAAACATAGAACAAAGGGGTGATGATGCTAATAAAATACATACGAAGCAGACAAGTAAAATAATAGACAGACAATTAACAAAAAAAAAAAAAACAAAAAAAACACGGCGACAGTCTGCTTTCTGTTCGCAAAAGACGTAAAAGTCACACCCACGGACAGCATGGTTTCTGTTCACAACACTAGAAAGACGAACAACACTGAATATTCATTGGAACACTGCACTAAAAAGTTGGCAAATGTGACATACCACAGCAGAGAGCAGGTGGGGGAAACTGGACAGATGATGGAAAAGTAAAAAGGGGGGGGGGGGGGGGAAGGAGGAATAGCGAAGCGGGCTGCTGCTGTGGTGGCCTTATATAGCCCGTTGACGGCTTCTGATTGATCGTGCACGTCAGCATGATGTCATGCAGCCATAGGTAGTGTCAATGGTTGCGTTGGTGCCGCCGCCGCAGGCGTCAGGAGTTCGCTTCCACGCGGTACGGGGGTTATATCCTGTGTCCCGGTTCGAGTTCCTCATGCGCATTCTAATTCCCACAGCTTCTTTAAAATGGAATCCCTGTATGTTGAATACCGGGACAAAAGGTCTGTTTCTTTAAATAGTATTTTGTATTCATTTGTGAGTCTGTGCTTGCCAACTGCTGCTTTTTTAAATTCCCGAATTTTAACCTGTGTCCTGCACAGCGTTCGTAAATTGTGTGGATGGAGAGACCAGTGTCGTAGCTCCTTCAATCACAGTGGACATTATAAATTCCGGAGAGGCTGAGGCGCAGTATCTCCTTTATCCTCTTAGGTGGTTGACAAGTAGGTTTTATCCCTAGTTTTCTGAAGACTATGCTTATTTTCCTAGACAGCAAGGCGCATAGTAGGTGGCTCATCACACGATTTGTCAAAGATAAAATGAACGTACATGAAATTGAGCCAAATTTGATACGTCTTCCTCAAAATTTACTGAATTTTAGTAGGTGGTGCTCATAACATGCTGGAACAACTTTTTAGTTTCGAGAGAAAAGAGGTCTCTAACAGTGACAATGTTTCCTCCATAGGATAGAGAAATCACATCCAGGTAGGTTAAAATATAGTTTGCGCCAACCCTGATTTCTTCGACTTTTCTCAACGAGCTTGCAAAGAGCTTTTAATGTAATGTTCACAGCAGCAAATTCTGAGAGTCTACAACCTGGTCAGAACCAATAGCACTATTGGTAAGTCTCAATGCAACATCTCGTTGGATTTTTGTTGGTCTGTACAGCATGGACGGCCTCTGTGGCTGAGCTGTTCTAGGCGCTTCAGTCTGGAACCGCGCGACCGCTACGGTCGCAGGTTCGAATCCTGCTTCGGGCATGGATGTGTGTGATGTCCTTAGGTTAGTTAGGTTTAAGTAGTTCTAAGTTATAGGGGACTAATGACCTCATATGTTAAGTCCCATAGCGCTCAGAGCCATTTGAACCGTTTTTGTACAGCATGGCATGTCTAGCAGCTTGACCCCTTTTTGTGATTCGAGTTCTTATAGAATTGCTGCTGCTGTTACATGCAGAGCTAACATATCTACCTAACTACTCAACATAACAGGAAGGAAATTTGGAAATTTGTGGTAAGTTCCTATGGGACGAAACTGCTAAGGTCATCGGTGCCTAGGCTTACACACTACTTAATCTAACTTAACATTACTTACGCTAAGCACAACACACACACCCATCCCCGACGATGGACTCGAACCTCCGACGGGGGGAGCCGAATAACAGGAAGTTAGTTGCTCTACGTAACATCTAGTTCCAGAACATTAGCAAGAATATAGGAAGTTAAGTCTGTCCAATGACTTAGTTACATACAGTGATGAGCGAAACATTACGATTAGTGTGCACAACGACTGTTAACACTCGAAGTGCGTTGCTGGCATGGAACGTTGTGATGAAAGTGGATAAGCGGAACAGACGTGTGGGGAATTACTGCAGCACCGATACTGATCGGGAGTGATAGTTATGGCCCAGTCCTTTGAACGATCATCTAGGATACGGTCGCCTGATTGCTCGCTGTTATCGTGAGCATCTGTGGAAAATGGTTGAAGGATGGTGAAACCACTAGTAGACGGCAGTGCGTTCGAAGCTGACGCCTCGTCAAAGAACACGGAGGTGGGAGGCCGGTCTCCTTAGTGAAGCAGGGCAGGCGATGCAGCACCGTGCTGGCGTAGGCGCGGGTGTCTCGGCCGCACACTGCTGAGCGTGGCGCTCCGCGGCAGGCGGTCCCTGTGTACTCCAATCCTGACCCAACGGCATCGTAAGTTACGATCGTCGTGAAACAACGAAAAAGTGTCGCCTGACCGGATCAATCAACTCCCGGTCATTTCGTAGAGTTCGTTATTGTACAGTACAGATAATCTAACTGCACAACACTTGAATATTTTAGGTACATGTTTGCGCCTGATGAATTTAACTCTAGCATGGCCTCAGTGTACATATCAACTATGTTGACATGTTGCGCTGGCATTCGAATGACAATTTGAATATGGGAAGGGTCGTACTCAACCGTCATCCTGTTCTTTGTACTGTACAGCCCATGATGCAGCTCGTACATTCTTATTCATATGGCGAATACTGAACGTTAGAGCAACCACAGCAAAGTCATTATCCGGGTCCAGATGCACAGTTATTCGTTTAGACCGACACCCAGTAACGTTTATATGCTTGTGAACAGTAGTGCTTGTCTCCAGTTCTGCGAGCAGTTCCAGTGGTGTTGACGTTGTCGCTGCTGTGGATGATGCGGCGTACAGTTGAACAAAGGCGGCCGCTGCAGCGGCGGTGGAGCCTACTTGAAAGACGGCGGGCCCGCTAAGCCGCGAAGCCCGCAGGGGAGCCGGCGAAGCTGAGTCAGTGTGTCTGGCACTGCGTGGCTGTCCTCATCCAGCGCCACGCGGGCAGGGCTGCGCTTCACTGCCGGAACAGTGACCAAACATAAGACGGAATGTTTGTTAATGACAATAGTAATAATTACATTATTATTGTTATTCATAGATCCTTACTTCCGTTGTTATTCCACTTGTGCCGGGGGGAGGTGACTAATCTTTGCTTCTCGCTGTGAAGATCAGACCTCCAATGACGGGTGGCTCGGGCTGCTGGATCCGTAATATAATAAAGGGAGGGTGTGAGGTTACAAGGGATATTGTAATAGTATAACCAATTTGCTGGATGTGAAAATGTATACTGTCGAATAACAGTTGGGCTGTAGTAAGCATAAGTCAATATATTTAAGGAGTCACCGTCTTGATAAAGAGAGTCTAAACATCCATGGTGGTGTCTGTCTGTTCTATATCGTGTCTCCCTACTACTTTCGCGCAACGACGCTCTGAGCGTGTATTTTAGGGAATTAACTACTTTGAATCTGGGACCTGTTGCTGGTAAGGAGACGCCAGACCACACATGACATGTAGAATTCAGAAGAGTTCAGTGAGACTAGCGATGATATAACCAAATACTTAATGATCTTAGCGTCAGCTCCACTGCACTCCCTGTAAAAGAATCTTAATACTAACTAAATATAGTGGAAGGGGTTCGAGGCTTTCCTATTTTTAGTTAGCTGGTAAAATAACGTCGAAAAGCAGTTAAGTTTACCATTGGAAATTTATTCTAATCATAAAACATCGTTTATAAATTGCACTATTGATAAAAAGAAATGTTTTAATACAGGATGGTAAAAACCAACTGCGTTCAACTAAATTGTGAACGAATATTCCCTGAGTGGGTTTCCAAGTTCTACAATGGATCGAAGGATGACCTATGCCATATCACATCTATAATGTAGGTTTAATTTGAGTTTCACAAAAGAGAAAACTATCAAAATGGTCTACAGTGACCCTCAATTATCTTTAATAACTTATCTAACTTGTAAATTACAGTGGCTGATGTGTCTTCTCAATAACTATATAAAAGAAAATCATCGCGTTTCAGATCTGTTCTTCAAGTGGCAAATGTGAACACCATGAGTTTTAATTAACGATCGACACTAGTATTACGCAAAAAGGGGGTGTAACAGATGAGACTTCTGCAGTTCCGAGTGAAGCCTTATGCGCTCAAAAATGCGGCATCGCGTGCGTTCATTACCTTGTCGGTGTTTAGGCAGCGTCAGGGCAGCGGCGGGCAGCACAGCTCCGCTCACATCGCCATCACGGAAGCAACTCTCTCCTAACTTCTCCTTACTACAATTTACCGAAGTTGGTTTAAAAAAACTATCTGGCTGTGTTTTCATCTGACCAATCAGGGTCTCAATGTTAACCTTAAGCTCCGCCTACAAAAATTCTGACTATCCAATGAGAAACGTTATACTTTTCGTGGTGGGGCAATGTTTTTAAAGTTTGCAACGTAACAGAGACGCTAAAAAGTCTCACGCTAAAACCTGCAGCTGGTGTGGTCCTTTTAGAATTATAGTAAGATCTATACTGTTCTTCTGGAGGGCTCTATCTTTTAACATGGGCTGGGGGGTGGTCCTTGACGTACCTGAGACACGAAAAAGTCTCACGATAAAACGTGCGGGTGGTAGTCTTAGAGGTAGGCTGCCGACGTGGGTGTCCATCCCGTCCCTTATCTCTGCTCTCGGCTTCTGTTCTCGTTTCTCCCCTCGGAACTGCGTCGGTCTCACGGTGGGAAGGTACAACATGCATTTAGGCATTCTTGTGTTAGTCTGTGGTATTCCATTTGCTCACTCGTTACACGTATTACTTTGGTTAATTTAATGTCACGATTTATTCGGAGTTATGTGACATACTACTGGATTTGCTTATCCTGTCAGGGTTTTCATGGAAGCTGTTGGATTTGCCTGACACCTTACAAGCAATATATTTATAAAGTCACCGTCTTGATAAAGAGAGGAGGCGACATATAACACTTTCACATTGAATTACTTAGTTACATAATTGCCTATGTCTCAGTGCATAACATGGTACATATGTTAATAATGTAAGATGTGCTTGTCTTGGTAATCATTGGATTTGCTGGGTATCCGATCACTGAAATAGGAGTACTCCATAAAGATAAGAGCTCTTCAAAATAGTTCAAAACTCATATTTAAAGCATAGTAGCAGGGATAATAGTTTGGACATTAAAGAACATGTTTTATATAAAAATTAAGTTGTAAGGATGTTTGAGAACCTCTGCATAATAAGTTATTGTCTTTTATTGTGAAGGTACTGTTCAGTTTTCGATCTATGTAGAGCAAAATGAGTATTTCGTATGCCACACCTTTTAGGCGAAGACGTGATTAAACAAAAGAAGAGGGCTGAAACTGACAAAAAGTGGAGTGCCCTTAAATATGTAAATAATCTGATGATTGTCTACAAAATAATATAAGGTATTTAGTTTTACGTATTTCGATATTGTAACATTGTAATTGCATGATGGCCATGTTTAGGAATAATATATTTGACTAATGCAGAGTCACGTGACCGGACACAGGACAGAGGATAGTGGACAAAGGTCGAGGTCTTTTGATCGTGGTCCATCGGTGCAGCTAAGAGCCGCCGGCATAGTATCACGTGGCAATCAGTTTGTTTTATGAATGTGCTTTAGAAAAATAAAAATGTTTTCATTCTAAACTGTTGTCGGTGTAAATCATTTGTGAACGATCGTGATTTAGACAAATACTTGACTTCATTCAGTGCTGTACTTAGGCTGGCTATTTACTCAATATAGGGCGCAAATGGAACTGTGCTCTTTTGCAGACAAGTCATGATAAAAGGTCGTGTACAAGCCCGAGTGTAGTTGCAAAGGGAGGGAAGAAATGGATTCCTATTGATCCATTGGGTTTTCCGCTATTCTGTTGTGTTGTGGCTGAGATGGGATTACCAGCATATGACAAAATTGCCTGGGCGATTTCCCCGAGTGACATTGGTCTTTTCCTTGTGTGTACCCAAGGGAGAGGGAGCCCAAGTGAGTAACCTGGCATGGGGTGTCCTCTTCAGCGTAACCTGATACTCGAGGTCAAGGTCAGCCCATACCCACAGAGATAAAGTACTCAGTGCAAGCTTGGCTATGTAATTATTAGCATTTTAGCTGAGGTGCACGAACTAGGTATGAGTAATGCCGCAGACATTGTATATATGAAAGTTGTGCAGCAGGTGAAGTTCCCAGTCTCGTAAAATTGGAAATAGCCTAGAGTAGGATTAAATGAAGTGTGCAATGGAATTTTGAGTGAAAAATGAAGATGATAATGAAATAATTAATAATAACAGAAAATGATATGGAGGGAGGAATGGTAAAAAGGAAAACGATGGTAATTTTTTCTCTGTCGCGCCACCGAGCCTCTTTTCTAACCTGTGCGTGCGCCTGAGTTAAATGGAAACGTCACTGCTAGCTTACACAGGAAGCATTAGGGAAGGCAGGCGGGAGCCAGGAACACGTCGCGCCACAAGAAACCACGGGCGGACTGTGCCGGTGCAGCAGGAGCCTCCGGCGGGCCACGCACTGCCGTCAGCCACCACACATTCGAGCCCAGCCGGGGCTGGGACACAGCCGACACGGCGCAAGGGCCGCGCACAGACCTTCAGCGGCGAGCTGAGGGCGCCGGGCCTCGCTCCGCGCCTCAGCTCCACTGTCGCCTGCGTGGCGCACAGAGACGTCCTGTCCAGACGAGAGTCAGTGCTCAAATTGTCTCCCACATCGTTTATATACAAAAGGAACAACACTTCCTTGGGACACACAGAAATCCCTTCTGTTTACTCGATGACTTTCCGTCAAATATTACGAACTGTCACCTCTCTGAAAGGAAATCACGAATCCAGTCGTATAACTAGACAGTATTCCATAAGAACGCAATTTGATTGCATACGGTTTGTGAGGTACGGTCTCAAAGGAGAGCTGGAAAGCTAGAAATACGGAATGAATTTGAAATCCCTTGTCGACAGCACTGAATACTTCGTCTGAGCAAGGAGGTAGTTGTGTTTCACATGAACGATGTTCAAATACAATGTATGTTCCAAAATCCTGCTGTATACCGATGTAAATGATATAACTCTGTAATTTAGTGAGTTACTTTCTTGAATATTGGAGTGACCCACGCAACTTTCCAGTCTTTGGGTACGGATCTTTCGTCGGGCGAGCAAGATTAACGAACGACGTAGATTCGAAAAAAGTCGAATACATATAGCGGTACTTCCTGTTCCACCACTTGTGTGATTGTTTACACCACTTGTGTGATTGTTTAGGCACCGTGGAACCAATCTTCATCTCAAACTCGGCCTCGGATCCGAAGACAGTTTGACAGACATGCTTCCAATAATTCGGTTTCACCTTATGCTGTTGTCATTACACTTCGTATCCTTCAGCCGTGCATGCTCATTAGCTGGTAGGCACACTCTCTTTTGGCTGCTTGTGAGAAAATGGCAGCCAGTGCCAGACGGTCACCCGCGCAGCCCCTCATGCAGGGTTGTTACCGCGCAAAGTGTCTGGGCGGCTGGTCGCCCCCCCCCCCCCCCCCCCGACAGACGCCCCTGCTGATTTTATACCCCCCCCCCCCCCCCGGTCCCCTCTTGTCGCGGTCCTCCCTCCTCCTCCCTCAAATTAAACCGGAACAGCCCGCGAGTCGCAGAGTAATTGCCGATCCGTGCCCCGGCCTTTGGGATTTAATAACGGGCCAGCAGCGTCTGTCAGCCGGGAACTTGGCTGTCGTTCGCTACCTGTCCCGAGCCGCCGGCGCTCCATCGACCGAGAGCCCGCCCTTGAGGGCCGCGCGCCCGCTAATACCCCGTCTGCAAACAGCCACAGCCGGGCACGAACCGCGCTCTGGCAGGTGGGCGCGCGCAGACTCTGAGGGGCCGCCTGCGCCGCGGTCGTCCCTAGAGTCTGCTGCAACAGGTAATGTCTCCGGGAGGGGCTCCTCGGGAGCAGGTAAAGCGAACAAGGAACCCACCTCAACATCCACTTCCACAACTTCCTCAGCAAATCGTTCCTCTTCTCTTACAATTAGTCCTTTTAGTCATCACCTCTTTACTGAATTCTCTCTTAAAGGCAATGCGAATTACGAAGGGTAATCATTAAGTTTTTATCAACTCAACGAAATAATGTCACATAGTTAAATTTTTGGTCTCCATCTTCCTGGCACATTACAACTGTGTACTGGACCACGATTCGAACCTGGGACCTTTGCCTTTCCTACACAAATCTTCTGTTGACTGAACTATCCAGGAACCCCTCATGATCCGCTTTCATAGCGTTCCTTTCGGCAGTACATTTCACCTTCTTTCCAATCTTCACAGAAATTCTCCTGTGCACCTTGTGGGAGTAACATTCCTGGAAGAAAGGATATTGCGGGTAATAGGCTTAACCACAGCCCGTGGCGGCCGTTTCCGTAACGAATTTCAACTCTGCAGTGTACTGTGTGCTAATTTCGACCATCGTGACGTATTTAAAGGATGCGATGGACTGGGAGTCGGCCCCTACCTCGGGGAATTGTTCCTCCGAAACCGGAGTGAAAATCCATTCTGGATGCCTTGGCCTGTTTTCAGGTTCATGTTCTCAGTCCTGGCAAACATATCGAAATCCTCTTCCCACAATATCTCAGTAGACCGCTAGAGGACGAAAACCTAAATGGTGCGGCCCATTGACAGAGCGAAGTATCGTGCGGGAATTGGTTGCAGTAATCCGCAGCCGGCCGGGGTGGCCGAGCGGTTCTAGGCGTTACAGTCTGGAACCGCGTGGCATCTACGGTCGCAGATTCGAATCCTGCCTCGGGCATGGATGTGTGTGATGTCCTTAGGTTAGTTAGGTATAAGTAGTTCTGAGTTCTAGGGGACTGGTGACCTCAGAAGTTAAGTCCCATAGTGCTCAGAGCCATTTGGGCCATTTTAGTAATCTGGACGGTACAGCACTAGGGTCCCACTGTGGTCGAACAGGTCTGAATGACTGGGAAGCAAGTGGCAGACCGTCTCCGTGTGAAGACCTGGGCCTCGCAAGAGACCGGTGAAGAGCGGTGTGTCACAATGGAAGCGGCAGGTCTGGGTGGATATCAGTCGCAGGTAGTAGTCCTGAATGCTTTGCGCGACATTTTGAGCAGCCGAAGGGAACTGCATACCCCGTAATAGTCCTTGATTTGCTCCCAAAACAAAATATCATTGTTTATACCAAATCACATGCGTTAAGTGGATAGGCGTGAAAAAGAGGTAATTTTCGTGATTTTTTTCAGATAAGATATGAAGTAATGCTAAATCTGGTGATATAGTTTTATTCCTCGCGCGTATATCTTGAAGAATTCATTTTCTGCGTCCACATCGGACGCTCCCTGTAACCGCTGCACCAGGTGCCAGACCCCTTGCACCTGCAACATTGGTCGTCAGTGGGAGTTTCCGAACTCCTGCTATTGCACCCAGAACAAAATAAATTTATATAACCCATTTTCAACATAGTTACTATTAGCATACTGCAGTGAATTCTAGAAATTGTTCGCTGCTGTCTGACATTAAATGACGAGTAGATGATTAAAAAGATTTCCCGCACTAAGAGCGAGCAGTCAATTGGTATCAATAATTGAATGAAATCAATTACAAAGAATACGAAATTAAGGGGTTGATGTATCGAGGTAAAAGGATTGCTTAGATGATTTAAACATGAAAGAAATTTATTCATTTCGCTGCTGTTGAAACAAAGCGAAGAAAAATAACAAATGTAGGGTCGATTTGACTGGACGTGCACACAGATCAGTTATTAAGGGGAAGGATAGGGGGGACGAATCGTCTCACCGTCATTCGTTATCGTTTGTCGTTTACCGCTGCGGCGGCAGGCGCTGCGTCGCCTAGGAGCTGTGCAGCGTGAGTTGGCTACCCTCAACAGCAATCGCAGCTTTGCCCAGGTACGATCTCCACCACTATCTGCCCCTTGTCAGGTGCGTGTCCCAAGCTGTCGGGGATGGATGGGAGAGATCCCATGTCCTCTGGTTTCCACGCCATCTCTCCGATTGCCCCCTTTTTCGCTCCTCATCCATTTTTTAGCTCAACTCCTCTTCGAAATTTTATTCCTTTTGCCTTTTTAATTGGCGAACAAAATTTTCAATGCAGTCCAATGACAGATCGCTGTTTCGTGGCCACGCCTCTCCGTGCAATGTGGAAATTTCCAGTCTGGCGTGGGGTGGTGTGTGCCTCGGGAATTGGCATCTTTCTCATGATTTCACGTTCTTACGGGTGTTTTTCTCCAATCAGAGGTTGTTGTGACAGCAGCTATCTCTGCATGAGGCCTGGGCAGACTCATGTTTGCGCTTCGTCTCAGAGTCTGCTGGCGTCCGTGATTTATAAGAAACGTCCTCACAGTCGAGAAAACATCTTCTTGAGAACGCTGACTTCTTTCACACGCCTCCCTGCACGAGCTCTCTGCACTTTGTGCAAGCTGGTCCCTGTGCCCCTGGGGTGCTGGAGTTGTCGGCACATCCCTGCTTTGTAAGGCAGGTAAAACGAATGCCGCCAGATCATAACCCGCATGCTTTCACGAGCACACTCTTGCCGTTTCGTTCTGATGACTCCAGGTGTCCGCCAGTTGTCGGCATGCTTGTCATTATGTAAGTCTGTAGGCTTTCGTGGCCGTTGTCACAGAAGTTAAAATCTTCTGGGTTATTAGGCCACGTCAGTGTTCTAGCTGTAGTGGACACCAAAAGATCCTGAGGAAAATCTCAGCAGAGGGGTCGAAACGTCGAACATTTTAGAAAAATGGTTCAAATGGCTCTGAGTACTATGGGACTTGATATCTGTGGTCATCAGTCCCCTAAAACTTAGAACTACTTAAACCTAACTAACCTAAGGACATCATACAACACCCAGTCATCACGAGGCAGAGAAAATCCCTGACCTCGCCGGGAACCGAAGCCGGGAACCGAAGCCGGGAACCGGGGCGCGGGAAGTGAGAACGCTACCGCACGACCACGAGCTGCGGACGAACAGTTTAGAAGAAACATGACGTGGCCTAATAACCCAGAACTTTAATGCTTCTCATTGTCAGACAGGCCCTTCGCAACGTGTCCCTTCTCGTGCTTCCGCCTGGCTTCCCAGTGTGTGTTCGCAGAACGGCTGCAGTCTCCTCTCCTCGGGTGCTCGCTGTAGGGCGTCTGGCTCCCTTCTCCTCCTCGGCCGCTGGCGCTGCGAGTTGCACGGCCAGAGTTATCACAATACGCACTAAAATCGAAAAATATTGAGGGGCAACGAAATGGTGACGCGTTGATACTTGAACTAACTTATGCTAAGAACAACATACACACCCATGCCCGAGGGAGGACTTGAACCACCAGGAGGAAGGGCCGCACAATCCATGACATGGTGCCTCAAACCGTGCGGCCACTACGCGCAGTGTGCTGAAACATATGTCGGTTTCGTCGCCCACGTAACCGAGACGGAAGGGTGCACCGGAAACAAACTTTCAAAAATATTGCAAAACTTGTAATGTTGTCGCTTTAATTTGTTATGTGAAAAGCGGTGCTGATAGACAATAGAGCGGTTTAAAAGCTGTGAGCTATCTGAGGAAGTTAACCTTGCATTACTGCGCAACTGTTTTTTTACCAGGTATCCAGTCTAGCTTACCAAAGTTCCAACAAGACTAACATTAATTATAATCTTTTAATAGTCATACGAAAACCGGTGATACATATATAAAAAAGAGAATTTAAATAAAAAGAAATAAATCAGTTTATATTTGGAAATTTATTTTAACATTGATCATTGAAATTTCAGCATATTAAACTTGTCATAACTAAGCTGGTGCCTTATTTAGGATTGTGAAAATGTGAGTTTGTAATCTTACGGAACACATCAAATAGGGAGCCAAGATTGGGAGACTGCGTACAACACTACATTCATAAAATAACACACGAAGAACATTGAAACATATGCAAGAGGAAGTTAACCACAACCAACCGATTCAATTTTCACCTAAAGAAGTTACATTCGTAGCGCAATCCTGTCCGTCATGTAATTGCCAGACACTGGTATACTAAATTCATACTAACTCTCTGTGAAATCTTCCCGAAAGGAATAGCTGAGGGCTACTTTGATGATTACACCGCATGCTTCACGTGGTCAAGTTGGTTTACACAAATAGTATAACTCCACAATAATTTTGATAATTAAAATAAATTAGATCGAAAAGCAATTTACAAAAGAAAAACTTCGAACTGGTTACTATCGTCTTACTATTAACCTGATGGGTCAAACAATTGTATAAGCACGTGGTACTGGTCTCACAAAGTACACCCCACGTGGGTTGAACATAAAGAAAAGTTGCTATACTGAAAAATATTGTTAAGGCGAGACGTTATAATCTCACGCACATTCGCATTTAAGATGGATAATCTTAGTTAGAGTTACTGATCAACACGTGGTTCCACTTTACTCACAAAGTAGTGACAAAGCAACCACTGGAAAATATTCTGAAGTTCACACTCGAAATACACTGCGTTGCAATTTAAGATAACATTAGATATTTTAGAGCTAAACCTGACCTGAAATAAAGTTGATTAAATTTTCAGTTAGGCTGAACTTAAGAAATCCATTGTCCTACGGACTTAGCAGACACGCGCTTAGCCGGAGATCTTACCACTTCAGACGCTCGCCGCGGACAGACTGACCTGCGCTCCTACCAAGGGTGCTTCCGTATACAAAACGGAAGTGGCCAGAGGGGCAGCTTCCTATACCAACATGACAAGGGACGGACAGAACCATACTAAGGATAGAAACCTCTTTGCTTTTAGAAAGCATAGCTACCTGTTCCGACGTTGGTCCTACTGTTCTCTAGCAGACAGGGTTGTCTGCTACCCTCAAGCATGCAACTAGAAATACATTTGCTCATTCAGCCTCTCACACAGAAGGGAAAGGGGATGACAGTATCTTATCATATACAGTACACAAAAGAAAGCGGATGTAGGTTCCGTATGAGACTGTGTGACATGAATTGCATAAAACTGTGTTTTAAAGTGTAGTAGTGTGACAATCGTTCTTGTTTATGTGTAAAAGTAACACATTTCACTGCTCAGTCTCCTCCCAGATAGTCAGAAACACCACAGTAAATTTAGAAAAGGGATTTATGCCGTAAATGGCAACGGATTTAAGAAATTAACATGAAAGGAATCCAACAGAGACCTTTCAAACTGTTACGTATGCTGATAAAGAATTTAGAACACTGCCTTTTAATTTCGATGAAAACTGTATGTTCCATTCTATCAATGTGAAAAATATGGTTTCGAGAAAAACGCATTAGAGTTTAGAGCTATATTTATAATAGTGAACTTAAAAATACTTCTAGTGAGCGATTTATACATCATAGAGTAAACCTTCCAGATCCGAAAGAAGGTCCTCCCCCATGTTCCCTGTTGCCACGCTGCTCCTGTATGCGTTTCTAGCAGCCTCTGTCATCCGCGGCCCTGCTCGCTCGATACGCTTCGCGAGCGCTACTGTGCAGAAGTTGTAACAGGCTGGTCCGATCTCAAGTTCGAATACGTTCATAATTTCCCTAACACCTATCAGGCCGTCGTCAACAGTACACGTTGCCGCAATCGACGCGATATCTACTAGTTTTTTCCGGCTGTGTATGCTTTTCAGAGACAATTATTCACAAATCGCTTCGTAGCTCGATAACGGTGTTTCAGATGAATTTGGGGTGAGCATTGCTATGAGGGAGACATCCCAGTGAACATTTTAAGCACAAAAAATCGTTTTCTTTTAAAATGTTGAAACAGGATTTCCCGATTAATAGGCGTCTCCAGAACCAGGCCTGTGCCTCAAGAAATCACGTTACGTTTTCCTTTTCTCCATCTTTCAGAGCCTTACACTTCTACGAGGTGCATTCAAGTTCTAAGGCCTCCGATTTTTTTTTCTCCGGTCTGGAAAGAGATATAAACATGCGCATTGTTTTAAAATGAGGCCGCGTTCATTGTCACCGTACGGCAGATGGAATTTTACCATCAGCGGCGAGAATTAGAACTGTTTTAAATACTTAAAATAGCGACGTTTACCTTACTTGAACAGTGTGCAATCATTCGTTTTCTAAATTTGCGTGGTGTGAAACCAATTGAAATTCATCGACAGTTGAAGGAGACATGTGGTGATGGAGTTATGGATGTGTCGAAAGTGCGTTCGTGAGGGTGACAGTTTAATGAAGGCAGAACATCGTGTGACAACAAACCGAAACAACCTCGGGCTCGCACAAGGCGGTCTGACGACATGATCGAGAAAGGGGAGAAAATTGTTTTGGGGGATCGCCGAATGACTGTTGAACAGATCGCCTCCAGAGTTGGCATTTCTGTGAGATCTGTGCACACAATCCTGCATGACGACCTGAAAATGCGAAAAGTGTCATCCAGGTGGGTGCCACGAATGCTGACGGACGACCACATTGCTGCCAAGCAATGTTGACTCGCAACGACAGCATGAATGGGACTTTATTTCGTCAGTTGTGACAATGGATGAGACGTGGATGCCATTTGCAATCCAGAAACAAAGCGCCAGTCAGCTCAATGGAAGCACACAGATTCACAGCCACCAAAAAAATTTCGGGTAAACGCCAGTGCTGAAAAAATGATGGTGTCCATGTTCTGGGACAGCGAGGGCGTAATCCTTACCCATTGCGTTCCAAAGGGGCACTACGGTAACACGTGCATCCTAAGAAAATGTTTTGAAGAACAAATTCCTTCCTGCACTGCGACAAAAACGTCCGGGAAGGGCTGCGCGTGTGCTGTTTCACCAAGAGAACGCACCCGCACATCGAGCTAACGTTACGCAACAGTTTCTTCGTGATAACAACTTTGAAGTGATTCCTCATGCTCGCTACTCACCTGACCTCGCTCCTAGTGAGTTTTGGCTTTTTCCAACAATGAAAGACACTCTCCGTGGCCGCACATTCACCAGCCGTGCTGCTATTGCCTCAGCGATTTTCCAGTGGTCAAAACAGATTCCTAAGAAGATGATGTTGATGATGATGATGATGATGATGACGATGGATGATGAGAGAAGGGAGAGGGTGAGAGCCGGTTCCGGCAGGCGGCCTGCTTCTCACGATTAGCAACGAGGAAAACCGCCAGGCTTGACGTCTCCATCCGACGGGCGGAACACCACCAGTTGAGACACATGTCCTCAATTCGTGACACACCGCACAGAGGTCTGCTACGTAAACCTCTACACTGTCCCAAAGTCTGGTGAACAGGAAGTTTACATCACAACCTCGTCACTGCTGGCAGTGACGAAATACTGGCAGTAAAAATTTTCTCCACCACCAGGATTCGAACCGGCTTATGTCTGAGTCGAGTGCCACAAAACTGGTTCATACATTATGTGTGATTATTACCACAGTAACAAACAAAATCAAAGAGGACGCTCTCCAGGCGAAGGATAATAATGTGCAATTATCATCAATAACAAACCAAACATAAATGGAATTAAAAACGTCGTCCTGACGAAAACAAAACAAAACAAAACGGCAGCCGCACCACCTTGTAGTGTATAGATGCACTCAGGATCCCAGGTCAGCTGAGTGTGTTCTGGGTACGTCTTATCGAAGAATTTTCCATTTTGCCGTCAGTCAGGCTTCCCATTATTCGGTTCGGCAGCGAGTGCACGATTTAACCATTGTACTTACATAAAAGGCAGCCGCTCTTGCATGAGGTTGACAAGACCGAGGCCACCGTCTCGAGAAGGAAGAGATAGCGGTTAGTAGTGGACTTCGATGGTAAGACTCGCACTTACAAAGTAGCCAAACGCCACCTGCAGTCTGTGTGCTATTGCCTTTGGCGTCGATAAAATCTGTGCCAAATGCGGTAATCGCGAAGCCACACGAGTGTTAATAAAATCCACCTCTTGTATCATGTTCAGTGCTCTTAGAAGGTTGCCGTGTGGAAACCCTGAAGAAGGCTTTTACCGTTAAGTGAGGCTCTGCGTTGTATATCACCTGTGACGGTAATCCCCAAACATTTGAGCTTGTCCAGCAATGGCAATGGGGCCATACTTCCTGCTGGAAGACCTATACCAGCATACATAGCAGCAGACTTCTTCAGATTCACATGGCTTCCTGCAGCAGTCCGGTAGTGCTTGATCCATTCAAGTGCCTCTCACACTTCATCCCCATGTCATCTCTATACACACAGCAGATGAAAGCATGCGCCGCCCTCTTCGTGACCCCAGTCAGATGGCTCCGCGAACCGGGTAACAGTGGCTGAAAGGGGATGGCATAAACGAGCATCGACACCGAACATCACTGGCCGACCGACAGGGCCTGCACACAGCCGTTGGCTTGCACTCGTCACATGGCACCTCGGACGAGTCGCAAGACGATGTGTACAGATGTGGGGGAGGGCTGTGGGAGGCCATTCGTCGCACAACTTTCTGTAGAAGTTCATGACTAATTCTGTTAGAAGCGTCGTCTAAGTGCGCCATCGCTGAGGCAGCTACCAGGGCTACAATGTCACGATAACCGCTGAGCGCCATCGGAATGTTACTGTCACAACCAAAACACGTTTTATCCATAGAGGGGACTTGAGATAGGACGTAGCGAAGGTGGGTTTCAAGACTCCGGGTAAAAATCTTGAAGCCGGCCGCGGTGGTCTAACTGTTCAGGCGCTCAGTCCGGAACCGCGCGACTGCTACGGTCGCAGGTTCGAATCCTGCCTCGGGCATGGATGTGTGTGATGTCCTTAGGTTAGTTAGGTTTAATTAGTGTTAAGTTCTAGGGGACTGATGACCACAGATGTTAAGTCCCATAGTGCTCAGAGCCATTTGAGCCATTTTTGAAAAATCTTGAAGTCACAATTTAACATGGTAAACGGCCGATAACGTCCAAGGGAGAAAGGGATAATGTGGACAATTTGACACGTACTTCTATGCCATCAGTGTTTGCTAAAGCTATTGAAAAGGCTGTGTATGTAAGGATAATTGATCATTTAATATCACATAATTTGCTGTCTAGGCTTTAGAACTCGTTTAACAACTGCAAGCACTATATTCGCTTTTCTCTGTGAGGGACCGGATGGGTTGATTTAACTAAGGCGCATGATTGTGCTGATCACAAATTATTGCTCCAGAAGTTGGATCATTATGAGATACGGGGAGTATCTCACAATTGGTTCACATCTAACAGCCGCGCAGGATTAGCCGAGCGGTCTTGGGCGCTCCAGTCATGGACTGTGCGGCTGGTCCAGGCGGAGGTTCGAGTCCTCCCTCGGCCATGGATATGTGTGTTTGTCCTTAGGATAATTTAGGTTACGTAATGTGTAAGCTTAGGGACTGATGATCTCAGCAGAAGTCCCATAAGATTTCACACACATTTGAACATTTTTGAACCTCTAACAACAGACGAAAAAAGATCATTATTCACAGGGTTGACAATCTACGCCTACATGGATACTCTGCAGATCACATTTAAGTGCCTGGCAGAGGGTTCATCGAACCACCTTCACAATTCTCTCTTTATTACAGTCACGTATAGCGCGCAGAAAGAACGAACACTTATATTTTTCCGTACCTGCTCTGATTTCCCTTATTTTAGCGGGGTGACCGTTTTATCCTGTGTCAACCAAATATTTTCGCATTCGGAGAAGAAAGTTGGTGACTGAAATTTCGTAAAAAGGTCTCGCCGCGACGAAAAACGTCTATGCTGTAATGACTTCCATCCCAACTCGTGTATCATATCTGCCACACTCTCTCCCCTATAACGTGATAATACAAAACGAGCTGCCCTTTTTTACACCCTTTCGATGTCCTCCGTCAATCCCACCTGGTAAGGATCCCACACCGCGCAGCAATATTCTAACAGAGGACGAAGGAGTGTAGTGTAAGCTGTCTCTTTAATGGACTTGTTGCATCTTCTAAGTGTCCCGCCAATGAAACGCAACCTTTGGCTCGCCTTCCCGACAATATTATCTATGTGGTCCTTCCAACTGAAGTTGTTCGTAATTTTAACACCCAGGTACTTAGTTGAGTTGACAGCCTTGAGAATTGTACTATTTATCGAGTAATCGAATTCCAACGGATTTCTTTTGTAACTCATGTGGATCATCTCACACTTTTCGTTATTTAGCGTCAACTGCCACCTGACACACCATACAGCAATCTTTTCTAAATCGCTTTGCAACTGACACTGGTCTTCGGATGACCTTACTAGACGGTAAATTACAGCATCATCTGCGAACAATCTAAGAGAACTGCTCAGATTGCCACCCAGGTCATTTATATAGATCAGGAACATCAGAGGTCCCAGGACACTTCCCTGGGGAACACCTGATATCACTTCAGTTTTACTCGATGATTTGCCGTCTATTACTACGAACTGCGACCTTCCTGACAGGAAATCACGAATCCAGTCGCACAACTGAGACGATACCCCATAGCTCCGCAGCTTGATTAGAAGTCGTTTGTGAGGAACGGTGTCAAAAGCTTTCCGGAAATCTAGAAATACGGAATCAACTTGAGATCCCCTGTCGATAGCGGCCATTACTTCGTTCGAATAAAGAGCTAGCTGCGTTGCACAAGAGCGATGTTTTCTGAAGCCATGCTGATTACGTGTGAATAGAGCGTTCCCTTCGAGGTGATTCATAATGTTTGAATACAGTATATGCTCCAAAACCCTACTGCAAACCGACGTCAATGATATAGGTCTGTAGTTAAATGGATTACTCCTACTACCCTTCTTGAACACTGGTGCGACCTGCGCAATTTTCCAATCTATAGGTACAGATCTATCGGTGAGCGAGCGGTTGTATATGAATGCTAAGTAGGGAGCTATAGTATCAGCGTAATCTGAAAGGAACCTAATCGGTATACAATCTGGACCTGAAGACTTGCCCGTATCAAGCGATTTGAATTGCTTCGCAACCCCCTAAGGTATCTACTTCTAAGAAACTCATGCTAGCAGATGTTCGTGTTTCAAATTCTCGAATATTCCATTCGTCTTCCCTGGTGAAGGAATTTCGGAAAACTGCGTTCAATAACTCCGCTTTAGCGGCACAGTCGTCGATAACAGTACCATCGGCACTGCGCAGCGAAGGTATTGACTGCGTCTTGCCGCTTGTGTACTTTACATACGACCAGAATTTCTTCGAATTTTCTACCAAATTTCGAGACAATGTTTCGTTGTAGAACCTATTAAAGGCATCTCGCACTGAAGTCCGTGGCAAATTTCGCGCGTCTGTAAATTGTAGCCCATCTTCGGGATTTCGCGTTCCTCTGAACTTCGCATACTTTTGCCGTTGCCTCTGCAACAGCGTTCGGACCTTTTTTGTGTACCACGTGGGATCCGTTCCATCTCTTACCAATTTATGAGGTATGAATATCTCAATTGCTGTTGCTACTATATCTTTGAATTTGAGCCACATCTCGTCTACATTCGCATAGTCAGTTCGGAAGGAATGGAAATTGTCTTTTAGGAAGGCTTCTAGTGGCACTTTATCCGCTTTTTTAAATAAAATTATTTTGCGTTTGTTTCTGATGGTTTTGAGAGAAATGGTATTGAGCCTAGCTACAACGACCTTGTGATCACTAATCCCTGTATCAGTCATGATGCTCTCTATCAGCTCTGGATTGTTTGTGGCTAAGAGGTCAAGTGTGTTTTCGTAACCATTTACAATTCGCGTGGGTTCGTGGACTAACTGCTCGAAATAATTTTTGGAGAAAGCATTTAGGACAATCTCGGAAGACGTTTTCTGCCTACCACCGGTTTTGAACAAGTATTTTTGCCAACATACCAAGGGTAGGTTGAAGTCCCCACCAACTATAACCGTATGAGTGGGGTATTTATTTGTTACGAGACTCAAACTTTCTCTGAACTGTTCCGCAACTGTATCATCGGAGTCTGGGGGTCGCTAGAAGGAGCCAATTATTAACTCAATTCGGCTGTTAAGTATAACCTCCACCCACACCAATTCGCACGGAGTATCTACCTGTACTTCGACTTCACTACAAGATAAACCACTACTGTCAGACACAAACACTCCACCACCAATTCTGCCTAATCTTCCTTTCCTGAACACCGTCTGAGACTTCGTAAAAATTTCTGCAGAACTTATTTCAGGCTTTAGCCAGCTTTCTGTACCTATAACGATATCAGCTTCTGTGCTTTCTATTAGCGCTTGAAGCTCAGGGACTTTTCCAGCGCAACTACAACAATTTACAACTATAATTCCGACTGTTCCTTGATCCAAGCACGTCCTGTAATTGCCAAGCACTCTTTGACATTGCAGCCCATCCCGCACTTTCCCGAGGCCTTCTAACCTAAAAAACCGCCCAGTCCACGCCACACAGCCTCCGCTACCCGTGTAGCCGCCAGCTGAGTGTAGTGAACTCCTGACCTATTCAGCGGAACCCGAAACCCCACCACCCTATGGCGCAAGTCAAGGAATCTGCAGCCAATACGGTCGCAAAACCGTCTGAGCCTCTGATTCAGATCCTGCACGCGGCTCTGCACCAAAGGTCCTCAGTCGGTTCTGTCAACGATGCTGCAGATGGTGAGCTCTGCCTTCATCTCGTAAGCAAGACCGGCAGCCTTCACCAAATCAGATAGCCGCTGGAATCCAGAGAGAATTTCCTCAGATCCAAAGCGACACACGTCATTAGTGCCGACATGTGCCACCACCTGCAGCTGGCTGCACCCTGTGCTCTTCATGGCATCCGGAAGAACCCTTTCCACATCACAGTGGTGCCCATTGGCGACAGCCTCAAGCTGCGCGACCGAAGTCAGCGCCGATTGCAGCTGTGAGCGAAGGGATGCCAAGTCAGCCCTCATCCGAACACAGCAATCGCAGTCCCTGTCCATTCTAATCGATGTTGAACAACAGTTACTGAAACGCGAGTCCGTGCCTAGATAACGCAAGCGAAACATGCAAAGAATGTATCAACTAACCTGTACAAATGCCTAACGACTTCGCTACAATCTGCTGAATTTACGATTGCAGTAACTAAAACTCGAAATTGCACCTCCTATACGAAACTCACACTCAATTTAAATAAGAATCTACCAAGTAAACACTAAAGCGCGATGCTACAACTGTCAAATACTATAATACCATAATTCAGATATGTTTTCTAAATCGTTTTGCAAATTTGTTTTTATCTTCTGATTACTTTATTAGTCAATAAACGACAGAGTCATCAGCAAACAACCTAAACGGCTGCTGAGACTGTCTCCCAAATCGTTTATATAGATAAGGAACAGCAAAGGGCCTATAACACTACCACGGAGAACGCCAGAAATCACTTCTGTTTTACTCGATACTCTCCGTCAGCTACTACGAACTGAGGCCCCTGACAGGAAATCATAAATCCAGTCACATGACTGAGACGATATTCCATAAGCACGCAATTTCACTACAATCCGCTTGTGTAGTACAGTGTCAAAATCCTTCCGGAAATCCAGAATTACGCGTCGATCTGATATCCCTTGTCAATAGCACTCATCACTTCATGTGAATGAAGAGGTAGTTGTTTCTCACAGGAACGATGTTTTCTAAACCAATGTTGACTGTGTGTTAATAGTTTTCTTCGAGATAATTCATGATGTTTGTACATAATATATGTTCCAAAATCCTGCTGCATATAGCCGTTAACGAAATGGGCCTGTAATTTAGTGGATTACTCCTACCTCAGTCTCTGAATATTGGTGTGACCTGTGCAACTTTCCAGTCTCTGGGTACGGATCATTCGTCGAGCGAACGGTTGTATATGATTGTTAAGTATTGAGCTAATGTATCAGCATACTCCGAAAGGAACCCAACTGATATACAGTCTTGAACAGGAGACTTGCTTTTATTAAGTGATTTAAGTTGCTTCACTACTCCAAGGCGCTACAGTCTGGAACCGCGCAACCGCTGCGGTCGCAGGTTCGAATCCTGCCTCGGGCATAAATGTGTGTGATGTCCTTAGGTTAGTTAGGTTTAAGTAGCTCTACATTCTAGGGGAATGATGACCACAGCAGTTAAGTCTCATAGTGCTCAGAGCCATTTGAACCATTTGAAATACTCCAAGGATATTTACTCCTACGTTACTCATGTTGGCAGCTGTTCTCCTTTCGAATTCTGGAATATTTAGGGGCATTTCGGAAGGCTGTGTTTAGTAACTCTGTTTTGGCAGCACTGTCTTCGATAGTATCTCCATTGCTATAGCGCTGAGAAGGCATTGATAGTTTCTTGCCGCTAACATACTTCGTATACGACCAGAATCTCTTTGGCGACAAAGTTCCGTTGTGGAAACTGTTATAAGCATCTCGCACTGAGGTCCGCGCTAAATTTCGAGCTTCTGTGAAAGATCGCCAATCTTGGGGATTTTGCGTCTGTTTAAATTTGGCATGATTGTTTCATTGTTTCTACTACAGTGTTCTAACCTGTTTTGTGTACTCGTACCAAGGAGGAGCAGCTTCCTCGTTTGTTAATTTATTTGGTACAAATCTCTCAGTTGCTGCCGATACTATTTCTTTGAATTCAAGCCACATCTGGTCTACACTTATATTATAATTTGGAATGAATTAAGATTGTCTCTCAGGAAGGCGTCAAGTGAATTTTTATCTGGTTTTAAGAATAGGTATATTTTTCGATTATTTTTTGAGGATTTGGGGATTAAAATATTCAATCTCGCTACGACAACCGTGTGTTCACTAATACCTGCATCCGTTTTGATGCTCCGTTATTAACTCAGGATTATTTGAAGCTAAGACGTCAAGTATGATTCCACAACCGTTTACTATTCGCGTTGGCCCGTATACTAACTGCTGGAAATAATTTTCAGAAAATGCATTTAGCACAATTTCGGATAATGGCTGTGATGTGGGGTCCGAGTGTGGTTCATTCATGTGGGCAGGAGGGAGGAGGGGGGGCAGGTATCTGTGGTAGTGTTGGGGCCATTCCTGTTCCTTATTTATATCAAGGATATGCCCTCTAGTATTACGAGTAACTGTAAAATGTTTCTGTTTGCTGATGACACTAGCTTGGTAGTAAAGGATGTTGCGTCAACATTGGCTCAGTTTCAAATAGTGCAGTTCATGACCTAAGTTCATGGCTTGTAGAAAATTAATGCTAAATCACAGTAAGACTCAGTTTTTACTGTTTCTAACACCCAATTCAACAAAAACCTGACGTTTTAACTTCACAGAATGGGCATATCATTAGTTAAACTGATCATTTCCGATTTCTAGGTGTTCAGATAGATAGTAAACTGTCGTGGAAAACGCTCGCTCGGGAACTTGTTCAAAGACTTAACGCTGCCATTTTTACTATTCGAACGGTATCTGAAGTAAGTGATCGCTCGACGCGAAAATTGGTCTACTTTGCATATTTTCGTTCGCTTATGTCGTATGGTATTACATTTTTGGGTAACTCTTCCCATTATAGAAGGATATTTTTGGCTCAGAAACGGGCGGTTCGGGCAATAAGTGGTGTGAGTTCACGAACCTCTTGTCGACCTCTGTTCACGAGTCTGGGTATTCTGACATTGGCCTCTCAATATACATATACTTTACTGTCGTTTGTTGTTTACAATATTAGCTTATTTCCAAGAATAAGCAGCTTTCACTCATTTAATACTCGGTAGAAATACAACCTACATTTGGATCTGACCTTCTAAACTCTTGTGCAGAAAGGTGTGCAACATACTGTTACATCCATTTTCAATAAGCTACCGCAAGAATTAAAAAAAATTTTGCCGTAATCCACGTGCTTTCAAATCGAAATTGAAGTTTCCTCATGGGTCACTCCTTTTCTGTTGAAGAGTTCCTTGAAACATTAAACTGTTATATTGTTGATTGCGTTTATTTAAACTTATGCTTTGGCTTTTTCTATGTTCTTAAAAATCTTATTTTTATCTGTTATTACTTTTATGTTGTAATTTCATGTACTGACACGTTATATGACCTTGGATATATGCTCCTCAATTTGGTCCTACGAAACCTGACGTGTAAATAATAATAAAAAAAAGTCCCTGACACCCAGACTGGGATTAGCAGACCTCCTACGAATTCAGGTGGGTGGGTATGGCC